>NW_021621003.1:823443-980627 GCF_004785775.1 Grammomys surdaster | reverse complement strand
CTCCTCCATTCATTCTCTCTCTCTCTCTCTCTCTCTCTCTCTCTCTCTCTCTCTCTCTCTCTCTCAATAAACTCTCCCTCATGGAACTGTCTGGTCTGGCATTATCTGTTCCAAGCTACTCTCAACAACCTTTCACAGGGGAAGAATTTTAGCAATTGACCTACAGGTCATTCTTGTGATTTTTTTTTTTTTCTTGGCAAAGAATGTGGCAGCTTTTTGCCCTTGTCTTAAGAATCTGCCAACAGCTAAATTTTTGGGAATAATATCATTGACAGAGAAAATTTCAAGAGAGCCTTGTATTGATTGTTTACTTGGTAATCTCTCTCTTATAACCTATAAGTAATCTCTCTTATAAAGTCTACAATGAAAGGAGGAAGTGGAGCAAAGAGAAATAAATAAAAAATGTACGTTTTGAGGAGAAAAGAAACATTAGGGAATGTAATGTTGGAGCCAAGTTCTGTGTTCCAGGAGATGAAAAGTTTAAAGAAAAGTTTGATGCTAATGGAATAAAGGGAGTGGTGTCCTCAAGGAAAAACCCCACCCAGCTAGCCCTGAAAATTGTAAAAAGAAAAGCTGGTCCAGCAAAGGATGTCATCAACAAGTCAAAGAAGATGTAAATGTCTGGGGTGGGTAGGGGAAGGTTCCAGCCCAAGCAAGCAGAAGAACTTAGCAGCTTCAGCTCCATGGTTCTGGGTTTAGAGTCAAGAAGCATACAAGAAAGGGTTGTGGAATCTTTCTCCATGTCTCAGGAAAGCTGTCAGGACCAGGTGTATGGCAAGGGACTCTGCATGGAGGTCCAGAAAGGCCATTTTATGATGCTGTTAAAGATGTCTTTGGAGACCCCAATATGTTGGACAATGGTAGAGCCATGAGGTCTCTGCCAAGGAGAGCTGCATATACATTGTGGACTAGCCCAAGAGAGAGAAGTATGTTGAAGTCAGAAAAGCTGGAAATGAAGAGCCGTGTGATATCAGGCATGGAGTTACAGGATTTATTTGGAATTTGCCCTGCTGGTTTTGTTTTTTTTGTTCCAGTATTTCTTCATTTGTACTCCCTTTCTTCCCTTTAGAATGGTAATATATATTCTATATATGTTGGAAGTATATAACTTGAGTTTTGATTTTACAGGGGTTACAGTGAAGAGAGTGTCTTGAGTCTCAGAAGAGACTTTGGACTTTAAAACCGTGTTGAGAGTTTGATGGTGTTGGATTCTAAGATCCAAATCCAGGGGACATGGTCCCACAGAAACTCATGGATGGGACTCGCTGCAATTAAAACGAGGTTTAATGAAATTAGTGCACTAGGACTCTCTTGGACTCAGGCAAGAGAGCCCTGAACAAGAGCTGGGAACCATTTTATACAGAGTTCATGAGGGAAGTCACAAGGGACCACAAGGCCTGACCTTCACAGGTCCAGTCTCTAGGTGACTCAGATTATGACAAGGAGTGTCCTCCATTTGCCCAGGTTTATTACGTTAAGGGTCCAGCTTTCTGATTCCTGAATGTGTCTATGTGTTCTGGGCCCTCCTCACCCATAGGTGGGTTCCCTCCCCTGTGGTCTGAGGAATGTTAATCAGCCTCTCCTTTCTTTCTCTGAATGTTAATTTAGCAAGTGTCCTCTGACTAAGGAATGAAATGTGCCCCTCCTGGGATGTGTCCTGGGACAGTGGGGTTCTTTTAATCTTAAGTTCAAACCCAAAAGTCGTACAATGGGTGTCAGGAGCTGTAAGACCCTGACCCCCAGTCAGTGGTACTTACTTCAAGATGGCCCCCAGTGAGATACCAAGATGCAGATCAATGCAAAAGCAAGAGGTTTAATTTCTGGTGCATCAGGGTCAACCCTCAATCAGTCTCTCGAAGTGAGTGATGAGAAGGCGACCTTGAATGGCTATTACAAGAAGTTTTTATACTTTCTAGGGATACAGGTTCCATCAGCAAGGTTGCAGTTCAAACTTATTGGCTAAGCATATTGACCTTTAAATCTATTGGCTGGCAAGCATGACACACATTTAAACTCTACCTGCAACTTTCCAGAGAGTCAGGTGACTATCTATCAGTACCTTCTGAGAAATTTTACTCAAGAATGATCCTGTAGGTGGAGAATGGTGATCTTCCTGACATGGTTTCACCATGGACTGTGGATCATGATGAATGACCACTTCAAGACAAGGCTGAAGGGACTACATTTTAGGACAGAATCCTGCTATTAATTAATATGCCTTTCCTGTTATTACATATATACTACATTTACATATATTATATATAATATACTAGGTATTAGTGGGGCAGATTTCTGCAGGTTAACAAAGATGTACTGTCTTGTAGTGTTGCTATATAGAATAGATGATTTCTTAATTCTTAATGCTGGTCCTATAAGAATTCCTAAAATTATACTAGTAATTATTAAACTCTTTCTAATTGGACTGCTATTAAAGCCCTGTCTGATACAAAAACTGCAATTAGAACTCTGCCAGTCTTTAAATGTCAAGAGTTAATTGCTTCTGAGATAGAAAGCAGGCACTTACAATTTAGAACATATTCCAAGAGGCTGTAAAACAATTAACCAAACGTCATAAAAGAGAACTAATGATTTATTGTAGATGCAAGAACAGAAGATAAAATATTGACTGGGTTTATCTATACAAAACTTCAATGTTAACTTAGTCACAAAAATTATAATTTTTAACTCTCAGTGAACCTGTGGAGCTAGTGACAGATACTGGATGTCTAACTAGATAATTGCTCTTAATGAAAATACGTGTAAATGTCTCTGTTGTAAACTTCATATTCAATTTATGATTTGAATTTATGTGTGAACTTTTATAAAAAAAATGGATGCTTGGAAAAACCATGTGATCTATTTGCCTAGAAAAAGTACAAAAAAGTAGGAATGATTACATTCCATTGCGTTACATTACCAAAGAGGGAGTTAGAAAAGGAGTTAGAAGAAGAGAGAAAGATTGGGAGGAGGAAGGACAAGGACAGTAGAGTAGAGTAACTTAGAAATTTAAAGATTATATAGTCTGATAAGCTTTCCCCCCTTTTATTTTTTCTTAGAAATAAAGGATTAGAATCCTTTTTAAAAAAGTGTCTCCCTTTTTCTCTTCCTGCAAGCAACTTTCCCTAGATAACAGGGAGAAATAAACTCTCAACCTTAGGCCTGGATGATGGGTGGAAGACCTGTGGAAGACTTAAGGACCTCTTTACCTAATCTCCTGCAAACCCCTAGCCACTGTCCACTCCCCCCTCCCCCAACTTAACTGTAACAGATGTTAATTCAACAAGAAGTCTGCAGCTTCTGGGTTCAGAGTAACTTAGAATCAAGATAGGTAAACATTATTATTATAATAAAAAAAAGCAACTGTAATCTCTAGCAATTCCAAGTTTTGTTCCCATCAATGCTCTTTCCCTTCCACTACCTTCAAGAGAGAACCAGAGCTCCAGAGCTGGCCTCTGGCATATGGGATCTTTTGAAGTTAGACTAAATATACTGTGTATTATGGTATGGATATAAGCTTATGGGGGCCAGGGAGTGGAAAGTGGTAATTTGAATGAGAATGCTTTCCATAGGCTCATAGGTTTGAATCTCCGTGGAATGGTTTGGGAAAAATTAGGAGGTATGGCATTATTGGAGACCAACACCATTCCTGTCTGCTTGCTGCCACATTCCCTGCCATGATGATAATGGCTTAACTCTCTGAAGTTCTCAGCAAGCCCCCAATTAAATGTTTTTTTTTTTTTTTTCTGTAAATGGCCCTGGTCATAATGTTTCATCACTATACTGGAACAGTAACTAAGATAGATACTTTATCAGTGATGGCCCTCACCTTTCTCAGCATTCAAGGTGTGTGTGTGTGTGTGTTATCTATGGAGTATAGAGAAAGATATTAAATCCTTTAGAGCTGGGGTCACCAGCAATTGTCACATGACATGGATGCTGGAAAACAAACTTAGATCCTCTGCAAAAGCAATATACACTCTTTTATTTTTTTTTAAGATTTATTTATTTTTATGAGTACACTGTAGCTGTCTTCAGACACACTAAAAGAGTATATCAGACCCCATTACAGATGGTTGTGAGCCATCATGTGGTTGCTGGGAATAGAATTCAGGACCTCTGGAAGAGCAGTCAGTGCTCTTAACCACAGAGCCATCTTTCCAGCCCACAATATACACTCTAAACTAGTGAGCTATTTCTAGCTCCCTGCCTCAAGTACTTGTTTTGTTTTTATCTTAAAACAAAACAAAACAAAACAAAACAAAACAAAACATAGAAGTCATTTAGGCTGTGATAAAGCACTGTGATACTACTCATAAGGATGGGTTTTATGACCTACAAGCAATGCTCAAGATTTAGGAGAAAGGGTCTGGGATAAGCCAAGTATAAATTTTGGGAGTTATATGTGTTACCAGCTTTATCAGGTAGCTAAGGATCACCAGGTTGTAAACCTACATTCACTCCTGGCATCCTAGGAGGAACAGCTAAACATCTCATGCCACTGAAGAGGTAAGCTGTGTTTCTAACTTTTCTGGCTTCTTCAGTGCCTGTCTGTGTGTACAATGCCTTTTGCCCTCTACATTTACTGACAGATTCTGATCAAATAATTCTCTATTTCCAAAGAAGCTCTACCTTCCCAAGGTTTCCTATTGTTCTCTCTTCTATGATCTAAATGTTGTATCCTCCCAGAATTACCATGTTGAAATAACCCTCTTCTATGGTCTAAATGTTGTATCCTCCCAGAATTACCATGTTGAAATAAATGCCAACCCCAACATGTTATTAGGAGTAGGGGGAGCCTTGTGGGAGTGGATCACAAATTCTGCTCTCACGAAGAAGCTTGGTGTTTTCATAAAATAGTCTGAGGTCCTGGAGGATTTACTCACCTTTCCTTAAGAACACACTGAAAAGACACCTTTTTTTATGAACCTGGAAAGAGACTCTCACCAGAATCAGATATTTCATTATAAGACATCCTTGAAGTAAATGATTCTTAATCTGGTAGAACAGTGCTAGCCAACAGGAATATAATGTTAGCTATAGACACTTAGGTGACTTGAGAATTTCTAGTTGCTACATTCAACAAAAGAAACAGGGCTGGATAATGTAGCTTAGTGGTAGTGCAGCTAAGTGGTTGTGTAGGCTCAGTAGTAGAGCACTTACCTAGCATGTGTAAGGCCCTGGATCCAATCCTCATCACTAACTATGAAAATAAAAGTAAAAAAAATACACAGATGAAGTTGCTTTCAAAATACACTTCACTTAACCCAATATATTAAAAAAAATTCTCAATATCTAATGAGCCAATATAAAACATTTTACATTCTCATTTGACAAAACACAAAGCCTTCCAAACCCAATGTATTTGACATAACAAATTTCAGTTGGTCCTTGGCACATTTCTAGATGCATATGTGGCTAGTTAGTGCCTAATGTATAGGGCCATGTGCCTTTAGATCCACAGAGGTCTCTGAATGTGTTCTTCCAGAATAAATAGACTAAGCTCATGCTATTTTGAAAATCTTGCCAGGGTTCTTAGAACAGCTGCTGAGGTCTGTCCCTTAGAGCTGAGGTGAAGGATCCTTGCTCTTATAACTCCTTAGACTCTGGAAGGATCCCAAGTTCCTGTCTCTAGCAAGTTGCCTTTGTTCTGGTAGCACACACAGGGGGACATACTAACTACCAGCATTAAAGTATGCCCTTCCTTCTGTTTCTGGGATCTTGGCACTGACATCCTATACCACTAAGAGCCCTCTCTCTTTTTACTTTCCTTCCAGTTGCCACAGGGAAGGAGGAGAAAATTCAAGAGAATAACTGGAACCACAGTTAATAGAGCCTTTTCATTTTAGCTGCCAGAGATAAACCGCAGGGCCTGCATCAGAGACATTTTGTGTTTCTGACAGAGGTTTATGGATCAGCAAGAAAGAGGATTTGTACTTAAGTATCAGGATATTTTCATGCTCTGCTGGTCATATCATTTACTCTTTTATCTCAGACATTGTCCTTCTCCTAGTCATTCGTCCTCTGGATCTTGACAAAGCGCCTGCAAGAAATTAACAGGCGTGCAAACTCTGGATGAACAAAATTGATTCGCCTGTAATCTGTTCGTGAGGAGATCAGGACGTGGTTGAAGTGATTTTAATTTCAGAGCCAAAGTTGCTAGTCTGTCTTTTTGTCAGGCAATTAGTTCCACTGGCTAGGCATGAATGCTATGACTCAAAGTGCCAAGGGGACCAGGCATGGATACTGCAGGAGCCTGCTCTGCTTCTTCCAACTTTGCCCATGCCAGCCTTCTTTTGTCTGTCTAGTTTATTTTGGGTAAGATTCTCTCCTCAGCACTAGGCTATGTGGCTTTGTAAAGGCATTGTGCCATGAGTCCCCATGCTCAAAGGACACACCTAGGAGCAAAGCTGTGTGCAAAGGCTCTAGATAAGGACCTAAAGGAGACAGATAAGCCCTAGCAGAGTTATTGCTTATGAGTCCTGTTAAGATATCAACATGTTATTTTAATTTTTCAGCAATCTCAGGTGACAATTAGTCCTATCTTCTGTTGCTGACTTTGAAGGTGAGAGTCAGGGAGAGGCTACAATTTGTCAGTATCAACTCTGTGAGAAATGCATGCTGTGTTCACACATGGGTGCTCTTGTTCCTGAACTATACTGGACACTCAGTAACTCACAGAAACCATTGCCTCTGGGACTCTGGAAATGAATATTTCCACAATGAGAACTCAGCAAGGTGTCTTTGACCACTGAGCAGGAACAAGTATTACTTACTCTAGTGTCCTCCAAGACCTAGATGCAGCTGGTCCATCAAAGCACAGCACAGACACACCCCTACTTGCCCAGTGACCAAAGTACAGCATCCCCTTTGATTCTCAAGATGACCATGAGAGGCATCTAGGAAAGGCATTGTCCTTCCTCAAAGGCAGAGGTGGGATAGGGTGGGACTTATAATCCTAAAGATGATCTAAATGAAGTTTGAAGCTGTTGCTTTAACTATCAGGGCAACAACTTACCTGCAAGCTCTTGCAACCCAGTCTCTTTCCTGCATGTCTGTGTATCCACTCCTCTTTCTTTAAGATGTGAACTATTTTTAAGATTACAGAATTTTCAACCCACAATGCTGTCCTTGAGTCAAGTAGGGACCAGTGGGTAGCAATCTCAAATAAAACCGATTTCAAGCAACAATAAGGTGTGAGTGAGCAAATGAGTGAATAACACAATAGAAATATTTTGTTCAAAAAGGCTGAGCTAGTTATGGGGATCCATATAGATTGAGTTAGCTATGAGGATCCATATAGGCTGAGCTAGTTATGGGGTTCTATATAAGCTGAACTAGTTATGGGGATCCATATAGATTGAGCTAGTTATGGGGTTCTATATAGGCTGACTTAGTTATGGGGATCCATATAGGCTAAGTTAGTTATGAGGGTCAACTGTACATTAAACTAGTGTTTTTTGGAATAAAGGATACTATTTTTCAAAATGAACTATCCAAAAGAGCAAAATAACTCATTGCTTAAAGATATCAAAGTGCAAATTTAAATGTCATGTATATAATACAAGCTTAGAGGGCTAGTCACTGATTACTACAATTTAACAGTAATTTAATGAGGCAAGAGCCATGTTTGTATCAATATGGCATTTAAATAGCCAAAAATAACTGTAATGTAGATAACAAACTAATTTAATTTACTAAGAACATTACAACTCCTTTGTACCATTTTTCAAGATGCTTAAAATGTGTCTTGGAGCTTAAAATGTTTATCTGAGTTAATAGCATGTCATTTAGCTATGCTAGGGCTTTGGCAGTGCTTCTTCCAAAAGGAATAGAGAAATCAAAGGTTTGATACATTCAAGTTTTTATTATGATGCCCAGTCAACAAAGCACTCTGAGTTCCTCTCTCTTGCCTGAGGATTGCCTCATTTATATTTTTAGGAAACTTAAAAAGGAGGAAGAAGAGAAAAAAGAGGAGGAAGAGGAAAAAAAGAGGAGGAAGACAGAGACCATAAATGTTTGACTTATTGACCTAAATTTCTGATGAAACACATCTTCAGTGTTAAGTAACAGAACCAGCTTCTCAGAGTTGGGGAGATGTCCCTTTTGTCAGTTTAACATACTTACACATGATGAAGTAGGTTCTCATGCACTTGATATCTTCCAGGTCCTATCTTAACCAATCTCATTTGTGGCAGTGTCTGTCCCTCATTAAGACAGACTTCAAACAGTTTACATATGGGGACATCCTAGCACCGAGATGAACATTCATTCTCCTATGGCATGTCTGCCAGAACTAGAACCCGAAAACACAGCCATGACTGCCACACAGGCCTGCTCTCTAAGCTCATGATCTACTGGAACCTCAGAACAATAGGCTGGCAATGATGACAGACAGCTGAATAAGTGTATCCCAAAGGTTGATGGCCTCCAGACTGTGGGGCTATTGAGAGGCAGTGATACTATGCTCCAGAGATGGGACTAATGGGAGAATGTTAGGTCACTGGGGTATGAATCTGAAGGGATATTGGAATTCTGGACTCTTCCTCTCTACTTTCTCAATGTCACGAGGTGAGCAGTCTCCTCTCCCATATGCTCCTGCCACTGTGCTATCAGAGGTCCAAAGCAACAGGCCCAAACATCTGGACTGAGACCTCTAGAATAGGGAGCCCAAACACACATTTCTTAGTTGCAAATTGATCCTGTTACGTATTTTGTCAGCAAAAGAGCAGACTAACACAGTGGATAGTCAGTACTATATTGGGGCTAAGTAAATGGTTACATTATTTAAAACTGGGGGATAAGAAAAGACTCCCTAGGAAAATAGCGGTAGGTAATATCAGAAAGTCTAAGTTAACATTGATTCAGGCACTGAGTGAGGGAAAGAAGGCAACACGAGGAAGACTGTACAGGTTGACTGAATAGTCTTAAAAGGCATAGTATCTCAGAAATGTCAAATGACCAGGGGACCTATAGGGCAGTGGGGGTAGAAGTAGACTCTCTTCTTAGATTCCAAAATGATAACTGGATGGGAAATGCGTCATAAATGACTGAAATGGAAAGTTTAGCTTCTCCATTTAAGATACTTAAGAGCTACTCATTGCTACTGTTTCAGACAACGCAATAGACTACATATAATTACTGATTAAATAGAGGCAATATAGATAGATACAATGTCCAGCATCACAGAGTATCTTAGTAGGTATGGAAGATAGAGATACCTTTCATTAGCACAGAAAGCTCTAGTAGGAATTACTGTAATATAAGCTGGCTATAGCCAGTCAGTAATGAGCTATGAAGGACATGTCAAGATATTTAGATTTGATTTTATGGACAATGAGATGCCACTGAAGCATTTCATGTAGAGGAGATGATGGAATCATATTTATAGTAGAAAGTCACTCTATAAGGATTACAGAGAGGCAAGGCTATAAGTTAGTTGTCAGTGAAGAGAAGAGGCAGACATGGAGGCTGGTGTAATTAACCTAGACAGGAAACAGAGAGGGCTAGATCTGGGGAGGAATGACTAATTTAACTTTGCTTTTGCTACAGTTGAGGTATCCAAATATAAGCTGATGAAGAGATTCTAACATAAGATTTAAAGCACAAACTTGATTTGCAGCGATTGTATTTTTCAAGTCACCAACATGTCAAAAACATTTGAGGCCATGAGAACAGTTGAATCCCTGGAGGAGAGACTGCAGAGAGATATGCTGTGACAGTCAAGAAGGGTACCCAGAGAATCTTAATGGCAATGAGACTAGCCTAGGAAGAGGAAGGCAGAAGGAGAACCAGGAGTCGGTGGTGGGTCCAAGAACTGAGACTATTTTAACAGGTCATGGAGTAGAAGATCATCACACGAGCTGCTTCTGAATAAGTAGAGAGTTGAAAGTGTCGGTATGGTTTTGTTGGAGAGGTCATTAGTGATTTGATAGAAGGCACCTCTAGAATAATGATGGGGATGGAGGGTGAAGGGTCGTGGAGTAAGGAGAGGATAAGAGTAGGAGATGGAGTGACAAGATATTGAGAAGCCTATCAGGGAACTTGGAGGTGAGAGAGTTTAGAGGTATGAGGTCCTTTCTGTCACTTCACCACTGTGCCATGTCACCCTCATAAAGATGTCAGTGTGTTACTTTAAGCATGTTGAAAGCTCAGCTGGGTCTTTTCTGTCTTGACCTCCTTACCACACCAGGTGTAGGTCTTGTACACAGAAAGACTCTGTTGATGTTTGCTTAATGACTTCCTAGCTTTCGGATTTCAGATTCAAGGCTGAAGTAGATGTAAAGAATATTTTATTTTCATAGGTTTTCCTACTTGACAACTAATTCTTAAAGAAAATGTCTCAGCTACACTTAAGAAAATGTCTATGACTTAACCAAATCTCATATTTTTAGGAACTTGTGTAAATTGTGGAGAGCTCTGCTTTCAAATAGAATCAACAAAACAAGGGAAATACATTTTAATAAAAAATTTATTATGATTATTTACATCAGTTCCTGGATATGCATATAAATGTAAACTTTTATTGTTGGCGATATTTCACATATGGTTTATTTAAACTCAGAGTTGATAGTGTCATTTGAATGTACAGGTAGTGAGAAAATTTTATATTCACAGAATATACACACATGTGCATCCAGAGGTCGTTTCTTTTCAAGCCAGTGGTATGGACACTGTCCCGTTGACCCTGCTTCTGCTCCTCAGGTGCACGCTGACATCTGTCAGGTCCTCCACATGCTCCTCGCTCTTCTTCTCCTTCAGGCTGTTGATAAATCTCAGAGTAATTTCATCCCACTCCTCCGGCAGTAGCATCAGAAGAAATCCGATACAGATGATGATGGTGGCAGCCAGGCGAACCACATTGAATATCACCTCTTGCTTCAGGAGATCCACAGCTAAGGAAGGAAAATTATCACAACAGTCAAATCCTAGGATTGTTCATGAGCCTCTCTGAAAAGCAGGGCTACATCTCAGGACTTGCCAACACTGTAAGTATTCTCTGTCACTATCTGTGCCCCCTTCCTGCTCCTTTGTTGTAAATCACACTTGCCCTTCAAGGCTCTGCTTAGAGGTCATGTAATTGGACTTAGGCACCTCTTCAGTTTTCTCACTAAACACTTACTTTTCCAAGGCAGCATGCCTTCATCTGTCTCCAAATGCACTGGACCACTGCTGTTTTGTTAAATGACTCAAACCTGTTCTTTTCTTGATCTTTTATAAGTGCTGTCAGTTTTCAGGGTTTAATTGAGGAGAAATTAATATAATTTAAAATGAACAACTTTATGAAGTGAGTTTAGTACACTCACAATGTGGCGTGACTATTTTCCCCGCCACAAGATCCTCTTCTCTCCTTCCATCCCACTCTGTTCAGCTAAGCTGTCCTTCAGACCTCTGCACACAGGGCTTCAGGAAGAAGCCTTTTAAAAGGTGCCACACTTACAAGCTCTCAGCGGATTCTGTGTGCACATCTGAAATCAACTGTTTTTCTTGTGTTAGAATTATTCAGTTCCTCTGGTTTCCCACTCTGTGCTACTTTCATGGTCTTGATGTTGGAAACCATGCCTTATTCAGGATCTGTCACCAGTGTTAGCATGGTTGCTGATATATGCTAAGCCATCGGAAGTTATTTGTTGAACAGATGAATCCATGGATGAATAAATGAACTTCCTTGACAACTTCATTTCTCTCTGATTTTGTTTTCCTCTGAACATTGTATAGCCCTTGGACTTTATCTCACACAATTTTACACTTAATAATAAACTTCTTTGTAGAGATCCTAGCTGTTTTGTGTATGCCTACTCTCTTTTCTAATCTTATCTGTAACTATCTTAAGGCAACAGTAACTAATTTCTTTTCCTGTACGCAGCCCTGCTGATCACACAGTAAGCGCTCAATAAACACTGACTAACTGTTTTGAAGGAAAAAAAGAAACGATTACTTGAGACTTTGGATCACAGAATTTTAAAGCCAAAATGGCTGACCTGTCATCTAGAGGATTAATTTCTATGACTAGTTTCACTAGAAACTTCCTAGAAAAATATTAATAGCTTTTCCTTTTATCCTTGAAGTGAGGCAAATTGCTTTTCCTGGAGGATCACTTGCTCAGTCTCCTCTCCCCCTAGAAGCTTCCACAGTGCCCCAAGGATCATCTAGTGGGGAGCCAACACCCGGTGCGATGCCTGCATTTCCATTACTGATGACTTCACAGTCATGTGCTCTGATGCCTTTTGTTTCCATAGGACTTCCTCTAAAAGTACCACAAAATTAGGTTGTCAGAGAACTCACATGAAACCCAAATGATACATTTGGTATTTAATTCTAAAAGCACATCCAAGTAAAATAGTGCCTTTGTAGCTGCAGATTTTAAATCTGCTGCATACTCTGTTGTTTGCGACCTCGTGATATTTAAAAACATCTTCTAAGGGAAGGGACATAATTCTTGATTGTTAGGAGAAACAAGTCAGAGCATAAAGCAAACACATGGACCATGTTGTAACAGTACCTGCGTTTCCCGGGACGCTGAGCACTGTCCCAATGGAGATGAGGATTGGGTATGTCAGTACTACTCCAACATTTACCAGGATGTTGAATGCTGGAAAAAAAAAGTAGACAGGATGAAGGGGTTGGCACACTGGCCTCTCAATACACAAGAACCAACACCTTTGCTAAACATGCTTTCTCAAGGGTCTGCACCTTTGTTCAACTGATCTCATTTTGGTGATGGATGACTTGCTTGAGTCAGTTAAATTCTTTGGTCCTCCTGTGCCACTCTGCCTGAGCTCCTGCCAGCTGGCTGACAGAGGTGTACGGGAGAGGTGAAGTCATCAATCTTTCGTACCACATGTTAGCGCTGAAAGGATAGTCTGGAGCTAGCCCGAGGCTGAGAGCTTCGGACTGATGGAGCTTTGATGCTTCTTTCTTGCTTACTTTGTTATCTAAGTCACATCCGGGGTTCAGGTTCTGGTGCTACTGTCTAAGATAAGG
Organism: Grammomys surdaster; assembly: GCF_004785775.1. Classification (NCBI taxonomy): domain Eukaryota; kingdom Metazoa; phylum Chordata; class Mammalia; order Rodentia; family Muridae; genus Grammomys; species Grammomys surdaster. The sequence goes on along the minus strand of NW_021621003.1, from coordinate 967,646 downwards.
TCTGTCCAAGGACAGCAGATCCTGTGTCCCCAACCCCTACCTCTTTCTTTCAAGGTCACGTGGATAAATAAAGCTGGGCTCAGTAATTCTCTGGAGTCTGGGGACCATTTTCCCACCGATTGTGCAGAGGTCAACAGAGGTCAGACCCACAGACTAAACTGGTAGAGTAGGCTGATACTCTTTAATTAATACTTTTGGACTTCTTTAGTTAAAAGACCGTTATTTAAAATAATCATCTGACCCCATTCAAAATTGCCAAAATTATACATTTCTAATATTTATAAATTGCAGACTGTCAGTTTTTAATAGAGTTAAACTTTTCAGAGTTCTAGAGATGGGTATTCACAAGCACAAAAAGTCCTTTAATCTGAGATGGTCTCCATGAACATGGCTGAAGCATGTTGCCCATATTTCTGAAGATTCTAAACTCAAAGAAGTTTCTAGAGCTATTTCAGTGAGAAGGGTGTATATTCTTCTGTGTTGTCACCTATAACTAAGCTTACCTATTTAGTTATTCAGAATCATTTGTTCCTGGTGATCAGAGGCAGTGGGCTTGACCCTCCAAGACTCACAAGCACATAGCACCCACAGTTAAGACAGGGGTCTTCCTAAGTTTCTAAGTGTTCCTTTGTCGTGGCAAAGCTCAATGAATATTTCTAATATAATTAATAATAATTTCTAATTCAATGTGTTCTCTATAGCATGAAATCCAGCCCAAATTTAAATGTAATTCAGAGATGTCAGATAAATGTTTGAGACTGACCTGTATTCAGACTAAGATAACTCTTGGAGGGCAGGTCACAGCCATGACTGCAGGAGATGTGGAGCTCAGAGCACACACTGGTATTTGTCTGTCAGCTCTGCCTCTCAGACTAGTCCCAGCTAAATTCCATGTCATTCCCATGGAGAAGAGAGGGATGGGAAGAAAAACACTGGGAGTAAAGCACTAATGATCCCAAAACCCTAGAGAATATAGCACAGGGAAGAAGCTGTCTCTTCAATTTGTCACAGCTCTGCTTGGGCACAATGGGCTCTGGTGTGCACTGGTGGGCCTGATGGAGCAGTTGCAGTGCTACCTGGCACCATACCTGGTGGAGTGTGACAATACGCTGCTCAGAGAAACTTGGGTCTGACTGCCATGGGTAGCTCAGTCTGAGATGAGATGGCTTACATTAGGTGTGTCAGTGACTCTCATTGGTGGAGGGCTGCTTTTCAGGAGGCACAAATTCCATGCTCACAGAAGTGGCCAAGAGGAAGTGACATTTTGGTTATGATTAGGTCTAGATAGAGTGTTTCTGGCCAGAAAACAATCTGAGCACTTTTAATTAGTATACTTTGATCTTATGGCAACACTACCGAATTCCAAATATGCTATTGATTTTCACTCAACTTAGAGGTAATGAGAGATGATAACCATGCAGTTTTGCGCTTGGGAAGCAGAACTCTGGGGACCAACAATTAATGCTTGATCTTTTTCCTGACTATTTTCACTTTAAGGACCTTCCCTGAGGGATCTCGACTGAAATGGAAAAGGATGAGCCAATCGATGATCTTGCTGGAATCAGAACATTTTTTTTTCTCTTGGAACTGCAATGTTGCTACTGTTTCCAGTGTCACATTGGCTTAGAAGGTCAGGAAAAGGGCAATGCTGGCCCTGCAGGGCGAGTACATTGGGTAAATGTGGAACAAAGGAGTGATTGACACTGGGCAGTATATGCAAGAACAGGATGAAGCTGGCTTTATTCAGAATAAGCACTGGGAATTGGGGTTTGCTGTTTTCAATGACTTAGGAGAAGGAACAGGGTCCTCTTATATCAAGTATGGGTAGGTGAATATCTGGAAAGTGGGAGCCAGGAGCTCAGCTCCAGAGTTCCAGAACCCCTAAGGAAAGCCTCCAGGCAACCTTTATTTGGCCTTTAACTGGGTACATTCTGCTTAGCTAAGGCAGCCAAGCTCAGCAAATGTTCTTCTTTCTCTCCTGGAAGGGGATTCCTGGAGGATTCTCCATTCTCAGTTGAGTGGGCTGTTCAACATACAGATGTGAGCCTGTTCTTTCCAGCTCTATGGTAAAGTAGAATTTAAACACAGCCCCCTCAATGTGGTTTTCCAACTTCTTCATGATCTATATCTCTCTTGAATGTTGTCCCTTCCCCTCCTCTCTATCCCCTTTCCTCCCCAGCCCTCTTTTTCTTCACATCCATCTCAGCTGATCCCAGTGCTCTGGCTACTCTGAACATTTGAATGCATCATCCATCATCACTTCTGCCTGTCATACTATGCATATAGGAAGTATAATAAGTCACACATCATATCACGAAGACTAGATGGGGCTACCTAAAGGCCAGTGTTGGACAGAGTGACCTGAGCTTCCACTTGGATACTTTAATTCACAGCAGCCACTCTATGATGGATCACTCTGAGATAGTCGCATAAGAGCCTACCAAGAATTGTCTACACATTCAATGACCATAACCAATGTAGTCTGGGTCTGTGGAGCACAAGAGCAGCAAGTGGAGTCATCCCACCATGACCATCTGTTGAAGTGGAAGATCAAGTGATATGGAGAATGGCAGGCACAGGCTATGACCACTTACCTAACCATAGTCCTGCCATCCCACAGAGACAGCCCCAGGGCAGTGCTGCGAAGGAGGACCAATGCTCTACCTTGGTGAAATACAGGATGATGGGAGTGAAGGAGATAAAGATCAAATTGAAGAACCCCAAGGTAGAGACAAAGTGTGCAGCTTCACCGAAGTTGGCACTGCCCAGAAACATCTTAAACAGAACCTGGAAAGGAGAGAAACTTTTGAGAGTCTTTGCTGCAGGACAAAAGTGAATTCTACTGAACTTATGGGCCTAGAGTTTAGGCTCCATGTCATCTTTCCCTGACATGTACATGTTATTTAAATGGGCTAGAGTGACAAGGAATTAAAATAAATACCCTAAATTGTTCACAAAACTACAGGAACTGAAACGAACTTCTTGTGGTGTTATAAGTCTCTGGGGGTACTCAACACTATAACAACCGTCGAGATGGGCACAGGGTGAAGGATAAATGAAGATTATATGAGCCCACTCAAATCTAGTGTTGATAAGCCATCAATTAATTTTTCCTTGCAACCATGGGATTCTTTAAAGATTGCATCTTTATTATGACAGATGCTGAGAACTAAGTGTTATTAGATTGCTAAGATAAATACTGAGGCCTTAGATTTGTAAGCCTCTCTGAGCTTAAGATGTCTTCCCAAGAACTTCGTTACTCTCTGGATTATAAACAATTTCTTTTTTCTGGGTTATAAACCCATGTGTAGAGACAGAAGATAGGTAGATGTGAAGGGATAACATGAACTCACAGAATAGACAGAAGGAGCTGCCAGACCTTGTCTGTACTCTTGGCTTCTTAACCCCCTTTCCCTTTGCTAACCCACTAACAAGTATTACCAAATGAGGCAGCAGATTGTATCTGCTCGGAATTAGGGTTTAGATATGATTTTTTTGTATGTTAATAACCATCATCACTCCTGGAATGAGTGTATTTTGTAGTCTGCCCAGGAGAATTCTCTCTCTATAACAGCCATACTACTTTCCCAGCAATTCCCAATACTGCTTTGGCTTGTAACTTCATGACTGTATTAGTTTTTCTCTTAGAAGACAATCTTGCTGGTCTTTGGCCCCATCAACCATTTTAGTAGTGTTTCCATGGGGTGGGCTAGGCACTCATGGTAAATGAATGAACACTTGTCAAGCTTGTCACACAGAATCTGTGGGACCACCTCTACCCTCATCAAATATGTCAATATGGAATCAGACTTCGTGTGCATGGGTCATAGTGGTGGTGAGTAGGCAAGCCTCCAGAAGGGATGCAGAAGGCTGTTTCTATCTTCCAGAGTTTGCTCCATCCTCACTTTTCATTTTCTTGAAACTCTAGGTGAGGTGAAATTGGTATTGCCCTTTAGATACTTCAGAAAGTTAGCGTTTAAAGAAGTTGAACTTTGGGAAAATAACCTTTTAGATTTGCTGTCTAAGACCTTGCTTCTGAAGTTATAGGTGGTGACCCCAGTGACATTTTCTTGGATGACAAGGAATCCAGGGGAGAAATAGCACCAAGTACATACAGGGGAGTAGAGAGTGTCCTTATTTTGCTTATTTCCGTGTAGTGCGTGCTCTCTATGTAGCAAACATCACACTCTCAAATGACAGGTTATTATTTTAATACCTCTATAGAGTTAATTACCATAGGAAAAAAATCAAGAGGGGAGGAGTCGATTTTCTTACATTTTTGCTGCAACTGCCTGGTAACTGGGGGTAGTGTTGGCTCCAGGCCAAGGTTGTAACCATAGCTACCTTACTAAGGCCTTGGAGAGTTACATAATCTTTCAAAGTTTCATTTCTCTCTTCCAGAAAGTACAAGAAGGATCCATGGCATGTAAGAACATGTCAACAGGGTGAAATTTTCTGTTGGATGCCCAACACACAGTATTTCGAAAAAAAGAAAAAAAAAGACACACTATTATTTAACACACCTGTATTTTTCTAAAATTTTCGTTGTACTTCCTTATTTTGTTGTTTAATCCTAAGCTATGAGTGACAGCTGACTGTAGAGGAAGATACAGACCTACCTTATACAGTGCAGATGTAGAGGCTGAGCCCACAGCAAATGCCACACCGATGATGGAATCAGCATGAAAGTTATCTGCATACGCCATCATGACAATGCCAGTAATTGCCATTATTGCTGCGACAATCTGTCAAACAGAATGGAAGGAAACAAGAAAAAGTTGTTTTCATATCCCAGATTAAGCCATTTAAGCCCCAGGAAAGCTGCTACATTTTACCTCCTCCTTCATCAGTGTTTACATTTAAGAAGGGTCAGTGTCCTTGTGATGTCCTTTACCTCTCTGGCTCCTACATGGCCCACAGAACCAACTAACCAGGTTCCATAGGGGCTCACAGAGCCTGACGGACAACCAGGGATCCTGTATGGGTCTGACCTAGGTCCTCTGTATATATGTTATGGAAGTGTAAGTTGGTGTTATTGCGGGACTCTAACAGTGGGAACAGGGGCTGTCTCTGACTCTTTTGCTGGCTTTAGGGACCTTTTTCCTCCTACTGGGTTCCCTCATCTAGCATTAGTATGAGGTTCTGTGCCTAATCTTATTGTAACTTGATATGCTGTGTTTGTTTGTTATCCCTGGGAGGCCTGTTCTTTTCTGAAGGGAAATGAGGAGGAGGACTTAATCTTGAGAAGAGGGAGGGAGGGACTGGGAGGAGAAGTGGGAGGGGAACTTAGGTGAAAGGGGAGAAGAAAAAGAAAGTAAAACATAAAAAAAAAAAGAAAGGTCAAAAGTATAAAAAAGAGATCAGTCTGCTCATGTCACAGGCATGGAATATAAAATTCTGTGTTGGTCAATGACGAGTAACTTTGTTTTTGTTTGTTTTGTTTGTCTCTTTGAGATTAATATCCTTTTTGGTGAAATAGATTTACCAGGAAGCCACACCTAAGTATTTTCATGTATACTAAAATTTTCAGAAAATTCTGCACACATTTTAACCAGTTTCTTGGGTCAATGTGCATCTCTAAACAAGTCTCACCAAGACTTGATGAGGGAGATATAATTTTGATGGAGCTGAGAGGAAAACCCTTGATGAAGGGCAGCAAGACCTCCCAGTAGCATAGAGAGGAACAAGCTAGATCCGGATTGGTTGTTTGGGATGTCCTTTGAGTTCTCTTCTACCTGTCTCTACATGTAAATTCATTCATTTCATAAAAGATAAACCACAGAAAAAGAATTCCATTTAATTATGTTTTACTTTATTACCTTGGTAGAGCATTCTTTATCTTTACAAATAGAACTAGTAATAACTTGACCAAGGCTGTAACAGTTTGTTGTAATGAGGTACAATACTGGTGTGTTCAAGAGCTCATTTTGTGTGACCTGCTGTCTTACATCTGCTTCATCAACTTTCCTGCCTTTGTTCCATTGGAAAGCACTTCAAAGTTATAGTAAACAGTAAAACAAGAACCTCGACAAAGGGAGGGTGACATTTACTCACTGACTTTGAATTCAAGATGAGAACCTGTAAGTGATTTAGTTGTAGGAAGATTCAGTTCTGAGCATTTCAAAGCCAGTGCTTCTGAAGCTAACTATTTTTACATCTGGGATGTTCCAGGCCATTTTGAGTGCTATGAGTGCATTACTTATGATAACAAGGTGTGAGTAAAAACCTGAGGGCAGATTAGAGTGTGCTCCTGATGTCCTGTAACCCAATGATGCTTTTGCTTATGACCATCAGTGACAAGCACATGGTGGCACCAGAATAACTCTACATTTAAGTACACAAACCAGGAGGAATCCTTTCGAACAGATCCTGTGTGTCAGCAGAAATAGATTACCTTCATAATAAGTTACTAGGGAGATAAGCAAATGTTGACTACTTGGTACTGCCAGGTGTGCATTCTTGTTGCCATCTGGCCCAGTGTATGTGTGTGTGTGTGTGTGTGTGTGTGTGTGTGTGTGTGTGTGTGAGCATGTATGTGTGTAGGATTTAAGGCATACAGTGGAAGGTTCTGGGGAGTTTTACAAGTAAGAAATAATAGTAATAATGTATCTGTATCTGAAAATTCTGGAAGGCAATGATTTGCTTTGACTGAGGATTTATCATTCACCAAGGCACTGTAAGCATTTTGAGCACTCTCATTTTTGAGAAATAAAATGGTATACTGGTCAACTGCCTTCTGATTTGATTTTGTGTTTAAATCATCCTTGCCACCTAATGTGTTCATAGGCAAAATGAGTTTTCTCAGAACACTAATCTTGGAAGATTAAAAATACTTTAAAAAAAGTTGCTGGCCAACTACCAGTTCTATTCTATTTTTTGATCAAGTAATTATATAAATACTTCAAACAGGGTTAATGAAACCGTGTTAATCCAATGAACTTGAGCATGATTAGCTGTGTTTATAAGGTAACACTGGTATTTAGGCCATTGTGTGTTATATATAATTCCAGATGAAGGGAACTAGAAAAACAAACGCTGCCCACTACCCCCCAAAAAAGCAAAGACAAAACAAAACAAACAAAACAAGCTGAAAACCAAAACAATCCTTGTCCAGGAACTGATGGTGCAATATTTCAAGGACAAGCAGAGGTGGAGGCTCTCTTTCTGCACTAGCCAGAAGTAAAGGGAAGATGTACACGAAGAGATTTCTACTGTATGTTTTCTCAAGATGAGACTCAGATATGAGTAAAGATGACATAATTTTAAAGCAATTGGAAATTATCGTCATAGTAAGCCTCTTTAAGGGCTTGTGAAAATATTCGCCTGAACTATTTGAATTGACATGCCAATTACACCAGCATCTGTTTCAATTGCTTGCATGGGGAGAAGTGGTTTTCCCATTAGGGGGCCGGATAACACTTAGTTAAGTTCTGAAAGCATGAAAATCTGAGTATTAGGAACTATTAGGAAAACTGTTACCCATAGCAAAGGCAATGATTTATAAGACATATAGTACTCTTCTAGCAAGGAGATAAATGTTTTAATTTAAAGTTTAAATAATCTGAATAGACAAAAAATCTCTACTGTACATTTTAAGAAATTCTCTATATTTCTGATGGATACATCTAGAAGTTGAGAAATGGATTTCAGCTTGTCTTGAACACGTAGGAATGCATTGGTGGAAAGTCTATTTGGAACATTCATTTTGATGACCCCAGAGTGTCTGTGCTTGGCATGGCACCACTGCTTTAAACTTCAAAGAGTAAATACTCCAAAGACTCACATAACAAACACCCTAAGCACAGATCTAAGCCACACACACTTTTAGAATCAGTTTTCAAAGGCTTGGCCACTCATTCAATAGAAACTGAGAAGGACACTACTTAGCACATTGGTCATGCACCTCCAGGAAGCCTGCATCTTAACCAAGCTCGTCTACATGCTCACTAATATTGTGGCCACCAAGGAAAACTCTACCTCCCATGAGAACCTCCTTTGCCAAAAAAAGGAAGCATCTCATGGGGCTACCAGTTTGGCTTCTGAAAGCTTCTGGCAGATTATTCCAGGTCCAGATTTCTAACCAACTACAAGTACTTAGTAAGACAAGCAAAGCCATCATCATCCTCTGAATGTCATTTGGGTGAGAATGTTAGCCAACACTGTGACCACAAAACTGATAATGCTGTCATCTTTAACTTCTCAAAGCTCTCTGTTCTCTTCTACCTGGTACAGCTACTTCAGTTGAGTGCCCCAGAAAATGGATTCAGTTATCATATTTCCCCAGCATGCCAGCCAAGTGACACAACTTCTGAGCCAGCTAGCTACCTTATTCTGTCCTTCAGAGAGCACTTATCATTAACTTTCGGGGGCATTTGTAAAGGGCTATTAGACTATTTGAGCCTGATTCTAAAGCTGAAATGCTTGACATACTAAACATCATCTGTAGTCCTACAGGATTCTTTCACCTTTCAAAAATCCATTGAAGTCTAGAGAGGCAACTCAATTTTGGGTGTTTGTATTTTTTGTGTGTATCTTTTGTGTATTTTCCTTTTTCAAAAGCCACAAGATTATGGTTCTCCTTGTATTATACAATGCTCTGTGTTTCCCATTTATAAATGGTTTCTAGAACTATTTTCTGCCTAGTAATATCATCCATGTTAGGGTCCAAGTTATCAAAAGGAACTCTGTTGCTACAAACTCCCTATACGATCTTTACAGATCTAAAAGAGAAACTGTAGCCTGGACATGTTTCTTTGAGGCCAACTCAGCTTTCTGTAGCTGCATGAGTGTGAAAGAAGCTCACTGGTTCACAATGAATCCCTGATTCCCAAAGCCAAAATGAAGTCCTAGAACAAAGGTATTAAACTACATTGTTGACAATGGTTGCCCTCAAGCTCAAGGTTATATGCCCCCATGGTTGAGACTGAGGTACCAATTAAGAACTCGGCCATTGAGAGCTGTATGAATTCAGCGTTTGGGTGGATTTAGGTAGGAGTATTTTCAAGGAACCACAAAATTCTTAAACTTCTCCACGTTAGGTTTAAAATTATGTAAAGAACTATCTCTTTTATTCTCTTTTATTCTTTTACATTGAACTTGTGATGAAAGGTGAGAAATAAAAGAAGTCTGGGGATCTATAAGCTATCAAGAAGAAGCAAGAACTCCATAGAGCATTAAGGGTCCTGCACCACTGAATTTTGAATCCCTCCATGACTATTCTTATCTGTATTAAATCCACTTAAAAGTGAGATCACAAGAAGACCTGGGTAGGAAAGACAGGGGAATATCCCAGAAAGAAGGACTAACAACTGTGTGGACAGACACAGTGCACACTGAGTTAAAGATTAAGGATGTAGGCCTCGTGAGAATCAAATCTGACAGTGATCAGAGCTTTACTTCCTCTTTTCTTGGCTCCATTCATAAGGATTTGTTCTGCCAAGCAGAGCCTTATGAGGACGAGCCTACTGTTTATCCTCTGTAGCTATCCCTGGGAAGCACGAAGGCTCCTGTGAGTCTGCACTGTGCATGACGAGCAGCTACCAAAAGCAGATGTAAACTAAAGGTCGTCTTGAATCTTCTCCGAATGTTCAGGATTAGCACACCCCAGTGGCAGCTCAACTCTAGTGTCCCATGTCAGGGCCATCGTGGGCCCTTTTCAATTCAAAGTACAGGTCAAGAAATGAAAGAGTCAGTGCAGCTGATGTTCTTCAGCCAGGGGCTCTTAGAAAGTCTCCAAAAGAGCCTCACTATATGATGTAAGATGTATGGGAATTACATAATGGGGAGATATTTGGTTGTCAAAGGGGCATATGTTGAAGAAACCTAAATTCATTCCCTATATCTACCTGCTCAGTAAACTTGGAATCTGTTCAAGCATCTGCCAACCGCCAATTTTCTAAAATTTCTCCATTTCACTAATTTGAAATGAAAGTATGGAAATAATAACACAACATGTTAAGAGGGGATCAAGATATCAAAGGAAGGTTTCAAAAGTTCTAGTCTAGTAGCTAATTCTTGTTGGTATAAACAGGTACCGGTGACAGGGAGAGAATCTCTCAGTCAGAAGGGCATTCCCTTCTTGCTCTTTGCATCTATGGTGCTGGGGACAGAGCCCAGGGTCTCATACATACTGGACCAGCACTTTCTATTGGAGCAACTGCAGTGGTGCTTTTGTGATTTTATGAAAGTTAGTTAAGTACATGGGATCTCAGAGGTAGGAAAATAGCCACATTCAAGGCTGCCAGAGGTAGATTACAGCTTCTTAATATTTTTAGAAGTATCAAGTTTACAGATTTCTGTGGGATAAATATAAATTACCTGTAAACAACTATTCCTAACTAAAAGAGATGTTTAGCACACCATGGATTACTAATAAATTGGATGACATGACTTTTATAATAGAAAAATAGTGAAGGATAATCTTTCCTTTTACCTACACTTCAGTCAGTAGTCCAAAGAAACAAAGTATTGGCAATGGTTGATCTATGATTATCTGAGTATTATCTATTTGTGATCCAGACAGGCTTCTGTTTACTGATATTACCACAATTTGAAGAATCTTTTCATCTTTTTGGGTGTCAAATATAAGGCTATACAGTAGAGTATATACATTATAAAAAGAAACAGAAAGAAAAAAATGAAAAAAGGAAGTCTTTTATTTCATTTCTTATTAAACCTATCTTTTGCCTGTTTATGTCAAGCTGCCACTGTGAATTTCTGAGCAGTGTCTCTCAAACTCAATCAGAATTTTTGCAACTGTGTGTTTATTTTCTTCTCTAAAAAGAAAGAATCTTTCTATTCCCAAGACTGTGTTTGAACTCCTGGTCTCAAGTGTTCCTCCTGCATTAGTCTTTTGAGGGAATGCTACTACAGGCTGTATCAGTATACCCGTCTCTTAATTTTCTTTGAAAAAGAAAGCCTTTCAGTTAATGGCTGTCAGGTGTGTTCTCTCCTTATAAATGTCAGTTTTAGCATTTGGAAAGAGCAAGGACCTAGTCATACTGTCAACAAGAACAAGATTTGGGTAGAAAAATACATTTCAAATCCAATCTTAGACAGCTCTTCCAGAAAAGAATAAAGTACATGATCTTGATATTTCATAAAAGCTGTCCCTCATGTGGTTTTCCTTGTAAAACATTATTGCCTTGATATGGATAGGGGCTTTCCAGATATGAACGGGATCTAGCTCCTGAAATCCACACAGTTCCTGAGAAATCTGTTTCTAACATGGAATAACCACACCAAAATTTTAGGTATTAGATATTATTATATTAAAAAATCACATATATTTATTTAAAAATCCATGCTAGTACTAAAGGGAATAAATTCAGAACTGAAGTGTTATGTACACATTTAGCATAGTTCAGTTAAGGATCTGTACCCCAAAGTACAAGTTGTTGCTTTTCTTCCCATTCCTAGATTAGTCATGCTAGATATATAGCAACTTTTAATAGCATTGTGCCACTACCAGTGACTTTAATTACTGTTTGGCAATCTTTATCTACTTACACCAATATTAATTAAATCCATCTGGGTAAGGGCAGGCTGGGGGTTGTTCCAAAATATGTTGATTGACACAAGCAAATCACAATCTTTGCTGTGGCTTATTCTCTCAGACCCTTCTTTGCTGAGGACAAGGAATGCACACGGTAATAATTCTACAAGTTAATTCTAAAATAGGAACTCAATTTCTCAGTCTGGTTCAGTGCCTACTGTTGTAATCAACTGCCTCCCCAGCAGAAACAGCCCTTTCTCCTCTCACGATGCTGCTACTGCCGGGCTTTCCTAACACATCTTCAAATTTCAATTTGTACTCAGAATCAGTGGGGAAAATTTTAGAGAAACTCCACGAAACAGCAGTGCGGTGATAAGATTAGGAAGCAGGGAGGCACCGCGCATGGAACTGAATGTGCCATTACCCGCACTCCCATGAACCTGTCCTTCAGCACAATCCAGGACAGCAAGAAGACAAAGGCTTTGTTGCAACAGAACAGAGCAGAGACGTCAGTGGCCGTCAGCTTCTTTAAAGCCAGTAAATACAGGTAATTTGTCAAAGTCCACAGAATAGAAAAAGGAGCAGTTCTTTTAAGAAAGAGCTTCAGTGTCAGGCCATCTTCACCAAAAATCCGACTACATTCCCTAGGAAAGAAAAAGAGGTTAATAATACACTAGTACTATCGCAGACCTGTCCTGACTAGCTGACTTGTCATGAGCATTGTTAGGCAAGGGCAGAAACACTGGGGTTCATCAAGCATCTCTGGAATATGCTGAGCCCATGTTTGTCACCTGACTGTTTTAGCAGGTACAGGGGAGGTCCTTGGAAAGAGCCCACAGCTGCTCCACACATCAAGACCCTCTCCTCATCATATTCTTCTGAGTTGACCAGCCACTCTGCTGCCTCTGAAGGTGCTCACAGAAGCCTGGAGAAACTCCGACATGCACAGTCACCAAAGTCACTAGCTACTGACAGAGCTTGAAGTTTCCCTTGTTTGTGCAAAGGTGACGAGACCAAGATGGCTGTGTAGTGTAAGTGTGCTTTGGATGGCTCCCAGAATCCTGTGAACAGGGAGCTTTTGTGTGTCCGTGAAGTCTCACACACTTTGGGATTTAGGTATTTCTGGGACACTGCTTCTTTCTAAAATCTCTATTCAGTGACAAAGTTCTGTTAGTTTTCTTAAGGCAGAAGAACGAAGACAACCCTAAAAAGTAAGTGGGAAGCTCAGGATGTACTTAACGCTCAGGAAGCACGGTTCAGTTTGAATTTAGTACTTGAAAATATCCACGTCCTTCAATGAAATCTTTGACTTGTTTGATTTATGATTAAATTGGCTACTCATTTTTGGGGCCACTTTAATAAATATTCAGATGGTAACAGTAGTTGTGTGGTGACAGTGTCTATGCTTCTGTGGGCTGGAAAGACTCGCTTTGGAAGTTTACTTTAATTGCAATCACAAACATGAACACATAGTATTTACTAGACAGTCATCATTTGCCAGCATGATATTTTTAAAAGTAGTATAAATATCTTATTTAAAGCAACACTTTGCTAATATTTGGGTGTATTTACAGGAGAATGCATTTTTATGACTCTGGACAGTGCAAATAGTAGATCAGCTTTTACTGAAGACAGATCATTGTCCTGAGAGCACTTAACATACACTAAGTCCAAATGATTTCTACAAATGAAGTAGCCTCTGGTCCAGGGGACACTGGAATCAAAGAGTGACAAGGGCTTTAAAAACTGGGAGCTGAGCCAGAAATGATGAGTCACTGGGTAAACTCTGCTTGAATTTAAGCAGCTAAGGATGCTGGGGCTTCAGAGGGGTCAAAATTGTGTTCCACATGCATGTATGTGTGTGTGTGCACGCACACACACAGACATACACACAGACACACACAGATACACACTCACACAGACACGTGCGCGAACACACACACACACAGGCACACACACGCAGGCACATTCACAGACACACAGACACACATACAGGCACACGCATACACATGCACACAGACACACAGACACACACACAGGCACACGCATGCACAGACACAGACACACACACACAGACATGCACACACATGCACGCACAAACACACACTGAACCTTTGGCATACACAGAATCCTGTCCTGTGGGTTGGCTTTTACGTGAGCGTGATCTTCGAATCAGGAGTTTTACTAAAGGGAAGATGAAACTTCCCAAAGGGAAGTTTGGACTTGACAGAGACACAACTTCAGTGAAAGAAATCAATAAAGGCCAAAGCCTTCAGTGAAGCACACAGAAGTCTCAAGTAGCACACACAAAAAACTAATGGCTCCTTTGCAGCCCTGCAGCCCCTGGCGACAGTAAGAGGCAGCTTTGTACAGAATGCACTGCCTCAGATGCAAGGTGTGCTCCTGGTAGGGTGGGGCATCTGCCTGGTCAGAAAGCAAGAAGGAGTTGAGTCCTTGGTTTATTATTTTATCCACAAGCAGTGGATGCCTTTGTAAATACACATTTACCAAAATATATGAAGAAAAACATTTATTAAATGGTTTTTCTCTTCTTATATCCTGGCTCTGTGATAGTTCTTACCTGGAGACCACAATCACCAGATGAGCATCTCAAGTCAAGCTGGTGAGGCAGGGAAGGAACATGGTTCTATAGGGACGGAGAGAGAGGCCCATGGACAAAGTGGCCAACAAAGCTGAGTACTAGCATAGGTTGTTCGCATCACGTGCCCCAGGCACTCAGTCTTTCCTTATTCCCCTTTCTACCCCTCCTTCTCACTGCTGTCTACCCCATATGTAACTGTTGTTGCAGACATTAGAAGCCTTCCTCTAATTCCTCCCCTATCCAAATTCTAAGTGACCCATGTAAAAGTCTATGCAATGTAAGCCTTAGGTACTAAGAAATGTGAACACTCAAAGAATGGATATTTTCTAAGGAGCAGTGAGCAGCGTGCCTCTCTTTGGGATGATGGGAGCAGAGTATCTGAATAAGAGGCATTGACAGGAGGCAAAGCTGGGAATGAAGCCAGAGGCTGGGGAAATAATAAATTAATTATGCTCCTCTATACAGTAGCAGCTATTAGTTATTAAGCACTTTCTGTACACCAAGTGAGCACTTTCTAAATAACAAACGATACTTTAAGTGCATTTCATCAGAGACTGCTCTATTTGACTCCAACTCATTCTTTCTAGAGATTTTTTTCCCGTTAATGAAGCATCTTTATTAAAGCTATAGCAAATAATTTTTTTCTCTGTAAATTTCAAACGGACTCGGGGCACTTGAGTTTTGGCAGTGTTTAATTGGAAAAACAGATTCATCAAAGTCCATTTCTAAGGGGACACATCTTATCACCTAGATTTAATACTGTATTGAAAATTCCTTTGATGTTAGCAATAAGAAAAAAATCCCATGACATTCTTCCACGGTGCTCAGGAGAAAAAATAGTGAGAGATCTGTGCAATGGGAAAATTCTGCTTTCAGACTTCCACACTAAGTCATGTCCCCCTGTTCAGGCTTGAAAGCTTGAGAGCCCCTTCTTACCAGATGCTGTTAATGAGTCTGTAGGGAAAAGAGATCAAAGAGCCAAGAGTTTTCTGACCATGTTTGCTCTCATTGTTCTCACTAGAGAAAAGTCCTCTCACAGACAGTGTTCTCTGTTTCACAGTAAAAGCCTTTTGATTCGATTTCAGAAACTCCCAGTGTTGCTCTACTTATGCTGACAGGTGGAGGCATCTTGTCAAGGTACAGAGTCTGCGAAGCTCAGAGTTAGTAGGATCTGAGGGATGTGGGGGAGACGCAGCTCATTCCCGAAGTCTCTTTTCAGCCTGTCGTAAATGTGTTATCCTAGACAAAGTAGCACAGCTTGCTTCATGGCGCTCTTATGATGCACGCCCTCCTCTACACATTTTTAATTGTTTTTATCACATGTGTATCTAAGCAACAGGAGGTTGGGGGGAGAGCAGGGACAGCATACAGCTGTTTTCAGATATGACAAGAACAGTTTTGTAATCATACTTCCTTGGTATCTTTTTCCAAAAATACCACCATTAAATGTCATGCTCAAGATGACTTCTATTTTAATGTAGGTCCGTTACCATCACCAAATACAAAATACCTTTAGATATCACAATTATAGGATTTTTCTTTTTAAAAAGACAATATTTATTTATTTAGTTTCTTTTTTTTAATTAAAAATTTAGATTTTAAAATTTTATGTGTATATTATTTTGAGTACATGTATGTATGTACACAACATGTGTTCTTGCTTTCCCGGGAGGTCAAAAGAAGCCATCAGATCCCCTGAAAGTGAAGTTATGGATGTCTGTAAGCTACCATGTAAGTTCTAGGAGCCAAACCCAGGTCCTCTTCAAGAGCAACAAGTACTGTTAACCATTGGTCCACCTCTCCAGCCATCTTTTTGTTTTTTAAATTAAACATTGAGGGTCACATAGAGAGAACTAGCTCAAGGTGTGATTTCACCATTCTCTCACACTTCCAGATAGGTGACAAGAAATCAAAGTGTTCTAAAATCTAATCTCAGAATGTACCAATCATAATAGTCATGTCTTTCTCGTTGAGCACAGGGGAATAAAGAGGGCTTATTTGAGCTCCTGTGTGACACATTTGTTGTCAGTCTGGTGAAGATCAGGAGCGATGATTTCCTGAGGACACTGGAATGAACATGGTGGTTGCAGAGGTTGCTCTTCAGCTCTAGATTTTCCCTTTCTAGAAAAGAAACTGTTTGAGTGTGTGTGTGTGTGTGTGTGTGTGTGTGTGTGTGTGTGTGTGTTTGTATGAATGAAGAGGCAAGAAGACAATTTTGGCTGTCATTCCCCAGTCACCATCCACTTTGAATTTTTGGGATAAGGTCTTCCATTGGTCTGGAGCTCACCACAGAGGCCAGGCTTGCTGGCCTCTGAGCTCCAGGGTACCTCTTATGTCCATTTCTTCAGTGCTTGGATAATAAACATGCTCAACCATGCTTAGGTTTTTTTCCCTTTTCTTCTTTGTTCTGGGACAGAACTCAGATCCTCCTGTTTGCAAGGTAAACACTTCACCTGCTTTAGTCAACAAAAAATAAAACAAACCAAAACAAAACATGACCCAAACATTGTTTTTTCTTTCTAAGAGTGCTGTACAGAGACTTGCATTAGCCCTGTCAGGCTACTGAGCACTCCCAGAGGCGACCTTGCTTCGTACTGAACAAATACCAGAACCATTAGACAAGTAGGCTAACCACCACTACACATATTTACCAAACAACACACAAAGGCCCAAGTGTCCCACCAACAGAAACTGGCATCTCTTCAGGTTGCTCAGTGCACAGCTTCCCATCTCAATAAGCAAGACAGTTTCATCTGTTACGGCATCACAGTGCTGGAGAAATTGAGTAAATGTTTGTTTAACAACAATTAATTTTATTAATATAAGTTTTTTCCCTCCAGAGTTTAGGACAGTTTGAATATATGACTTTCAGAGACAAATAAAAAAGAATCTGAATATAAATCAGGGTTCTATCATGCACCACTAACCTCAGGCCAGAATTTCAGCCTTTTGGATTTGTTTCAATCTTGTGTTAAGATGGCGATACTGACACCACCTGAAAAGATGTTTCTTGCCATGATGATGAAGACGATCTAAGGTAAGGGAACCGATCCTGCTTCCTCCTGTTTGCCACCAACCATAGTCGTTGCTTCTTTATTTCCCCAGCGAACTCAATTTATATCCCAAAGAGTTGAGAATTTGCACATTTACATGAAACACGTTTTGAAACATTTCTTATAAATCATTGAACATGGAACCTACCTGAATTTTTTCATTGGTGACTGCTTTTCCTGAGCCGTGGCTAGATGGCCGGAATAATAGACTGGGAAAAACATAATGTTCCAGTTTGTTGAAAACCATGTCATGAAAAAGGGACAGTAAAAATTCTTGTAAGTGATTTTTACAATTTGTGTGGTTCCAACCCAAGATGATGACACTGACAAGATGATCAAGAGTCCCCAGATGGTCTTCAGAACCACAGATGTGCAGGACAGGCAGCGAGCCTTGAGTCCATTTTCTTGGGTGCTGCTTTCAGGATGACTTTGTGTCCCATCATCCCCTGAAAACGGGAGAGGAATTCAGATGTGGAGGAGCAATCAGATGTGTCAGCTTCTTTAGGAAGATGCATGTAACTACAAGTCTGATTAGCATGCCAGGGTTTGTCTTTTTTTTTCCAGCATCAGAAAAGAACAATGATTCCCCATAGCTTATCCTTTCTTTTTTTTTCTTTTTTTTACATTTCTTTTTAGATTTTGCTTATTTTTATTTTATAGGTATGAAGTGTTTTATTTTATAAGTATGAAGTCTGTGCACTGTGTGTGTGGTGATGGCGAAGGTTAGAAGAGGGTGTCTAAACCCCCAGAACTGGAGTCACAGAGTTAAAAGTCACCATGTAGATGCTAGGAATTGAATCTAGATCTTCTGTAAGAGCAGTCAGTGCTCTTAACTGCTGAGCCAGTTCTAGCACCCCATTCTCCAACTCATTCATTCTATGGACTTTGTTCTGCAGCATCCAGCGTGGATCTGGACCCCATTCAGTAGGCAAAGATGCTCATACATGTGGTGATTTACACTGTAGGCATGCTTTGCCTTTAAGAATATTCTACACCTCAGCTTCTAAAGATCTGTGGTGGGCCTCATCTAATCCACAAGAATGTATTTGGGGTTTGCTGTCTCCTAGCTGAAGTTCTAATGGCATTAAGGACTCTACCATATAGCTTTCTCTTCCTCTCTATCATTAAGACAAAATCTCCAATAGATAAAACCACTCTTTCAGCCTATGTTGAGAGGACTGAGCCAAAGTAGCCCTGTATCCACCAACATGAAAAGCTGTCAGGAGTAAAAACTTGTTTTTGTAGTCTATGGACATCTTTCAAGAATGGTACCAGATGACTCTTAAACTGAAAGCAGTGTGTTCCAAGAACAGAGCAAATGTGACTATATAAAGTCATTTCCCAACTTGTAACAAATTATTGTTCAGTGTGTTTCAGGAAACAGGCTTTGTTTGAATTTTAACCTTTCCTAAGAAAATCTAGTAGCTGTTTTCACATTAAAATAGTCCAAACTCTCTGGAGTCGATAGCCATCACTGCTCTTCCTTGTGATAGAAAAGATAAATTAGAAATGAATTCATGTACCTCTCAGGGACAAAGAAGGACAGTCATCTAGCTGAGATCCCATATGGCAGTATCCTGCAGGGACACAGAAATCTCTGCATGATTTTCTTCTGTTTCTAAGAACTTAGCTGAGGCTCAAGGTCTATACTTGGAGCAGAAGTATTGACAGGTGGGGCTTTTCTCACTCAGCTTTTCCAGAACCTGCCTGAACATGTTCCCACTGCTTGATGAAGCAAAGCCCAACTCCCTTTCACATCCCTAGGGCTACAACCTTTACTGGGCTAAGGCTTTCAAATAAATGATCTTTAAAAGTGAATTCTTCACTTAGGAATTTAAGTGTGAACCCAGCACTCACTTTGTAACTTCTTAGTCTTATAAGTAGTACTGAATTCTTGGGGTCTTGAACAACAGCAGGTGAAAACTGCCATTCTCTGATTTATTTATTCAACAAACTGTCTGGAGACTCTTAGATCTGGTTCTCTCCTTGGGCCTCAGGGATTCAAGGTGAGAAACTTGAGTTACAGTCTGGTGAAACACACATGACAAAAGATGGCAAGAGCCAGTTCATACAGAGACAAGGTTGCACAGAGAAGAGAAACAAGCATGGCTAGGAGAAAACTACTTAGTGCAGAGACACTGAAATGAGGCAGGAAACAGGATTTAACTAGCTCCCTTGACTGTGAGCACATGTTATCTGTTCTTGATAACATTTCTTCAAATATCCTATGATTTATGCAGAGGGGAGAAGGGGAAAGGAAGATAAATAAAAATGTGAGAATGAGAGACTGTTGTGCCAGGAGGCCAGAAAAAAAAAAAAACCAAACAACTCACAAACCTACAGACAAAAAAAGACCTGAGGCTTGGGTGAAAGGCTCTGCAAGTGAGGATAGCTCTAGGTACCTCTGCTCTAAGCACACATTCAGTCTAGGCTTTATTCATATAAAAGAATCTATTCATAAGTCAACAGGACTCTAGAAGAGGCCTTTTATTCATTTTCCTGTCTCATTTTTACTCCTTACCATCCCCACTATGTCTCACAAACTGTCATTTTTTTTTGTTCATTAAAAATTGTTTCTTAATATTCTGCTTTGTCTTTTTCTTTGATTAGTCAGTTAATTTGAATAGTATGTCCTGCCGTTGTTTTTAATGTCATTTGAAATTTGAAAGAGATTTTGGCATGTTGTCAGCTAAGTTGAAGGGTCAGATAGAGGTAGCTTTGGGAATGTAGGCAGAGGAGGTACAGAGGGACTGAGTATGGAAGAATCCAACTAGAGTATCTGACATCAGACAAGGAGGGGGACACAGTAGCAAGATCCAGCAATATTGGAAACTAGTGAACAAAATTTCTTATGTGAAGATGGAAGTGCTATTTAAAAACCAGTATTTCTTTTTTCTTTCTGGTAAGGTAGATATATGGTCATTTGACGAGAAGATCAAAATGAATATGAACTTCGGGCTTTAGAGTATTTTTTTAGATAGGAAAAAGGTATCCAAGACTAAAATCTCAGTCTTTAGCAGCAACCAATGAATCCAGCTGCACCTAGCAAGTTATACTTTTCTGGGAAGCTCATGGACATGACTGAGATCCATCTAACAACCAGCAACCTAAGAGCTGGCGAATGCCCGGGTGGATGTGAGGAAAGGAAAAAACAGAATGTTATCCTTGAATCCCAGAGCTGAGTTAAAAGTTGCTGGGGTTTGGCACCTGAAGATGAGAAAAATGAGCTACTTTATACATTTCATCAAAGATGATATCAGGGTCAGAGATGACTATGCCATAAGTTTTTCCAGGACTGATTTTGGAGTTTTGTTTTCTATGACACAGTCTATCCCTAATAGATTGCATCTCCCTTTGCCTGTCCTTCCTCTTCCCATTTGATGAGTCATTCTTGCCTTCACTCACAAGAGTCCCCAAAAGATTTCTGCCTTCTGTGCCCAAGGCAATGTCTTCTCTGACTCTTTAGAAGGCTAAGATGAACTGCTACTAAAGAGAAGTTCACTCACATACCTGATCTGCTCTGCCTCTCGACTCTTCGACCACAAACTCCAGAGGACCCTCGGCTCTGAAGTTCAAGAATAGGAGCAGAAGAATCTTCTGTGACCGACAGAGGGGACAGCTGCCTGCTGATGTTGCTGTGTGAACTGGCGCAGTTGGCTGCTGGTTTGCATCGAGTAACTGATGATCTGGAGGTACCTGGAGAGACAGAGTGCACAGCAGTTTGAGAACTTCTGAGCAGCAAAATCGGAAGTGATTTCAAGTTTCTTGAAAGTCAAGTACAAGACCAAGAGAGTCTCAACGAACTCATTTCTAAGCCTTAAAAACACCCCCACGAAGAAAATATACATAGGCAGGCTCCTAGTCTCTAAGAGCCTGTTTTGGATAGATTTATTAACTAGAGTTGAGTGTTAGAAGACGATGCTTGGGCAGGAACTTGCATTTCTCATTGAAACTATTGACATAGCCAAACAGTTTATTTAAGGGAAGGAAGGCATTGTGCTACATCTGTTTTCATCCCTTTCCTTCCTTGAGTGGCAAAAGTGCCAAAAGCACCTCCTATCAAAGCTCACTTCATGCTTTCCTCCCATTTTCACAGCTAAAGTCCAATTTCCCCTGTAGTCTTTATCCAATGGGGTACACAAACACTCAGCCCTACAGCAGCCCACTCCTTTTCTGATTAGTGTTCTTTGCTTCCCCAGCACAGGATGGGCTTCACGGGCCTGTGATTAGCACAGTTGCGTAGAGCTGTGCACAAAGTGGCCCATCCCAACAATAACTGCAGCTGAACCCTCCATTCTCCCACCCCAAATGGTACCATTAACAACATCATGAATCAAATATCGGTGCATTACTATTGACCAGACTCCAGCCTTCATTTGAAACCCACTCAATTTTATCACTAATATTCCTATTCTAGCAGTCCATCTAGGATGCCATGTTACATCCAGCCTTAGTCTTCTGTGGTCTGCTATGGTATCTTCTTTCCCTTAGTTTTAAATACTTTTGAAAGTTTTGAGGAGTGATGATAATTTTGCAGAATTTCCCTCAAGTGAGATCTGTCCTGTGTTTTCTGCATGATAATGTTGGGGATATGGGTTTGAGATACAATGGAGAGATGGAGTATCCTTTTTGATGTATATGCTACCAGTACGGCAATTATATCTGCTATCAGTAGGACATGTGTGTATGCTATCAGTGTGACATCTGAGATAATGCTAACCACGGGTGCATGGCTGAAGTAGGATTCATTATGTATAATTTTTTAAAACAGAAGACATTTCTTATTTTTTTGATACTTTTTAAAATCTACATTTCAGATGTTATCCCCTTTCGCCATTCCCCCACCCCAGAAACCTCTTATCCCATTCTCCCTCCTCCTATTTCTATGAAGGTGTTCCTTTTCTCATCTACCCACTCCCACCTCCCCGCCCTTAAATTCCCCCTCATTGGGGGATCCAGCCTTCATGTGGCTAATCTTTTAAAATTATATTTATTTAATGTGTGTGAGTACTTTGTCTGAATGCATGTTTGTGTACCGCATACACGCCTAGTGCCCACAGAGGTAAGAAGAGGGTATTGGAACCCATGGAACCTGAGTAGATATGATTGTGAACTACTGTGTGGGTGCTGGGAATTGAACCCAGGTCCTCTGGAGAAAACAACCAATGCTCTTAACTGCCGAACCATCTCTCCACCCTCAATTCATCAGGCTTCTTGATCTCCCTTCTTGTACTTGATTTCACAGCTAGTGAATAAATCTTGTCGTAGGATTTTACTGAGGGGTGAAAGGCAGAAGGTTTAAGCCACTTTTTAGAGTGTTCTACCTTGACTATTTGAAAGTCTTTCACAAATAAAATTTTCCTTTTTTCATTCTCCTATTTACTTATTCAAGAATTTATAGTGGCGTGGACTGATAAACATTTATTTCATACTTTGAGTCATAATCAAACTTACATTGTTTACTTTTGGTCAAACCACTCCAGATGAGTCTCACTGACATGCTTTCATTTCAGTGTTTATTTTAAAGCTCTTTTAAAAAAAACTTTAGTACCACAAGATTCTCTTTCTGGGCTTGCCTTTTATTTTTCTGTCCCTCTCTTAGAAAGGATCCTTATTTCCTTAAAAAATGGTGTTGAGAAACCAGTGTTTCATTGTGAATGAGTTCATTGTTACTGGCTTCCTATGACTCTGAGTCATCACTTATCCGAGCTTGAAAATAATGTGTAGACATGTCAAGTTAAGAATATATGTGTATGTATATGGCACCCTACTCATACCTGTATATGTGTGCATTGTATACGGACGATGTTCTGTGTACAGTGTGACCTTAAACAGTACTTGCTCCTTATAATAAGGATCTACCAAAGTGACTAGATACAGAATATCAGAGTCAACGCAGACATGTATATCCAGATGGATGTACAGCTCTCTTTACTCTTTGTACCTTTGCATTTGATCTTCATGGTAAGGCAGGAGTTCCCTTATCACCAGTGGGAAGCAGAACACCTTTCTCCTTGTGTTGTAGTAGCCATGTATTGATGTGTTTCTTCTAAGATGGCAGAAAATATCTAATGAAAACTGGAATCTTGAACTATCAATGACAATCTTGAATAATTTGGCTTTGGACTTATGGCATACATTAGGTTGACAACTACGGAAATCATCAGTCTTGAAGCTGAGAGGTAGCTCTGTCAAGGAAAAGGGAAGCTTGCAGTCCTCGGCTCTCAAGAGGCAAAAAGGATTAACCAGAGGAGTATACGTGCAGCCTTAACTCAGTGTTTGCTTTGTTATTCAGTGATATCCACCAATTTTATCTTGTATTCTTTCCTTTTTATTTTTCTTTTTTTAATCCTGAAGAATGAATAGAGATATCTAAAGATTAGGTTAGCTGCATCATCTATTACTATGTGTCCCAAGTTGGCCTGACTAAAGTGTATTCTTTAATAATTAATTAAAAATGTAGAGATACTCAAGAGTCCACAGATGGATCACACACTGATGCCTCTACTTAAATCAACGCCATATGCATTGATTTAATTTGGGGGCATGGTTTTCATATCCAAAATGTTCACTGAACATTGTACAGAGACATTTCTAATGGAACAGTGTAAGTTCAGTGGCAAGAGATGGAGATTCACATGCTGTTAATGACCAAAGCTTTTTCTAAAAGGATTGATTTACAGATACTCTGAGAGTCTTTCAAAATCGCCTCTTTTATACTTTGTGGTTCCATGGTGTGTGCTTCTTGATCATCTTTTATGTTAATATTAGATTTCCTTTTGTGGTTCCTCAGCATTTTAGGTGGGATGAGAGAGTCTAGAAATACACTGGGCTGCAAGGTAAGATGGAGTTGAGGCCATGATTGGCTAAATTTGGCAACATATAATAATTAATGATTTTGTTGGTTTGTGGTACAAGGGATCAAACTCAAAGCATGTTAACAAAGTCTCCACCACTCATCTGTCCCTCCCCATAGCTTGTAAGCAATAGGTTTGTAATCCATACAAGTGATTTCTCTTTCTTTCTTGTATTCCTTGGAAATAGTAGATCCTGGAATCTGTATCTCTATTTCTTATACAGCATAGCCAAATTGCCTGCTATCTCCTAATGCCTGCTCTCTGGAAGAGATCTGATGGTAGTTCATCTCCTAGAGACGTTTTAGTCATTAATTCTAAAAAAAAAAAAAAAAAAAAAAAAAAAAGTGAGGCTTAAACTTTATGACCAGGCCTAGAGGCACGCTAGGAGCTTGAGCCATGAAACAGTCATTGCCAGTTATTGGAAAATATACTGTCTTGTCCTACACCATCTTACCAATCATTTAATATAAAACCAACTATGACAAAAATTCAATATTCAGATACCACTTGATATGCAACAAAAAATTCATAAATAAAGCACATCCACTTTCTAAGCCACTAAGTGCAGTGGTGGAAGCAGAGTTTGCGAATGCATGTATAACTCTCACTCTAATAGGCACTGAGAATAAGCTATGTTAAGAGTGCTAGGCAGTGAGTCTCCCAGTAGTCAGGTCAGATCATTTCTCTACTCTCTCTTTAAGACATGAGCCATACTAGTGGGTTCATCATGGGCCATTTTTTAAAATACATATCCAGGCAAGAGAATATTTTTCATCTTTAGTGATGGGGCTCTGTATGCTCCCAAATTCATGGGGGCTCAACAGTTAAGTACGTATTATTAAGTAGGTTTGTGTCAGGGGCAAGATGAGACAACTGAAGGATACATTATCCGTGCCTACATGGAGCTCTTAACTCAGTACTAAAGTTAGACATATAATCAATTAACTGTAGCTTTATGTGAACTGTGGGTTAGAGGGGAGTGAATGGAGTCAGGCCTGGAACAGGGAGGCTGTATGGTCACAGAAAAAGTGTCCTTGGAGAATGAACAATGCTTTACCAGACAGAGTTTTAAGCTGAGGAGCAGACTATCTAGTTAGAAGAGACGGAACACAGGGGTAGATGAACTGTGTACCGTAAGGCCTGATAGTAAATGATCAACTCCAAGACGTTAAGATAAGAGCACAAAAGAACATGGGCATCCTGGTTTTCTGCCTTTACCTGTTCCTTGAAAACAAAGTTCTGCCCAACTGGAATCAAAACAGCATGTAACAATTAAACACTCAGCTTGTCTAAATCTCAGAAGATATGGCAGGAATTTGGATCAGCAATGTCCAAGTGTAGATACTGAGCTCAAGGTGGCCATGTGAATTTCTACTCTTCTGTTTCCTCTTCTGTTTGGATTATGTGGCTTACGGGAAGTACTCTCTGTAAGTACAGGTGATGGTGACTAACAATGAGTAGGTACTTTTAGAACATTGACCTCATGCATTAGAATCCATTCTAAATTAGGTTAGGAAAGGGGGAGGGGAGCTTTCAGGAGTTTAGCAACACAGTGACAGAATAGCTAAGATATTCCTGACTCAGTAACATCTGGATTAGCTATGGTACCATCTCTTCATAGTGTTAACTTTCCTCTTGGTGTCCAGCTTAATTTTCTCTCATTTAGCTGAGGCTTGTCATGTGTACAGAAATGGGAAGCTTCCAGGTTTTCTTTCTTATAGTTTAAAGCTTAAAAAAATGTAGTTGCCCAGAGTAAAAAAAATCTCGAGGAAGCTGTGTGTATTATACTGACTTCTCATCTAGCTCCATGGCTAGTAGTGGAAATACTGTAAAAAGTTCCCAGGAAAGACTGGGAAGTGCTAGGCAAAAGGTTCCATGGAGATCTACTGTAGGGAGTTCAAAGCCAAAGGAAAAGAAAGAATATCAGCCGTTGACTGAGTGAGGGAATTGTAAACATGTTTAATGTAAGGTGTGGTGTTTGTAGATAAATGGAAAAGCCAAGGTGATAAAGAATAACTAGGAAAAGACCTATGGAGAGCACTGTGACTGAAAGGCAAAGCGCAAGGGCAGTTTCTGTGTGAGCAAAGATGATGTGGAAGAGAACAGACCAAATCTGTAGTTATTGTTTAACCCAAGGATACTACCACCTGCTTTATCTCCTATGGCTTCACAAAGAACTCCTCTGAGTTCATCTGTCAACCTCATCTTAGCTTTCCCTGGATCATTAGATAATGAGCATGTGCAGATCTGGTGCCAGAGGGTATCAACTTCCTTCCCTTACATCCCCTCACTTCCCCTCACGTCCCCTCACGTCTCCTCACGTCCCCTCACATCCCCTCACATCCTTTTTCGTGTTCATTATCTACCCAGAACATGAGATTCTTTGGTGGATGATTCACCTGGAATATTAGATTCTTTAGTGGATGACTCTTCTAAGAAACTGATTCAAATAATGCATTAACTGAAACCAATTTTGAGCTTTTCAAATAATTTTTGATGGATGGAAGAGCTGTGATATTTTTCATGATGATGTAATAGTCAACAAAGAAACACTGAAAACAGAAATAGAATTATATGCATTTTTTCTTGTATCAGTTGGCAGTCATAATTATCTGAACCCTTTTCTTACAGTAACATACAACAATTCAGCAAAAGACTAGGCAGAACTCTACATTTCATTTAAAAAATCATTTGAGTGCTAATAAGTTGCTTAAAAATGCAAAGTGCCTTTGGAGAAGAAGCAAGTTTGGTTCCCAGCACCTTGGCTGGGCAGCTCACAACTGCCTGTAACTGCAGCTCCAGGAAATTCAATACTCTGTTCTGACCTCTGCAGGTACCAGCACACACACATATCTACACACACACTGCAGCACCCATACACACGTAATTAAAACTAAATCTTAAAAAAATAATTTGAGTTGAATTTCATAGACAAGATATATTCTACTGAAGTAGGATTATTGTCATCAGAATTGGCTGGCATTTATAAAATTTTCCTGGTGTTTGCCCAAGGGTTCCCTTGTTCTTAGGTAAATACATAGTATTAAGATTATTGAAAAGAGTTATCTCAGTAGGTGACCCCCACACAGGTAATACTACAACTTTCCATTTTGATCTGTTTTTAACATTACTTACTTAATAAATTTATTAAGTATGTTTGTGGTGCTAGCACTCAAATCAGGATCCTGGACATGACAGGTCAATGTTTTACCTATAAATCACATTCCCAGTACTGCGCTCTGTAAGAAACCAAAATGTTTCATCCCCAGCACTAGCCTTTATGCTTGTCACATGCTCTTCAACTCTTATAGCTGGAGATTTTTATTCATTTTATTATTATGTCTCCAACATACTATTTTTATTGGTTATTTATGTAAATCAATATCTTGTTAAAACACTTGCTATTTCTATCTTTGTATTTTTGTAGGTCTTATATATTTTATATTTAAGAAATTAAAAACTTTTTTGATGATTCTTTTTACTTTATATTTTTATATGCATTGGTGTTTTGCTTACATGTATGTCTGTGTGAGGATGCCGGACCCCCCTGGAAATGTAGTTACAGACAGTTGTGAGCTGCCATGTGGGTACTTGGAATTGAACCAGGGTCCTCTGGAAGAACAGCCATCTCAACCTCTGAGCCATTTCTTCAGCCCCACTTAAGAATTTCTTTTTAAGATTTGTTATTATCTTATTCCAAATGTTAAGTAACCGAAAAAGTAGGTTTTCAAGATGTGTATTTGAAAGATTTGTGTACTTACACATTTAAATGAAACTTTTTAAATTGTTAATTTTTAAATTAATTTTTATTTGCTTAAAATCTGTACATGAAAAGAAAAAACAATAGAATAGTCCTTCTATACACGTATCATCCCTAAAGCTGTGCTCATTTATTCTGTCTAAAATATTATGTATCCTGTGTGTCTACAGTTGACTTTAATACCCAAGAGTTAGCACTGAAACTGATTTTTATGACAAAAAAATGAATGTCTAACACATGATTGACACCTACTTTGTACCAAGTAGCTTCTCATACATGATCTCCAGGTGGTTCAAGAACTTTGCAAGATGGATGGATTTTGCTATCTCCATTTACAGATGGGGATAGCAAAACTCTAACATCTAAGGCAAACATTAGCACTTAGTCAAAAAGCACATATTCTCTAGTATAGTCTCTACGTCAGTAAATCAGTTTTATTAGGCCACTTCTAAGCACAAGAAGCTGATGATCTTGTTGGAAAAATGACTTGAGATCCTTTTCTACCTGGGTCTTAGATCCTTGCCATTGGTAAAGAGAGACAAGTTTGGATAGAATGGAATCTCAAAGGAGCTGCCAACAAAGGTAAGGTCTAGAGTCTCACATGCTAGGTTTGCTTCTGTGAATCAGCTGCTTGCTTTATGTTAGGTGACACACTGGCTTAGGTGACGCACTGACTTTCTTCTACAGTGACTGGGCCTTTGATTCTCCTCTGCTGAAGTCTTGATTTCCTTATAACCTAAACGAGGTTGCTCACGTCACATAGGGCTATATGTAAAGGGACCTGAAATTCTTACATGCCTTACTATCACCCTCATGTGATGCCACCATTGCCCACCAACCTGGGGAAACACTTAACTATGGCTCTAGGAAACCTCCACTTACAAACTCCTTCCTGCACCTGCCACAGTCAGGAAAGCTGGCCCTGGGGTCATGAGAGAGGGTGAGCTGGCCCTGTCCCTTGAAGGCTGCAGCACTTAGGAGAGTGGGGCCTGCACCTTGCATAGGCAACATTGTAGTGCTGTACCTGATGTCAAATTCCCAGGTGAGACAGTTCCGAGGGTGTGAGAGTAAGGAAGCTGGTCCAGTCCACCAGGGGCTGTAGCACTTGGTAGAGTAGGCCTCACGCCTTGACTGAGAAGCACAGTGGAGCTGGCTCTGGAGGTGTGGGTGGAGGTTAGCCAGCCCTGAGGTCATGAGAGCAGAAGAACTGAACCTGCCTCCTGCTGATGGCTACATTGGGTGACCTAGCCAGAGCAGTGCTGGGAAACTCACTCTGGAGGTGGGGATAAGGGAGATTGGGTGGTCTGACCAGCTCTGCTATCACCCAGGCCCAGTTCTAGGTCTTTGAGATGGTTCATGCCCACATCTCTATCATCTATGAATGGTTGGGATTCCTGAAAGGGCTAGTCCTGCTGATCCAATGCTGCAGAATTTCCATGATCTAGTGCATCAACAGAAAAACTGGGAGAAGTCCCATTGAGGATCCAATATTGATGAGATCACAGAGGCCAGAGATCTTGAACCAGACCAAATGACCCATTGCAATGAAAATTGCAAGTGAAGATGAATGGAGAGAGGGGTATACTGTAGGGCACACTGTGATACACTATAGTTTCCATGATGGAATGTTTTCTTATGCTTTGTTTTTGTTGTTGTTGTTCATTTGTTTGTGTTTTTATGTTGGGGGAGAGTTTGCAAGGGAAGGGTGGATATGAGGGGGGATGGGGAGATGAGCGGGACTGGGTGCATGATGTGAAGCTCAAAAAAGAAATCAATAAAAAGTTTTTAAAAGTCCCCTGGAGGTTATTTTTTTTTCTGGAATGAATTCCCTTTCAAATAGCCCTGTTGAATTTCTTCATTGACAAATTTGACAGATATTAATAAAGCATCATCATCATTCATTGTTAGTCCAAACCTCAGTTCAAGAGAAACCTGTGATTCTTGGTCAGTTTCTGTGATGACCTGGTCATCAATGTTGATTGTTGCTTAATGTGGGTCTATCTGTGCTTTAGCTCTCTGCTAATAGCAGGGAAGAACAAGAAGACATGGTGATTGCCCTCATTTTGTTATGGTCCAGGAGGGGAAAAGCCAATTACAGGAGCAATTTTTGTGAAGTGAGCTAAATGCCAAGTGGGTGGAAAAGCTAGTCTCTGGGAACCAATTCATAGCGCAGTCTCTCGACAATGCTAATGGTCCACAAATACCTTCTTCTTTAGGAACTGGGCTTTTAAGCTAGAAGTCTATGTATCTGTTCACAAAATATTTATGCCTTTCTCATGAACAGGGGATAAAAAGGACAGACACATGTGCTAGGTGAAGAGCTAATGCTGTTTACACACACATCAATCACCTAAGGAGGAAGGCCACTCTGAAGCTGGCAGACCAAACTGCTTAGGCAGTTCCTCTGTGGATTAAGACACCATAGAAATAGAACTCTTTTGCAGTTCTGCCACTGAGGACAGCCAGAAAAGCTAAACCAGCATTAGGTCATATTCATAACTGTTATGGACACCTACACATACCAGGTGGGTAGGCAGAAATAGCCCTTGAACCCAAACTCACTTGACAAGTTCCTGTCTGACACACATAGAAACTTTGTTTTAGTTTTGGTTCCTGTTGCTATGATAAAATACAACGACAAAAACAGCTTAAGTAGATATAGGTTCTTTCAGCTCTTGGTTGCAGGTTCCAGTCCATGCTGGGGAAATCAAGCCATTAGGGGCTTGAAGCAGCTGAATCACATTATATCCTTAGTCAGAAGAAGACAACAATGAGTGTATGCTTGCATACTTGGCTTGATTTCTTCATGTCATATAGTCCAGAACACCTTGCTCATGGAATGGACCTGCCACAATTAAGATGAGTCTTTCCATGTCAATTAACAATGTAATCAAGAAAACCCACCAAAGGCATGTTCAGAAACCTGTCTCCAACGTGATTTTGGAGTTTTGTCAAGTTACAAATTTAACCTTCACAAGAATCTTCCTCACTTAGTGAAACCTTATTTTCCCACCAAAATAGATCTCAAACAAACTATCTGGATTCAGTGTCCACTTAAGATATGTCATATAAGCCACCCCCTCCAAAAATATTTCATCTCTGTCCATTTCCCATGTTGCTGAGTCTCATGAGTCTTTTAGGAACCCAAATCTGACCATTTTATTTTCATGCTAAGTCCATTCAAATGGCAGTGGGGTATTATTTTGGTTACATTGTTAATTGATGTGGGAAAACACATCTTAATTGTGGACAGGTCCACTCCCTGAGCAAAGGAGGAATTTAGTGGTAGAGTATTTGCTTTACACAATTGAGGGCCTATGTTTGGATCTCTGGAACCCACATGGAATGCTGGGATGATGTGGAGAAAGTCAGACCCCTGGAATTTCACGAGGCAGCTAGCCCAGCTTACTTGGGGGAAGTTCTAGGCCAATTAGAAAGTCTATTTCAGATAAACGTGGAAGGTGCATGGAGATTGACATCTGAGGTTGCCTTCTGATTGTGCTGTGCCCACATAGACCTACACTCACATGGGTATACACACACATACACACACACACACACACACACAATTATTTTTTGTGTAAGACAATTGAATAGACAAAACACCATTGCAGAGCTAGAAAGACCTGCTCTGAGGAAGGATACTGAATGTGATCTTAGACAAATAAATACATGAGACTCATCCATAGGAAGATGACTGGAGGACAACAAACACTAGAGACATATATGGGGTGGAGACATCAAGTTGAGAGTCAAGCATTTTAATGTATGACAATAGCTATGGGAACAGCCAGGAGTTTGACAAAACTTTCTTTTACTTTCCAGGCACAAGTAGAAAGCCTAATTCCTGGTACCTAAGAATATGACTTTCTTCCAAGACAATGAGAGATAACCAAATTGAACTGAGGACACAAGGCTGGGCCTCATTCTACACAACTGATGACTTTATTAAAAAGAAATATTACTTACCATACTTGGAGGGAGAATGCTATTTGAAGAAGGAAGAGATATGGCTGATACTTCCATAAGCCAAAAGATGCCCAAATATCTACCAGAGGCTAAGTGTGGGGGGTTGAATATGCTTGGCTCAGGATATGGCATTATTAGGAGGTATGGCCTTGTTGGAGTAGGTGTGGCCTTGTTGGAGGAAGTATGTCACTGTCAGGGTGGGCTTGGAGACCCTCCTCCTAGCCACGTGGGAGCCAGTCTTATCCTGTTTGCCTTCAGAACAATATGTAGAACTCTTAGTTCCTCCAGTGCCATGCCTGTCTGGATGTTGCCATGTCTTCTTCCATGATGATAATGGACTGATCCTCTGAAACTGTAAGCCAGCCACAGTTAAACACTTGCCTTAATAAGAGTTGCCTTGGTTATGGTGTCTCTGCACAGCAATGGAAACCCTAACTAAGACACTAAGTAGGAGGCTTTGAGCTATGGTCTCTGAAGAAAGTAACTCTGTCAATAGCTTTTCTTCCAGGTCAAGACTTCCAGCTTTTAGAACAGTGAGACATTATCTTGGATGGTTAATGTACTGAATTTGCAGTGCTTTGTTATGGCATTTCTAGAAAGTCAATAGACAGGTAGATGAGGTTTCTCAGGGGAAAATATTAATTGATGAATGCAGATGAGCAAGGCTAAGACCCCTCAGAAGCCACAAGGTAAAATGGTGGCTGTGTCCATTAGTTTTATGTTGGTGTGACACAAACTATTAAGAAAATGGCTCCATGATATTGGCAAGCCTATAAGGCACTTTTTGATTAATGACTGATATGGGAGGGCCCAGCCCACTGTGGGAAGTGCCACCCCTGGGAAGGTGGTCTTGAGTTGTATAAGAAAGCATGTTGAACAAGTCATAGAACAAACCAGTAAGCAGCAACATGCCCCCACGGACTCTGCTTTGTTTCCTGCTTCCAGGTTCCTGTCTTGAGTTCCTACCCTGCCTTCTTTAATGGTGGACTGGAGCTGTAAAACGAAACAAACCCTTTTCTCCTAGGTTGCTTTTGGTCATGATGTTTATCACAGTAACAGATATCCCAACTAAGATTGCATCAAACCTATGAAAAAGCAGCCAGAAGGAGCAGGGGAAGGGAAATATATTATATAAAAGTATAGAAAACAATAGAAGAGAATAGGAGAAGGTGATTGTGTACAGTCTTTAATGACATAACAGTTATTGTCATTTTGGAAAGAGCACTGTTGGTAGAAAGGGTCACAGTTGAGCTGGTTAGAGATGAGAGGCACAAACAGGAAGTGACAGCAGCACACAGATATGGAGAAATAGACCACTGTTTCGTAGAACTTAAGGATTTTTAAATGTGTAGAAATTAAGTCAAGCACAGAAATCTTACATATAAGTGGATGGATGTGTGGGTGAGTGTTGGATACATAGATGGACACATGAAAAGATAGAAAGTTCTAGGCAAGTCAGGGAAGCTTTGTTAGAAGGATAATTCTCATCTACAGTGCAAAAAAAACTTATTGAAGTCAAGCAAAGTTTTGTGATTTAACAGGAGACAAGATAGATTTTTTTTTTAACCCCTTTAACATTTTTCTACCTAGAATGCAGGGGAGCTGAGCTGGGGTTTTGTCATCTCCTGGCTTCCATAGCTATCACAAAGCTTTCATCAAAATCTCTACCCCAAAGATCATTTCTTGGCTGAAGATGAGGGGAAAAGATATTACAGGATTTGTTCTGTTCCTTTGGTAAGCAAACGGGGGTAAATTATCTCCTGGGAGTACTGTAGTCAGCCATGTGAGGCAAATTACAGCAGCTAAGCAAGTGCTAGGATGCTTAATGTGCCGTTACTGACAAAGAGTGTAATATAAAGGTTTCCTTTTACAGTGTCATTATGCATGCTGTCCTCTTGAAAGCTTACACTTCTCTGCCAGAGTAAAAGATAATTCTTCTGATGTTCACACTGCCTGGAAGACAATTTAAGATGGCAACAACAGCCCTGGAATGAAATAAAAAGTACCATTCATATTATCTTTCAAGTTCCTTGAAGCCATCTCCGCTTCATATTCTGATTCTTCCACCTCTCTCATCAGGCTTTTGCTGCCTTGGTTTTGAATAACCAAGTGTCCACGACTCTAGGCCCCATGGCTGTAGAGAGGAACAGCCATCTAAGATATCAGTCAGTTTTGGAGAGCAAGTGGGTCAACTCTGTTTCATCCACCTACAGCCAACAGGCTGGATTTTCCTTGCTATGGTTTGTCAATGTTGCATACTTAGCCATGAACATTTACTGAGGGCTTTTGTGGTGGTTTGAGTGAGACTGTGACCAATAGCTTTATGCATTTGGATACTTGGGCTCCAGTTGGTGGTGCTGTTTGGGGAGGTTATGAAACCTTTAAGAGATACAACCTTACTGGATGAAGTGTCTCACTGGGGGTGGGCTTTGAGGGTTAATAGTTTCCTCATATTTCCTAGTCTCTTCTTCCTTTTTTTATTTTGAAAATAATTTTATAAGCTTTATTATAAAAGGCTTGCAAATAAATAAAAACCCACACCAAAATTAATCAGACCCCAAATCTATACAATTCTCTGCTTCCTGTATACAAGTGCGATCAGCCATATCTTATTTTTCTATTGTTATGATAAGATATCATAACCAAGTGAAATTCCATGAGATTCAGTTTACTTGAGCCTTGCTTCCAGTTTCAGAGAGTACAGTCCATGATTATCACAGTAGGGAGCATGACAGCAGGTAGAAGGCATGACAATGAAACAGTAACAGAGAGCTAATATCGTGAGACCCAACCACACACACACACACACACACACACACACACACACACACAGAGAGAGAGAGAGAGACAGAGAGAGAGAGACAGAGAGAGACAGAGACAGAGAGAGACAGAGACAGAGACAGAAAGGCAGGCACTGGGAATGCCATGGGCTTTCGAAATCTCAAATCCTCCTAGTAACACATCTTCTCCGATAAAGCCACGCCTCCCAACCCTTCCCAAATAGTTCCATTAACTGGGGACCAAATAATTCAGATACTTGGCCTATGGGCTACCACATAGCCAGCTTCCTGTTCCTTCAGGCATACCATGCCTACCCTACTCTGGAACTCAGAATAAACTCCTTCTTTTTTAAGTTGTTTTTGACCAGTATATTTTCTCCCAGCAGCAGAAAAGTACAATAAAGCCCTCTTGTGCACCCAGTGTTGAACCAAGCTCTGGCCTCTAAAGACAGCAAAGATCAAATTTGTTCCTTAGTTCACACTCTTTTGAGGTAAAGAAGCATAAAAATGTAGGTAATTATAACTAAACATACAAAGTGTTAAAATGTAGTGAAAATTCTTGTTTCAATGAAAATAGGATCGCCAGACCCCTGGTTCCAGAGACTAGAGGAAGTTATAGAATCTTAGAAATGAGAACAGACCCTAAGGGACAGAGGCTTCTTGAGAAAGTAGTCAAAGTCTGCAGGAAAACAACCTGATGGTTTCTTGTGTCTGAGGCATCAACTGACATTCAGATGAAACAACAGTAAACCACAGCCACCAAGAGAATATGACAACAACACACTATGAACTGGAGATTGGGCTATCAGAACAAATTGGGGTTTTAGCTTTAAAATCCTCAAGAACCATCTCCTTTCCTGAAGCCTCATCCTGCAGAGCCACCCTCTCAGTTCCTCTCAGCTCAGTGTTTACTGCAGATGTTTGGTTGATTAGTATATGAACCAAAGTACTATATGATGCTGTCTCTGGCATCAGTACCTAGTGTGACAAACCCAGGGCAGAAGATGCTTTTGAAGTGAAGAAATAGATAGTGAATCTACTTATGAGCTCACCCACTCATCCAAAATATAGCTATTGCCCCCACTGTGCACCATAATAAGTACCCATCAGGTCAAATTGATAAAATGGACATGGTTTCAATTGCTAGGTTTATAGTAAGTAAATGGAGAGACATATGGATCCAGCATGGGTAGGGTAAACAAGTGCACCAACTAGAAAGTCTACATTCTGTGTATTATGAAGAAGCAAGATGAGAGAGTGAAGGAGAAGAGCAGAGCAGTGTCCAGATAGGAGACTCAAGAAAAGTCTTTCTGAAGACAGAACAAATAAAATTGATCCTCAAGGGTAAGGAGAAATCAGGTAAACTGAGTGGCTAGGGAAGATGGTGCAGCAACAACAAATTTATATGTAGTAAGAGTTAAATGCATCAGTGTAGATAAAGTATAATAGACAACAGAAAAGCAAAAGGGTAAATTATAGAAGCCAGTAATTTTGATGGAAGAAGTTTGGACTGCTCAGACATAGTTGTCCTCATTAGCATTAAAGGTTATGGGGATCAGGACCACAAATGAACCACGTACAGCTGTGGGACGGAGTTATCCAGAGGAGTGAACATCCTGGAGAATGCCCTTCTGAAGGAATGGGAGAAACTGAGGCCTGCAAACAAAAGGGAAGAGTAGGCAGTCCAGAAGTAGACTCACAGAGGTCAGCAGAGAGTCCAGGAAAGTAGATTCACAGAGGTCAGGAGAGGCAAAGACCACCACATCACACACACCAATGCTTCTGAGGGTGATACTCCGACAAACCCAGAGAGTGCTGAGAACCCCAGACCGCTCTGCTCTATCTTAGAAACCTTGACCCTTGAGTATTGGTTATTTGCTTTGGTGGTTACACACTGACCAGGAACTGTGGCTTTCACTAGAGTGTTTCCTACAGTGTGTGCCTGGCCCAGCAAAGGACAAAATATAAAATTTGAAGTTTTGAAGTGCACTTTCTATTGACTGTGCCTTTCTTTTAAAGTGGGAAGACTGCAAATCAAACATTCACAAAATGGGACTATCTGCCCTGTCAGAAGATCCAGAGATGAAGGATGAAAGAAATAGCTCTTAGCTATGGCTTTCAAGTGACACAGATGACTTCTAAAAGTAGTTCTAAAAGAGTGGGAGAGATAGAGGGGGGGCGAGGAATGGAAGTAGAGGCAGGAGAAATTGGAAGTAATGAGGTTGAAGTCCACTGAAGGGCTAATCAAGATGTGTGGGAGAGTTTTAGTCATGGTGTTTCTGTAAAAGGACTACAAAGGATGAACAACACGTGACTGCTGTTTTCAGGCAGTGGTCAGCAGATGGCTTAAGAGTGCACTCCCCAGGAAGCCCTCAGAAAGTCAGCCCACCATGTCCAGTGATTGCTTGGACAGGCCAGTTTGTCACTGTGGTGCAAAAAACTAGAGCGAGGTATCTCTGCACAGAGGAAACAGAGACCAAAGACTTAGGTGGTCGAAGGAGCTAGAATTCATGAGCCCACAGAGGAGGGAAGAGCTGCAGCTTTCTCACCTGTTGCTCACAGGTTTTCTGTCAGCCTTTCTTTCAGGCTACTGCACCACTGCGTCCCCCTGCAGGCCCTGGGACTCTTCTTGGAAGCTCATCTTTTAACTCCACAACTCAATCCAATTGTCATCAGTTGAACATTTCTTCTCGTCTGATCCATTACAATTACCAATGAAGTACTACTCTGCATTATGATTTCTGGCCTACTTGCCAACTCCCACCCACCCCAGTCTCTTGAGTTGTAGCTTGGATATTTTGTTAGCTTGTCACAGACCTTGTTTGAATCTCTTTTGTATCAGGACAATACAGTGCAAAGGTCCCTCCATCTTGTTTTCTTGCTGAAGTCATTTCATGTTTAACCAGAATTTGATTTCTTTGATAGAGAATCCTATGGAAGATTACCCAACTCTATTCTATGAACCCAAGGTCAGCATGTCATAGCTAAGTTATTTTAGCTTCTATTAAATTGCTTGTGGCACTGCTTCCCATACCCCTCTAGCTAATACCTTACCATATCTTCTGCCAAACTGCTTGCTTACATGAAGGCCACCCCTAAGCTGGTGACTGAGATGCCAGGATGTTGTTTCTGCCTTCAGAAGCCTTATGTTCTGGACACTTAGGGCTATACCTAGAACCCTGTATGTCCGAGTATATTCCTAGCCAGATGGAATAAAGAATTTCAATTGGGTATGACCTGTGTCTGAATGGTCATCTCTGGTGGGCTACCTATAACATATTGGAGGTCTCACTACAATCTAAGAGACTAGACCCAAACGCTTAGAGGCCCCAGGATCTCCAGGAATAGAGAAGAGTATGCTGGCTGGAGAGGGCATGTAGGGAACAAATGACCTGAGATGTTCCACAGCCACAAGAAAATCCTCTTTGTCCAATCACTGATGCTACTACCCAAAAGAAAAAGAAAAAGGTAAGTCAAAGGTTACCTGATCTGAACACCTCCGGAGTAACTTTGGTTTATAAGAGGCTCTATCTGGTTAGGATACAGAGGGGAGGCTGGATGGGACTGTAGATACTGTGTCCAGGATCTGTATGAGACATCACCAGACTCCCCTGGTCTGTTCAGGTGTATGAATGTGTGGTAGCCACCCTTTTTTGGTCTTTACTATGTGTCCCTGTATGATCCCCTGTGTGTCTTTCTGTTAGTTCTGTTGGTTGGAGAAACAGATCTAAAGTAGAAGGGAGATTGGGTTGTTCTGAGATCATAGCCAGAGATGCCTCTCAGGCAGTGAACTGGCAGACTCACAAGCCAGGGCAGATGCCCATGCACTGTTGTGCTCCACTACTGGTGATGACTATGGCCACACTACAGCCAGCTAATGCTGCTGTTGTTATAGTGCTTCCAGTGGCTCCTGAGCCACAGATATAGCCACCAGTTCCCATAATAACAAATGGCCTTCTCTGGTGTGAGACTCTCCCTCCATTCATTGGCTTAAGACTTGTGCCCCCTTGTCGGAGACCTGAATTTTTTAGGTGCAATCAGATTACCCATGGAAACCCCAAATGTCTAGATGTTCCCTTATCTCTGCCACAGGGGCGAAGGAGATAGTCCCTAGAGGTGCATGCTTCGCTGCCTGATCTAAGCAGCCTGTTGCATTGGGGAAGGGGAAAGTAATTTCTGAGTCCTACCTCAGGTTAAAGAGGAGGTTCAACTTCTTCCCTGTTCATGGTCTATATGGTCTATGCCACCTTTCTCAGTGACTTGGCTAATTATATAATTGGAAGACCCAAACCAAAACCCTCCTTTTTTGGAGGCTCTTATTCATCTGTTGGAAATGTTTTAAGGCAAAAGGGTGTTGGAAGGCTTTTTTTTTTTTTTTAAATCAAACATTATTGGGAGGACTAAAAGCAGCACATGGGAGACCTACAAGGTAACTTAAGGTAATTCTTGTCTCTAAAGGTGAATCATCTGCTGGGTTTCTGAAAAGGCTCTGTGAGAGATATCAGGGTATTTACTGGCAAAGTCCCAGATGTCTCTGAAAATCAGCCTTTTATCTTCTGTGAACAGGAAATGAGACTTCTGGGAGATGGTGAGCCAATGCCTGGGCCAAGTCTGCCTTTCAGGTTCTCACCCTGTTGCTCTGAGCTGAGATAGGAAGGGAGGGTGAGGAAGAGCTTGGGGGAGCTGGCTGCCATTGTCCTGCTATGCATACATGAGCAACTGCTTTAAAGAAGGGAAGGGAAGGCAGCATCAAGGGATGATGAGTAAAAAAAAGGATGGAGAGAGAAGGGGAAGGAAAAAGAGTAGCTGGTAGGAAGGAAAAGAGTGTGTGTATGTGTGTGAAAGGGAGAGAGAGGGAAAGAGAGGGAGAGAGAGGGAGAGAGAAAGAGAGAGAGGGAGAGAGAGAGAGAGAGAGAGAGAGAGAGAGAGAGAGAGAGAGAAAGAGTAGAGAGAAGAGAGAAGAGAGAAGAGAGAAGAGAGAAGAGAGAAGAGAGAAGAGAGAAAAAAGAAGAGTGAGGGGTAGAGAAAACCTGAAAGAAAGGAAAGAAAAGAGACACAGATCAGGCAGTCAGTATCTGTGTCTGTAGAGCCTGGTCCCTTATCTGACCATCTCAGGTCAGTATTAGCCAGACCATGGATTCTTGCTCTGATAGGGCTAATGGCAGCACTCTGCATCCTCATTTGCATGGCCAACAAAGCTACTGGTCTCTAGGAATAAATATGTCTGCCTAGAACAGGATGAGTCAATGATTTGGCTCATTCCCATAGAACCAGAGAATGTGACAGAGATATGCAGTGCAAAGGTTCTTCCATCTTATTTTCTTGCTGAGGCCATTTCCTGATTAATCAGAATTTGATTTCCTTGATGGAGAATCCAATAGAAGATTACCCAGCGCTATTCTATTAACCCAAGGTCAGCATGTCCTAGCTAAGTTATTTTAGCTTCTATTAAGTTGTCTATTTGTGCAAATATCCCACTCCACCTAGTTGTTTATCTTAGCTTCTGCCCGACTGTTTGCTTACATGAAGGCCACTCCCCCTGCCCCCAAGCTGGTGACTGAGATGCTAGGATATTGTTTCTGCCTTCAGACACTTTATGTTCTGGACAGTTGGGGCTACACCTAGGACCCTGAATACCCAAGAATAGTCCTAGCCAGCTGGAATAAAGAGTTTCAGTTGGCTATGAGCTGTGTCTGAATGGTCATCTCTGATGGGCACCCTATAACACCTTTTCTCTTGAGGAGGAAAGAAAGATAATATTATGCATAATGCCCATTTACTTTCATGTGTAAAGTCTTAAAAAAATACACCACACATGCTCAAGGACTGTTTGTCAAATGACTAATAAATAAACAAGATTAGAAATGCTGTAATTAAGGATAAAGACAAATCTTTACTACTACTACTACTATTATTATTATTATTATTATTATCATTGCACTTTTACCCCGGATTGGCTTTAAACTCACTGTGTAGCAGAGTCTGGCCTTGAACTCTTGATCCTTCTGCCTCTGTCTCCAAAGTGCTGGGATTACAGCCCTATGATACCATGTCTGGTGTCAGTCTCCCCTTGTTTGGGATCCTTGATAGCTCCATGAAAGAGTATTGGGTGTTCACTATGCATTTAGTAAATACTTTAGAAGTTGAGGTCTTAGTAGAAAAGTGAGCAAGCTCCAGATACAATCAGGTGTCACCTCACATCTCTTTCTCTCTGAGAGGCAAGAAATTAACGAAGCTGCACAGACAGTGCCCTTAGATCCTCATGAATCTGGGAGCTAGGTTTAGTCTCAAGTGACCAGAACACAGGGGTGGCAGTGAGCATCTTTAATTCTAGCACTCAGCAGCAGAGACAGGTATATCTTTATGAGTTTGAGGCTAGCTTGATCTACATAGAGAGTTTCAGGCCAGCTAGAGCTACATAGTGATGCCCTGTGTTAAAAAAAAAAAAAAAGAAAGAAAGAAAAAAAAAAGAAAATCTGGACTATAAAAGTGGGATTGTTTAACACTTTTGTTCTTGACTCTTGAGATAGCTGAGACCATGCATGTGCTCACTCTTTTCAGGAGAACTCTGAATTTTCACCTTCTGGATAGAGTCCATATGGAGGACAAGCAAAAAGGTCTGATCACCAGTAATGTGCAACAGATCTGGTTCTCAAAGGGTTTTGGAAATTTTTAGTAGGGTAATAATATAATTTATTGTGTGTTTGGCTCCAGTAGGGGTTTAGGTCAAAGTGACTAGAAGTCTTACTTGTGGTAAGAGAATCTGTCAATCATTCCATCTGGAAGATGGGACTTCATCCCCTTCCTACTGTTCTTTCTTTTTCCTGCAATGTGTGGTTCACAGTCAACAAGCTTTAGAGTCTCTCTGCCCTAGAGTCCTGGTTTCTTTAAGGATCATCCTCAACCTAAGAAGCTTGGGTAAACATCCAAGGAGATACTTTCCTAGGACAACAATAGTTGTCGGGGACTTTGTTCCATAAGTGCTATGCTTATCTTTGCCCACAGCAGCTTCTGCAGAGTTTGAATGTGCAGTTTGGCCCAGCCCTGTCTACTGAGATCATAAATTCTTTATACTGGTTCATACTGGTCAGCCTGGATTTAAGAGTCAGATGACCAAGATGGAATTCCATCTTCACCTCTCATTGAGAGCAGGTTGTCTTCCCTTTCCTTGATTTAGGTTGTTCATTGGTAGAGGGAATGTTGTTATAAAAACTCACTGATATAGCATGTCTGGTAATTATT
The DNA here is from genome assembly GCF_004785775.1 of Grammomys surdaster. Lineage (NCBI taxonomy): Eukaryota > Metazoa > Chordata > Mammalia > Rodentia > Muridae > Grammomys > Grammomys surdaster. Next base: position 925,889 of record NW_021621003.1, on the reverse strand, counting down.
ATTATTTTTTTTTTGCAGAAAGATATAGCACATGGGCTGCTGGCTTTTTATCAGTTTTTACTAATTAAATTCTACTGAAAAATCGAGGCACAGGCAATCACTGACATGAAAATGGTTACTTTTTTTCCCTTTTGAGTCAATTGAGAATTCTGTGTATTCCTAGACTGTGTGTTCACACCGACCCCAGACATATGCCTTTCTAGATGTGAGTGCAATTCCACACAGAAACCAAGGGGCTGATTGAGGTTTCACTACAGTTTATCTCCAAATCCCACTGTTGCATCTTAGTGCTGACAGACTGTTATGTGTAAGAGAAACTTGTGTAAAGTAAAACCAGTCTTTAAGTGAAATAAGAGATCATTGGATCAAATAGTTTTTGATTATTTTGAAAGTGACTGGTGGAGGAGAAGCAGGTTTGATTTAAGGAGAAAGCTGTTGGTGATTACTGGATAGAGTCCTCAAAGAAACGCTTGGGTCTTTTCTAAATGTTCTCAGCATTGACATCCTGTATCCTAATTCTGCTCCATCCATTCTTACAAACCCTAAAGTTGCCACTTAGATACACACTCCCGATCAGTATCACTTTTTTTTTCCCTCAGTGATGACAAACACTTACTTTATCTCATAATTGGGAGAATTGAGTAAAGTTGTTATATCCCAAGGAATAAAAAGGATGAACAATACACAGATTTTAACTAAGGCTCGGGCAGGAGAAATGGCTGTGGTGATTTGAATGAGAACAAACTCCATAAGCTCATATATTTAAATGCTTGGTCCACAGTTGGTGGAACTGTTTGGGAAGGGTTAGAAGGTGTGGCCTTATTGAAGGAGATGTGTTATTGGGGGCAGCCTTTGAGGTTTCAAAGGCCCACACTGTTCTCAGCTCTCTCTGTGCTTCCTGCTTGTGGATTGGATGTAAGCGCTCATCCACTACTCCAGCCTCATGCTTGCCTGCCTGTCTGCTGTCATTCTTCCTAACATGATGGTCAAAGACTCAAAGCCTCTGGAACACTGAGCCCACAAACTGAGTACTTTATTTTATAAGTTGCCTTGGACATGGTGTTTTGCCACAAGGAAAGAGAAGTAGCTAAGACAATGGCCTGGTGGGTATGAGTTCTTGATACTGTTGCAAAGGACCAGGACTCAGTTCCCTAGACCCAAACTGGGTGGTTTATCACCCACCTTTAATTCCAGTTCTAAAGGATCATACACTATTTTCTGATCTCCATAGGCACTTTCATGTATGTGGTGCACATATAGACAAACAGGCATATATACATATACATATACATCATATACATATACACATAACATATACATATAACACAAATAAAATAATATGATTAATTAAAAGAAATAGGAAAAGTTGAAATAGAATTGGAAGCATACTGACTTAAAAAAATAGGTGTGTGTGTGTGCATGCGTTCGAGAGAGCATGTGTGTTTTAATTCCACTTGACAAACCCAGCTGTTGCATTAGATAAAAATGGCATGTGACTATTCTGATATGTGATAAGGAAATAATCTTGAAGGAAAGATTTTAGACCAATCGCTCCTTGAAATCAGATGATTTATTATCCATGAGAGTTTAGTTGCTTTTACAAATGCATGGTTGAGAGGGGTGTGTAAGAGAGTGTGAGAAGAGGAGGCGGGGTGAAGATGGGAAGTCACTTCAACTTTCTTGATTCACATGTGTACAAACTTATGAGGGCTCTGTGACTTCATACCTGCTGGCATTGTTTCCAGCTCAGCAAAGCTCACTGTCTTTGTTTGCACATCCAAAATAATTCTTCACCTTTATTTCCTTAAAAGTGGGTCTTCCCCAAGCCACAGTATGGCAGCTGAGGAAGAGCCCTATGCTTAATCCTAGGAAGGATGTTTAGAATTACACCCAGACACTAGACACAATACTTTTAAAGAAACATCAATACAATAAATAGAACCTTTCTAAGAGCCAAAGGTGGACACAAAAATCTCCCCCAAAGCAAGAAGAGGCTGAATTTTTGTAAGCATAAAAATGACATATAATCTGCTATCTTAAACTCTTTAAAGAGTGTATTATCCTGACAAAATTCAATGGAACATATATTAAATTCATTAAAGTCAATCATAAAACAGCTTCCATTAGAGGATGTGGCTTTTAAAGTCCATCATACATATTGTAAAACAGGTCATCTGGTAAAAAGTAAGCAGTGGAGTGGTTCTCAACCTGTGAGTCGAGACCCCTTAGGAGATGAATGGCCTTTACTAGGTGACCCTTTAGGGGTCACCTAAAACCATCAGCAAACATAGGTATTTACATGGTGATTCATAACAGTAACAAAATTTCAGTTATAAAGTAGCAATAAAAATAATTTTGTGGTTGGGGGTCACTATGACATCAGGAACTGTATGTTGAGAACTATTGTGAGTATCATTTATGCACCTAAGTTTGGATCTGAGCTTTTCTTCTCTGGAAAGAATATTATATCAGAAATTGAATTTCTGGGGTGTTAGTAAGGCATTTGTCATGATGACCCAGAACCATGTAAAATGCCTGGTGCAGGCAGGGTCTGTAACTCCAGTTCTGAGTGTGTTGTGAAAGTAGAAAGATTCTGAGGACTTGTTGGCCAGTCTTGGGGTCAGTGAAAGACTGTATCTTAAAAAGCAGAAAAGCAATTGAAGAAGATACTCCAGCATCTACATGCATGTGCACACTCACACATTACTACCTGCATACACATGTGCACATATGGACACATAAAAATAAAGAAACAAAAAAGCAACCAGGGTTCCTAGGGCTTAATGGCTAGTTTAAAAATGAACAGTAGCATGCCATCTGACTGTGGATATCTCTGTCTTGATTTTCCTGATACAAAACACAGAATAACTATCATTTCCTCATATCAAATCCCATAGGACACATAGCATAAAGCTTACAAGTTTTACCATTTGTAAGCCATGGTATCAAATGCTTTTGTCCTGCTGTTGAAGGATCACCATCACCTATCTTCAGAACTTTCATCTATTCACACCAACACTCCGTACTTGCCCACAGATTTTAATAGCATTTCTCTTTATGTGCTTACAGCATCAGTGTGACAGTGCTCATTCAGAGGACAGCACTAAGTGTGGCAATAGAGAATACAATTTTGCAGAATTTCAATGGGGAGGTGGAACTTTTAGAATTGTTAGTTTGATGTCAATGTGTCATGAGTCTGGCATAGCAAATTGTGATTTAAAGCCCTTATTCTACCTTGGACTACATTCCGAGTGTGCAATATTTGAATTTTGTGTGAGGTATACACACTCTTTATGAAAAATACACACACACACACACACACACACACACACACACACACACACACACAAAGATTCTCAGCCATTATAGGGAAAAACACCATAGGAAAGCTGAGAGATTTCCTTCCTTCAGGGAAAGCTGAGGTGGGTTGGGTTGGATCCCTTCATTCTATCTGGGAACTTTCTCAGGTTTACCTCTTAACTGTCTCCCCCAGTGGCTGAGCATCTTGAATCTTATTTACTCTTCATCTCATCTCTTTTCTGGCAATTTTGCCCATCCTAGCTTCCATGTTCTTTCTTGCCTGTGTTTGTTAGATCCCTACCCCTTAACTACATGCCTTCCTCACCTAGAGTAAGGATTAAATTTAACCTTTGGTCAACCTTACTTATAATTTGTATTGAAAAAAAATGTCCTGTATATTTGACTTTAAGACTCCAGCTATGGCTGGATTAAGAGATAAGTTAGTTAAGTTTGAGTCCCAGGACCTATGTCAAAAGCCTGATGCTAGTTCACATTTGTATAATCTCAGTGTTGGAAGCAGATTGTGTAGTCTGTGTCTGGCCAGCCATTTGGTTAATTCCAGACAAGTGAAAGAAGGCAAGGTGGATGGTACCTCAGGAATGGCAGCTGGGATTGTTCTCTGTCCTAAACACATGCACACACACACACACACACACACACACACACACACCCCTACCCCCCCCCCCACCTCTAGCCCTGTATTGGAAATCCAGCTAAGCCATTGTTCTTTAAGGTTCACATATAGCAAAAGTATATAAGGAGCACTTATTTGGGCTCTTTATCTAGATATTTGGCTGTCCTAGCCTCCAGGATATTTGGAGGCTTCACAAGGTCCCCAGGCTGTAAAATCATATCCAATCTGTACATACTCTCACATGTACTGAAAGACAATCTACAGCCCTCAGTGCACACTCTACAAAGACATGAGCATTGAAAGGACTTTTAGAGACTGCCTGGTTTTAAATATCCGAAACCATTTACTCTTGTATAGCAGGAAACAGAAGCACCATGAATGATAGTCACATCAGTTATCCTCCTAGTCAAGAATAGCAAAGTACAATAGCAAAGATTTGGATTGGCATAAAGCTGATTATAGGAAAAGTTTCAAAACAGCAAGCGAGGAGTGGCCCTGGGGCCATGTTTTTGAAGGAGGTGTGTAGTTTCTTCTTTCAATTCTTTTGAAAAGTGATGAAATTTTTTCCTACTGTAGTGTAAGTTTTCTGGCTATGGGAATAGACCGCATGACGCAGAGTCTTCAGGTGTTTTTACTTCTCTTCTTGGACTCAGTGACACACCAGCAGACAAAATCCCAAGCCCATCTGAAGACCACTGCAGCATGTGGGTTTGTATATAACAACCACAGGTGGGGAAATGGCACATTTCTCTCCCAGCATTTCCAGCAAAGGGCAGTGGAATATTTCAAGTCCTGTATCTTGTTCTAGGATGGAAACAAAACTCCAACAAATATATGTTGGATAATCATTTGGACACAGTCCAGACTGGGTTTAGATTTGTCATCTCAAAATGGGTTTAGGATAGTGTTTAGAGAAATGAGACAGGGGAACAGAAAGTCTCCTGCAAGGCACAAGCATTCATGAACATATCATGGACGATTTTAAAATTTAAGACATCTTTAATAAGTAAAGATGCCTTAAAAGGCCACCTTGTTACAATATCCAGCTCTTAGACCAACCATATGAACTTTGCTAGTCCTTTTGGGATTGTATTCATCTTGACAATTTCAACTGCTTAGGCTGACAAGATGGTTCATCTGTAAAGATGTAAAGGTGCTTGGCATTCAGGCCTGGCAGTATCAGTTCAATCCTGGAATCTACTTAAAGGTTAAAGTGGACAAGATGTCAGCTGATCTACACACATAGAATATCAGGTGGACCCACACCCATGCATATTGCAGTTTCACTACAAAAATAAATTAGCTAACAATTCAACTATTCTCCTTTTCTTAAAGATAAAGCTCTACATAATCATTTGGTTAGATTATTTTATATTATTGTCATTTGTAATGAAAATATGAAAAAATATTCATTCTTAGATGAATTCAATGAGTAATATAAGAAAAAGTACCTCACTATCTGTTCTTAAATATAATATTTATACAGTTGCTTCAATAAAAGCAATTCTAAAATATTCCTTTACTAAATATACTATTGACTTATGAAACATGATGTTTCAACTAATATAAGACATTGCTGTTAACAACTAAGAATTTTAATTCTCTTTCTTTAAAAATACCTTCAATGAATTAATGTATTATACAATCCAATATCAATTATTCATTACGCAATTCAAAAGAACTAAGAGTTCCATTTTAATGCTTTAGATTCTTTGTTCTTTGGAAATAGAGATAGCCCAGACTCCCCTGGAATGTCTGACAGTTTCATAAGAATGACAATTTAATACATAGAAAAGCAAACATTTAATTTGATTTCTTTTGTATTCCTTTATTTCTCCAAGAGCAGGGCTCCTACACAGAATTTTCACTTCATGTCTTTTCCACCAACAGCTAGGTAAATTACTAAAATATCATTGAAGATAAAACCACAGAAGCCTGGGGGATGGAGAGATGGTTCAGTGGCAAAGAGCACTAGCTGCTCTTCTAGAGGACCAGAGTTGGGTTCTCATAACCCACACTGAGTGGCTCACAACTGCTTGTGACTCCCACTATATGGGATCTAAAGCCCCCTTCTGGCATCCATGGGCATTGTATACACATGTATACATGTACAAACATGAAATTAAAAATAAAAAAGCCAGAAATATTTTTAAAAGTCACAGAAACTATTGTAAACATTTTTTATAGGAGAGTTCATTCTCTAAATAATTTGGAAACTAAATGTGTAAATTCTAGGCGACTTTAAGATACTTTCTCTTTGGTGGGGTCTGAAGTAGTTTCCAAACTTATAACTGTATAGGTAAAATTAATTTAGACACTAGACTTCCAATCATGCTTCACAGATATCACTGAGAACTACGTTACGGTGACCTTGACTACAGGAACTAAAGCCCACCTACAGGGAGCCAGGCAGAGGAGAGAGCATATATGTCAGGGACACTGAGATGCAGAAGACACCTCTCTTATAGAGTAGGCCTTCTCCTCAGAAGCAGCTGGCCTCCTTCTTGGTGCTTCCACTGACTGGGTCTGCATCTCTATTTAAAGCAGACATGATGGTGGTGTCCGGATGCCCTTCTGGAGATGTTGCTGAGAGCTACAAGTGCTAATTTGCTGTTTCCTTGGAAACCATTTGCCACACAGTTAAACATCGTTTGACCTCCACGGCAATTTTTCTTCTAATCAACTGTTAGACACTGTGAGAATCTATGCAAATAAATAAAATAAAAGGAGAAATCAAGATTGCTTTTCTGTTCGAGTGTGAAAGTGACCAGCCTGAAGTGGCCATCCTTTCTAAAGGGGTAAGTGTGGCTGCGGGCAAGATGTCCATGGCACAACTAGAAAATGTTGAGTGTAGTGTGCCTGGCACATTCAATGACTGCAACACAGTGGCATCTTTTGTTCTGATGTTGATGAAAGGGATTTGTTTGGACCATATAGACGGATTAAAGAGTTACCATACACAGAAAAGAAAATAAAAGCATGTTCTCACTTAGGAATCACAGAAACAACTGGTTTGTGTGTATCAGTTTACTCTAAACTAGCAAGGATGGTCTATGAGTTTCTGTACATGTGGATACAGAAGACTGGAGTCAGGAGGCAGGGACAGACATGAAGAGTATCTAGGAGGGCTTACATCTACGAGTGGAGAAAGATTCCCAGTCAGAGTTTACTGGAAGGAGAGAAAATCAGGCTGCTGACATGGCCCTCAAGAATACGTTTTAAGATCAATTAAGCTCTTGATCTTACAAAACTGATCTAGGGCAAAACTGAGCAGAGGTTACAGGGATTTCCCACATCTCCCTTGCCCTGCCCCCACCAAGTCCCAACAATAAGCATGTTTCAATTGATACAGTTACACGAGACATTATTATCAGTCAAAGCTCATGATTTGCATTAACATTACACCTCTCTCTTGCTGCTAGACAATCTGAATATCTTTGCTAAGTGTATAACAACATATAGCCATCCTTATATTGTCCTTTCCAACCATTTCTGAATTGGTTGCTTTTTCAGTGTTGCTGGGACAAAATATCCAATAAGACAACTTATGGGGAGAAAGATCCATTCAGGCTAATAGTTTCTCCTTGGTTGGAATATCATGGTGGCAAGAGGCTACCTGGAAGGTTATTCCTCATTGTATGATGGACAGAAAATAGAGATGGGAAAGGGATTGGTGTGTAGTCATAACCTTTAAAAACATATCATCAATTATCTACTTCATTGAAGACTTTCCCCCCAAAGTTTCCAGAATGCCCCCGAGTAGTGGTCACCAGACTGGAGCCGAGTACAATCCATGTTCAAATCTTAACTGTTACAGTGAGCAGAGAAGCTCTGTGCTTTGCTTATGCATTCCTGCCTCAATTCTGAAGCAGTTTTTTTTTTCTTTTTTTACATCATATACTTGAAACCACATAATCTGTGGAGTTCTCTGATTGGCCTCTTTCCCTCTCTGAGGTCCAATGGGGCCCCATGATTCTGTCTCACAACCTGACAGCTCCTTATCTTTCACCATGGATTGATATTTTGATATTTGGATATGCCACCATTTGTTTACGCTTTCCTGTACTGGATATCATCTTGATTTTCTTCTAGGTTTGGGCAATTATGAATAAAACTGCTACAAACACAATCGCATAAGGTTTTTGTACGAGTAGAAGTATTCAGCTTCTGAGGGTGAGCCGCCAGGAGCATGAGTGATGTGTTGTATGGAAAGGACATGTTGGGCTTTGGAAAAACTGTCTTCCAAAGGTGCGTTACCATTAGGCTCCCCCTGCAATGAATAAGAGCTCATGTTGCTTCCATACTTAACATCACATTGTGGTATTTCATTGGTTTTATTAGTGCATTTTCCCAATGACATCTGATGTGGAATACCAAGGAGGAACTCTGCTGGTCATGTTCATGGTTTGAAAAGTTCCTGAGTGTAACTATAGAGTAGACAGGATGGAGGGGTGAGTTCACATGAGTTCAAAGATAGTAACCAAGCCACATTTGAAATGTCACAGGAATTATCCCAAGAATTATAAACACATTCTTGGAAGCCAATGAGCTGTTTTGATGTTTGAGAACAAATTTAGATAAGTTCTAGAAGTTAAGACGACTCCAGTATTAGAGAGAAATGTGACAAGGTTTGGTGATAGATCATTTCATGCAAGCCATTTGAGAATGGATGAGTGTATATTAATCGCAAACCCCCAGCCCCTAGCTATTGAAGCTCTGGGATTTCAGTGTCTTTTACTGGATAATGACGAAGGAAGGAGCTGGCACAGAGCATGTATAAGCAGGCTTATGCTCTGTTTTTGTTTTGGTGTGTGTCTGTGTGTTAAGCTTGGGAGATTTATGAGAGAACCAACTAGGGGCTGTTGGATTAAACAATCTGTTGCTGGCAAGATAACAATGGGATGGAGAAATATGCAAATTGTCAGCTGAGATGTCTTAGCAGCTCCATGTTTGGGTGAGAGGAGCTAGCAAATAGGATTAGAAGAAGAACCAATGCTGAGTCCTTTAGAAACGAGATGTAGACTGAGCCACTCAAGGAGACCTATGCTTAACAAGTAGGCATCTGTAAGCCTGAAGTCAGGAAGGCCTCTAAGATAGTAACCAAGCCACATTTGAAATGTCACAGGAATTATTCCAGGAATTATAAACACATTCCTGGAAGCCAATGAGCTGTTTTGATTTTTGAGAACAAATTTAAATAAATTCTAGAAACTATTTCAGATAAATTTGTGCCAGCATGTACAACTATACCAGCATAGATAGTACATAAAATCACTCCATAATTCCACAGCATGTGCAAACGTGAGTAAAGTCAGGGGAGATGAGGCCGAAACTCAGAGCATTCTAGTCTCACCAGGAGAAGTAAGACAGCTTTCACTTCTTGTTACTGATTTGCTAGTCTGGAACTCACATGACTTTAGCAGATGCTTCAAGAATACCCTAGCCAGAGCAATTAGACAACAAAAGGAAGTCAAAAGGGATACAAATGGGAAAGGAAGAAATCAAAATGTCACTATTTGCAAATGATATGATAGTACACTTAAATGATCCCAAAACTTCCACCAGAGAACTCCTAAACCTGATAAACAACTTTAGCAAAGTGGCTGGATATAAAATTAATTCAAACAAATCAGTAGCCTTCCTCTACTCAAAGGATAAAAAGGCTGAGAAAGAAATTAGGGAAATGACACCCTTCACAATAGCCACCAATAATATAAAATAGCATAGTATAAATCTAACCAAGCAAGTGAAAGCTCTGTATGTCAATAACTTCAAGTCTCTGAAGAAAGAAATTTAAGAAGATCTCAGAAGATGGAAAGATCTCCCATACTCATAGATTGGCAGGATTAATATAATAAAAATGGCCATCTTGTCAAAAACAATCTACAGATTCAATGCAATCCCATCAAAGTTCCAACTCAATTCCTCATAGAGATAGAAATAGCAATTTACAAATTCATTTGGAATAACAAAAAAACCCAAGACAGTGAAAACTATTCTCAGCAACAAAAGAACTTCTGGGAGAATCACCATTCCTGACTTCAAACTATATTACAAAGCAATAATGATAAAAAAACTGCATGGTATTGGTACAGAGACAGGCAGGTAGATCAGTGAAATAGAATTGAAGACTCAGAAATGATCCCACATACCTATGGTCACTTGATCTTTGACAAAGGTCAAATGGAAATGACAACTGTCCAATGCAAAAAGGACAGCCTTTTCAGAAAATGGTGCTGGTTCAACTGGAGGTCAGCATGTAGAAGAATGCAAATTGATCCATTCTTATCTCCTTGTACAAAGCTCAGGTCCAAGTGGATAAAGGACCGTCACATAAAATCAGATACACTAAAACTAATAGAAGAGAAGTTGGGGAAGAGCCTCGAATACTTAGGCACATGGGAAAAGTTCCTGAGCAGAACACCAATGGCTTATGCTTTAAGATCAAGAATTGACAAATGGGACCTCATAAAATTGTAAAGCTCTGTAAAGCAAAGGACACTGTCAGTAGGGCAAAATGGCAACCAACAGATTGGGAAAAGCTCTTTACCAGTCCTACATCTGATAGAGGGCTAATATCCAATATATACAAAGAACTCAATAAATTAGACTCCAGAAAACCCAATAACCCTATCAAAAAATGGGGTATAGAGCTTAACAAAGAAATCTCAACTGAGGAAACTCGGTTTCCATCCTATGTGCAGTCCCTAAAGGCAGACACTGATGTGGATGCCAGGAAGTGCATGCTGACAGGAGCCTGATACAGCTGTCTCCTTAGAGGTCTGCCAGAGCCTGAGATGTACAGAGGTGGATGCTCACAGCTAACCATTGAACTGACCATGGGGCTCCAAATGGAGAAGTTAGAGAGAAGACTGAAGGAGCTGAAAGGGTTTGCGGCCCCATGAGGAGAGCAATAATACCAACCAACCAGAACTCCCAGGGCCTAAACCACCAGCCTGGGAGCACATAGGGCGGGACCCATGGCTCCAGCTGTATATGTAGGGGAGGATGGCCTTGTTGGCATAGGTGGGAGAGGAGGTCCTTGGTCCTGTGAAGGCTGGATGCCCCAGTGTGGGGGAGAGTGGGGCAGAGGGAGTGGGTGGGTGGGTTGGTGGAGGCATGTCCCCATAGAAACAGGGGAATGGGGGATGGGATGGGGGTTTCTGGGTGGGGGAGAAATAGGGGAAGGGGATAACATCTGAAATGTCAATAAAATATCCAATAAAAAGTTAATCTAAAAACAAAACAAAACAAAACAAAACAAAACAAAACAAAACAAAACAAAACAAAACAAAAAAAGAATACTCTGTCCTGAGCTGCCATAGAGAACTTCAATGACAGTTTCAAGTCATAGCCCCCAAATCTGAAGATGTTAAGAGAGCAAAAGTGAGGTGCAGGTCTGTCCTCTGTAGAAAGTCAGCTTTAATAAACCCAAGAGCTGCCCTCTCCAGGTGCAAATGGGAACAGCTAGGCAGGAAGTGTTTAACAATAAGGGAGTCAGTTGCAGATGTAGATTGTACTAACATAGTTAAATACCTACTTGAAGGGACACTAGCTCAGTTAAGCATGTGCCTCTGGCAGCCTTGCCCTTCTTCCCAATTCCCTTTGCCTTACTAAAAACTATTAGATTGCATTCCTAAAGCTAGCATTTAAGGTCTATTCCCTTATTTGGCTACTTCCTCCTCTTGAGGCTGACTATCAAGGTCCAGCTATCAAAGTATTCAAGTTCAGTAATCAAAGCCTCCTTTAACACACAATTAACATGTCCAATTAAAGTTCAACACTTCATTCTAAGATGGGGTTCCCCCCTTTACCTTAATAAACCGCAATTTGCCCATGGACCACATCTGTCTCCCCTCTGTTCAGAGACAGTTCTTTGTCATCCCCCTCCCTCACAAATACCTTTTCCCTCTCTCTTACTCCCTCTCTCCCTTCCTCCTTTTCCCTTTCCCCCTCCCCATCTTCCTCTGTCTTCTGTTGCTGCTGTCCCTTATCCCTGCCCCCTGTTCCTCTGGGGCAAATAAATCTCTTATGTGTTGAGAACTCAGTCTTGTGGTCCTGAGCTGATACCTACCTATCTCTTATACTACTTACTAGTCTTTATTTCTCCTTTTTTTTTTTTTTTTTACAATCCTGAGGATCCAATCAATGACCTCATGCCTTCTAGGAGAACATCATACCACTGAGTGATACCCTTAATCCTTCACTTTCTACTCTTCATTGTGAAGGCACTGGAACAGAGGAACTGTCCCAAAGCTTTCCTGGAGCTCTGCTCCCATGGAGCTTACGGTGCATTTATGTACATCTTTAGAAAACTCAACAGTTCAAGAACCTGTAAGTTCCTGTAGCCCCTCCCATGCCGCTCTCCCATTATTAAGTGAGATGATGACTACTATTGTCTTTGCTTACAGATCAAAATAAACAGACTTCCCTCAAAGGGAACTTCCCTCAAAGGGAAGAGAGAAGTAATTTTTTATTTTAATGTTTTCCAAAGAAATAATTTATATAATTCTTTTATCTCAGAATTCTATGCTAAACATTTTCCAGGGTTCAGGAATTGTTTTAAGTTCAGAAAATATAAAGTAAGAAGTTATCTGGATGACTTCTGCTCACAGTCTACTGACACATTTTCACAGAATTGTCAGACAAAACTTTCTGCCATGTGCAGATTAGATTTAGGTAAATGTTGCTTATCTGACTCAAAGTTAGCCAAACATTCTTTTTATTATTTGTTTATAAGGTGTGGTAACCTGATAAATCGCTAGGATCGCTAGACTTTTAATGAACCATTGGGCCAGTAGAGCCCTCTATTATGTTTTATGTTTTGCAAGATGACTCCAAGTGCTTGCTTGTCTAGAAAATTATATCTATGGACAAAATGCAAAATACAAGCAGGGATTTGTAAATCACATCATAAGCAGACAACACATTACAAGGCTTACATCTTCCCCCTTAATCATCACATGTAAAATTTTTCTTTACACAAGGAGCTAGTGTATAGGTCTCATTGGTTCTTAGACAAAGCAAGTGATATTAATGCCAGTTTACTGACGAGGGAGTCAAAGCCCTGAGGACCAAGTGGTTCGCTTGAAGGGAAACAACACACCTATGCTATGAAATGGTCTTTGAATTTCCAGCTCTAGGGTCTTTTTTTTTCCCACTGAGAGAATAGATGCTAGTGTAAGAAGATCCTAAAGCTGGACTCCTGTTCCTTCCATTCTGGATGAAGCTCTGAAGACAGAGAATAAGAGTGAATGTATCAAATGTTCCTCAGGCCCTAATGTCATGATATGTTCTCTAACCACACTATAAAGAAAAGTCGTATCTGTGCTTTCTCACCTTCCCTATGGTGGAAAGGAGTACTCCTTCATCGACAAAGATGGAGGGACAACAAATATGTTCTTGGGATGCTTGGGATGTGTCCATTAGAGTTTCCAGTTCATAAGTTCTATAGAGACAAGCATCCCAAGGAGAAATTTGTAGGTGGAATTGCATTTCCAAGATGTCTCTGCGGGTTAGTGAGAGTAAGTGGCAGCACTGGGGGCAGTTAGCTTTCCTGATGACCAGGGTATGTGGGAGGGACCTGCCATGGATGTCTTCAAAGGACTCTTACTTATGATGATAGCTACAAGAGACATCGAGGCCATACAGAGGGTGGGAATAGGGTTGGGGACACCTTCTCTAGCCTGTGCGGTGGGGAAGACAATTGTTGGGAACTCTCTGAAGCACTCCATAGCTGCTAACTCTAACTGCCCCACAGCCCTGTGAACTCACTGCTGGGATTATATCATTGTGTCTATATTGTAGTCAAGGAAACCCCACTGTACACACAGAGAAATCCCCCAAATTCACAGTGTTGGAACTGGAGAAGTCTAGTCTCGAGACTGTTTCATTAGATTCTTACTTTATTTCATTTTCATACATGTCCATTATTAGTCTACAGTTATTTTTACCCAGGTCTATAAACTATAAAGTGAAAAGTTCTTAACAATTGACTTACTCAGTCAAAGAGCCCACACAGAGATTGACTTTTCCTTTTCTGGATTGTGCTACAGAAGGAGACAGCTAGCACTTATTTTTTCAGTACGTATTCATCCAGCCAGATCTCCTATCCTCATCTGCTGTAGGGACAATTTCACAAACAATATAAAAGACAAAGAAATATAAAGCACATTGTAGAAACACCGAGCTTTGAATGCAGTCTCTAGCTATACCTTAGCTTTTATGTAGTTCCTGGTGGCAGGTCTGTGGTGAAAATGAAGAGATAAGAAATAAAGATAACGTGGTTTTAACTTGTATAAGAAAAATATGAATGTATAAAGAGCCCACAGTCTCATGCAGCTTATATGGAAAAGATGCAAATATATGAATATATGAAATGTGATTCTCTCCAAGGAAGGTTTCTGCTAGGACTGCTGGGCTAAAATCAGCATCAATCTTCTAAGCTAATTGATCAAAGGGCTAAAAGTCACCTCCTAAAGGACTTACTACCATTAGATGACATCATTTAGAATATTCCAAATGACTGGTTTAATAACAGAACATCATTACAAACGCTTCCTGAGGAGATAAGGGCAAGAGGCCAGCTGGGCTGGTGCTTTGGAGTCAAGTGAGATGAAGGCAAGAGTCATCTACTGCAGAGAAGGGCAGATGACTAGAGGGAACAGATTTTCCTCTTGTCTACACTAACCATGTTTCTCTGGATGGCAGATAATATGCTTTCCAAGGAGAAGCTCTTTCCCCATTTCACTGTATGTTTGTAAAGCCATCTCTCCCAGTTAAGGAAGGGCTCATCCAACAGCTTGAGGTACAATTCTGTCTCCCCATTGCAAAAGTTTCTGGTTAAACCCCAGGACTTTGGTTTAAATCTTGGGGAACGGTAGTCTATAATTATCAGGGTTACTTAGATCAGTAGACAACAAGTGTGGTGTTGTTAGGTCATCTTTGTCATAGAGGATGGAGAGTGACAGTGTCCTTATTATTTGGACACTTGTGTCAAGCTTTACCAAGTCCACAGGTCTCCCTGGACTTTTTTGTTTCATGAGTCACTGGTATGGTTTTTGTTGTTTGTTTGTTTGTTTGCTTTTTTGTTTGTTTTTTTGGTTATTGTTTTGTGTGTGTGTGTGTGTGTTTGAATGCAGAGTGTAAACTCAATTTGAGTTAGGGACTTGCTACCTGTAAATAGATATAATACTGCCATTTCAAGCAGACCAGTGATGGTGACATTTGACCTAATCAGCTGTTGCCAGCACTTAGAAAGCAATTAAAAACTGGCTCATTAGCTACACCAGAAAGCGTAGTTGCTTATACAGAATGTAACTTGACAGAAGCTAAGGACACACACACACACACACACACACACACACACGCACACACAAGCCAAAGAAATGAGAATCACCATAGAGATCAGAGATGTCTCCATCTCTCCTGATTTCATGTTAATAAGGCATTTCTTTGCTTGGGCACAGTGTGAGGCTTAGCGTATAGCTTCTGTGGCTTCATCATGATGCTCATTGTTTCTGCTCAGGAAAACACAGGGTCATTGAAATCAATCAAATGTTACATTGATTTGCTTTATCAACATCAGAAAGAAACTTTGAAATACATTTTCATTTTGAATTCATATGAAAATGATTCCAGGAACACGATTTCCTTCTTGATAAAGGGCATATCATTTGTTAGAGATATAGTAAAAGACAGGTATCATCTATTAAGAATAACAGTAATAATCCCTCTGCCTTAGGTAATTTGCACAGGCTTATTGGTCCACAGATTCTTAGGAACTGCCTTTCTGCTGATGGTGATGGGAGCATGGAGGTGTGAGGCATCCTCTCAATGTAGAAACTGATGGCATGACTGTCCCATGGTATGTGAAGGTTTTCTTGTAGTATGAAAGAGAGAGAGAGAGTGAGAGAGAGATATAGATGTAGATATAGATAGATAGATAGACAGACCGATAGATAGATAGATAGATAGATAGATAGATAGATAGATAGGTCAGAGGCATCGGGAAGAGACCAGAGGAAGGAGAAAAAAGTAGACTTAACATGGCTAGCAGACTGGACATGGCAAGAGCTAACCTGTGAGAGAAGGGAGAGCAGCAGCGATAGTGAAAAGAGAAAACATAGTGAGATCAGCAGGAGCAGAAACCTAGACCAATGGGAATAGAGAACAGTAAGAGGGGTGAGAGGCTGTGGGGAGGGAGGGGCCCGGAGACTAGTGGCTGCCTTGAAATATATAGCAAGTACTTGTGAGAAGGGACTGAGGGAGCCTGGAGTCCAGTATGGATCTTGATCTGCAGGCTCCACAGGTGTATGTTAATTGGAGAGCCATAGGTCCCTTTTGCCAAAGGTGAGAGAAATGACTCCTTTTGGCAGACAGGAGCTGGCTTCATAATTTCTTGAGGAATGCTGGCTTTTATCTAAGCTCTAGAAATCCTCCTATAGGGCAGGTTGAGCTCATCTCTGAATATTTGGACTGCCTGAAGTTTGGAGAATTGGAGTTTCCTTTGCACACAGCACCTAAACTTTTCCTCAAGGCCAATTCTTTTTCCTACCTGAAAAATCTCTCTTCTCCATATAAGATAGGCATGTGAGATGAGGGAGAGGAAGGTTCAAGTTCTTCTCCAAGGGTCGCTACTGAATAATTCTTTAGAGGGGACTCTCCTGGCTGTGTGTGGTCTATGTGTGCTATTTAAGTGTGTGTGTGTGCATGTGTGCTTTTATATGCATGCATTTGTGATGTTCATTATATTGGTAAGCCATCATGTATGTTTTGAGCTCATTGAGAAAGTGGTCGTGGAAGCAGGGTTGCCCACTCCTAAGCCCAACCCGTTTGAAACCCTAGTGTGTTTGTCTCCAAGTTTTCTCCAAGCCCCTTGTCTGAGCATGGACTGCCCCCTCTAACTTTGTGGCAATAAGAGAATAGAACAGCAGAACAGCTGGAAAGTGAGCTGTTCCAACAGAGGCTACTACTGTTTACCTCACAATAAAAATCTCCTGCAGAGGGAAAGAGAAAGAGGAAATTCAGCAAAGGAAACAGGAAGAGAAAACTCAATTGGGAACTCTAGCAGACCTCCTCAGTTTTCCCACTTGGTGTGTGCTCGATGTTATGAGAGTCCAATTTGATGATGTCACCTCTATTGGTGACCATTTGTTCTTTTACTTAGAAACCTCACCTAAGGAGGAAGTCTGCTCTTCCCAGAACTTTCTTTTTAGGGAACTCTAGCTGGCTGCTTTAAAGGGGATTCCCGAGTTTATTTCTGTTGAATATTTTGGAGACCTGATTTGATTACATTTTGATTATCCTCTCTTTCTCTCTCCCCTGTCCTTCCTTCTCTTCCCTTTCTCTTCTCTCTCATTACTCTTTTACTTTGGTTTGATATATACTGAGCACACTTATTCTTTCAAAACTGAAAGTATGGCTATTGTAGATCATTCTGTGCCCACGTGCATGCAGTGTGCATATGTGCAAGTGGAGATAACAGGAGGAGTTCAGGTGTCTGCTTTATCGCTTCCTGCATTACTCTTTTGAGAAGAGGCTTATGGTGAGCCTGGAGTGAGGCTGGCTAATAGAAAACCACAGGGTCCTCTGTCTTCACCCTCCATAGCACGGGTTTACAAGAGCAAACAAGATGAGTTAATTTGCTTTCTGTTGCTGTAATAAAACATTGACTAAAACCAACTCAGGAGAAAGGGTTTGTTTCAGCCTAGGTCACAGTGACACTGAGGGAAGTTAGGACAGGAACTCAAGGAAAGAAACCAGAGGCAGGGACTGAAATCGAAGCTATGGAGTAACACTGCTTACTAGTTTGCTCAGTTGCTTTTTATAAAATATAGGATCACTTGCTCAGGGTTGGCACCACTCTAGTGAGCTAGGCCCTCCCACATTAATCATTAATCAAAAAAATGCTTCACAGACTTGCCTACATCAATCTTCATGGAACTAATTTCTCAATTGAGATTTCCTCTTTCCAGATGACATCAACTTTTATGCCAAGCTGGCAAAACAAACAAATGAGCAAACAACTGACCAGCATACATAACCACTCCAAGTTTTATATTTGAGAGCTGCTAATTTGAACACAAGTCCTCATACTTAAAACACTGAGTCACCTTCCTAGCCCCTATCCATGTTCCAGACGGGTCTATTGACCCTCAGCATCATAAGCCCATGGTATTGTCACCATTGTGGCAGCTCAAATTCTATAAATCCCACTGAACTGATGAGGAAACAGTAGAGAATCTAACCTTATCCACCTAGACACAATGCAAAGTGAAACTAAATACAAAATGTCTCTGGATCTTAGAAAAGGGGGAAAAGTCAGACAGTTTTAAGACAAGAAAACATAGAGCTACACTGGGTTTAAATCAGCTGTAGACTTAAACATTTTCAGCCACTCATTATGAGTCAGACTGATTCTTCTGTTTATTTCCGTATTAATCCAATTGAAATAACTCCCAACGAATCCCAGTAACAACTTTGTACATGTGCCAAATTCCATTTTTAAAGATTCAAAAGACTCATGTTTTTTGGTTATTTACTTGGCATTTACCCTTACTTTATGAGGAGAAAAATTAAAATTCAGAGATGTGAAATACAACAAATAATGTTATATAGCAGGTATAAAAGTCACAAGAACCCTGATACATCATGTTGGACAATACAAGCCCCATAAATTTTAGTTTTGCACATTATCTCTATTAGAAGAGTGCTTAGAAAAACTTTTTTTTAAACCAGTTCTTCAAAAGGGCCATTTGAGACAGTGAAGGAATCAACCAAAGTGTTGTAAATAATATTAAAATAAAGATAGAATTGACATAAACCTGATTGAAGACATATAGTTGTGATAACAGGAAATTTATGGTGCAGACTGTAGGTAGTTAGCTAACTTGTGAATGAATTGGTGAACAGGGCTTGAGTTTGAGTATCAATGTTTTCTGCTCTTTTCAACTCATTTTTCATACTTGAAGGCATTATCACCAGAGCTGAAATCAATACTGTGTCACAGAAAACAGATTTTACCTAAACAAATACAGCAAGCATAAGAGGAAGCAAAGATGACCAGTCATGAGAGGTGAGACTTTTTCTGGTCAATAGCAGATTCACTGGCAGGATTTTAGTTACTTTCTCAGAGGAAAGATGACCATGTAATAGTCATTTAAAAATTGAGATAGCTGGCATGCCAGAAAACCAGGTAGGCTGTTTGCAGACCTTCTCCTTTCTCTGTTCTCTCAGACCCAATCCTTTGGTCTTACCTGAGTGTTACAGCAGAACACCAGCTGCAGCCTTTTTTCCCTCCACCCCCATCTCCCATGAATTTCACAGACCATCTCTTCCTAAACGCTATCCCTCTACCTATTGTTGTATACCAGCATCCAAAACCAGTAGGTATTCTCTGTGAACATACCAGCTGAATAGGCCAATACAACAGGCAATGCACAGTCATCACATTCTCTAAAAATCCAGAGAAGAAATAAAAACCAAGGAACAAAACAACAAACCTAACAACAAACCCAGAAATTAGTGCCTAGAACTATAAACATCCCAAACCCAGATGGCTAGACACAAACATTAAGAACACAATTGATAACAGCTAGGACAGTGTGTCTCCACTAGAGCCCAGCAATCCTACCACAACAGGCTCTGAACAACCAAACATAGCTGAAGCATAAGAAAAAGACCTTAAAACCAACTATATGAAGATGATAGAGGTCTTTAAATAGTAAATGAATAAATTCCTTAAAGAAATCCAGGAAAACAGAAATATACAATAGGAGGAAACAAATAAATACTTTTTAAAAGCCAAGAAAAAAATAGTTGAAGGAAATAAATAAAACTGTTCAAGACCTGATAATAGAAATAGAAGCCCTGAGGGAATTCTGGATATGAAAATTTTAGGAATGTAAACAGGAAGTACAGAGGCAAGATTCACCAACAGAATACAAGAAATGGAAGAGAGACTCTCAGGCATTGAAGGTATGTCAGAATAAATGGATACATCAATCAAAGAAAATGTTGAATCTAAAAACTTCCTGACACAAAACATCCAGGAAGTTTGTGACACTGTGAAAAGCTCAAACCCAAGAATAATAGAAATAAAGGAAGGAGAAGAATCCCAAGTCAAAGACCCAGAAAATATTTTCAAAAAAAATCATAGAAGAAATTTTTTCCTAACCTAAAGTCTATCAAAGTACAAGAAGGTACAGAACATCAAATATACTGGACTAGAAAATAAATTCTTCTTGGCATGTAATAATCAAAACACTAATCATACAGAAAAAAAGAAAGAATATTAAAAGTTGCAAGGGATTCAATCTACTCCTGGAGACCTGTTGATGCCTGTGGTCTGTCTGGCCCCCAAGGACCAGCTTGCTATCTATGAAACCATGTTGATGTCCACAGTTGCTGTTACTGTTAGAAACCATGTGGAAGTATATGATCTCTGCTGTTGCTGGCTGCTATGGACAAGGAAGCCTATTTTGTAGTGGTATCAATGACTGCAGACTGATAACTGAGAATGAGATATATTGAAGGCTTCTGTGACAACCTCCCCCTCCCATCACCAAAAGAAACAATTCATACAGGAAGCTATTGAGCAGTTTTTAAAAACTATGATAAAGATGCAGAAGTATAGTCTTTACTTCAGTTGATGGTTTCTCTTGGGGGTGGGAAGGACTCAGTTTTCCTTAAAGGGCTGGCCAATGGGAATTTTAATTAGGCTTCATTGAGTACATGGGCAGCACAAATTGGACTTGGTGGGTTTTTTTTTAACTCTTTTGTGGGGAGAGCACAAAGGTGGAAGGGTAGACCTGGGAGGAATGGGAAGTGACTGTGATTAGTGTGCATTGTATGAAATTCCCAAGTAATTATTAAAAACTTTGTGATGGGGGTTAAAAAACACTGCAAGAAAAAAGATCAAATAACATAAAAATACATACTTTTAGAATTACACCTGATTTCCCAATAGGGACACCCAAAACCAGAAGGGCCTGGACAATATGTGCTGCAGACACCAAAAGACCATAGATACCAGCGCAGACTAGTATACCAAGCAAAACTTTTAATCACTATAGATAGAGAAAATAAGATCTTCCATAATACAGTCAAATTTAAACAATATCTACCTACAAATCCAGTTCTACAGAAAGTACTAGAAGGAAAACTCCAATGTAAGGAGGTTAGCTACACCCATAAAAACACAGGAAATAAATAATCTCATATTAGTTAAACCAAAAGAGAGGATACACACACATGCACGTGAGGGCACGTGCACACGGGCGCACACAAACACACACACACCTCACCATTACCACCACTACCACCACCACCACCACCACCACCACCACCACCACCACCACCATAAGAATTAACAATCATTGGGAACTGATATCTCTCAATATCAATGATCTCAATTCCTCAACAGAAAGACCAACAGAATGGATGCAAAGCCAGAATCCATTCTTCAGCTGCATCCAAGAAACACACCTCAACAACATCCAAGAAACACACCTCAACAACATGGATAGACATTATGCCAGTGTAAAGGGATGGAAAAGATATACCAAGCAAATGGACTTAAGAAGCAAGATGGCCATTTTAATACCTAAAAAAGGAAAAAGAAAATAGACTTCCTACCAAAACTAATCAAGAGGGATGAGGAAGGAAACTACATATACATTAAAGGAAAAAATTCATCAAGAAGACATTTTAATTCTTAACATCTATGCTCAAAGGGCACTCAAGTTTGCAAAAGAGATGCTACAATAGCTTAAGTCACATATTGACCCTTGCACACTGAGAGCAGAAGACTTCAAAACTCTACTCTTATCAAGGGACAGGTCATATAGACAAAAACTAAACAGAAACGTTGGAGCTAACTGACTTTATAGAACAAATGGACCTAACAAATGTTTACAGAACATTTTACACAAACACAAAAGAATATACTTTCTTTTTTAAACTCATGGAACTTTCTTCAAAATTGATCACATACTTAATCACAAAGTAAGTCTAAACATATATAAGAAAATTGAAGTTAAGTCCCACCCAGCATCCTGACCACCACAGATTATAGCTAGATATCACTAGCAACAGAAACAACAGAACAATTGCCTACTGAAGAAAAAAATGGGTTAAGACAGAAATAAGGAAATTAAAGACTTGCTAGATTTCAATAAAAATGAACACACAGCATAACTATACATATGGGGCACAATAAAAGCTTTGCTAAGAGGGAAGTTCACAGTACTAAATACCTACATTAAAAATATTGGAGCGATCTCATATTAGCAACTTAATAGCACACCTGAAAGCTCTAGAATAAAGGGAAGTAAGCACACTCAAGACAAATAAACGACAAGAAATAATCAAACTAAGGGCTGAAATCAATAAAATAGAAACAGAGAGAATAATACATAGAGTCAATTAAATAAAGAGTTGTTTCTGTGAAAAAAATCAACAAGATAGGCAAAACCTTATCCAAACTAATTAAAAGACAGAGAAAGAATATCCAAATTAACAAAATCAGAAATGCAAAGAAAAAGGAGGCATAACAACAGTCACTGAGGAAATTCAGATTCATAAGGCTATACTTTAAAAACCTGTACTCCACTAAATTGGAAAATTATAACTGATGATTTTCTAATTCCTAAAGATGATTCTATAAAAATTCTTAAAATTATACTGGTAGTTATCAAGCCCTTTATAATGGGACTGCCATTAAAGCCCTCTCTGATATAAAAACTACAATTAGAACTCTGTCAGTCTTCATGTGTCATGAATTAATTACTTCTGAGATAGAAAACAGGCATTTTCAACTTAGAACATATTCCTTATAGCTGTAAGATAATTAACCAAAAGTCATAAAAGGGAACTAACGATTTATTGTAAGGGCAAGGACAGGAGATAAAATATTGACTAGGTTTATCTATACAAAACTTCAATGCTAACTTAGTCAGAAGAATGATTTTGAACTTCCAATGAACCTGTGGAGCTAGTGACAGAAAACAAATATCTAGTTAGATAACTACTCCTAATTAAAAAACATATGTCCATCCCGGTTGTAAACTTCTTATTCAACTTATGATTTGAATTTATGCTTGAACTGGTGGTAAACTGTTGAATTAGATAGCATGTAATCACGTATTCTGAGAGAGTTCATAGTCAGCCCAAATCTATGAATACACTTCACTGCATAGACACAAATGCAGTCTCCATCCCTGTAGTATCTGCATATCTGGGCTTCCTGACTCCACACTTCAGTAGAACGCAATTACCTAGGTTCGTCTTATTATTTAGCCCCACAGTTGTCTATTAATAAGTAAAATAGCAATAAAGCCCCTTTCTAGGGTGAAATGGGAAGGTGATTTTCAACCTTGTCAAGACAAACTTTTAATTAACCTCAGCTGTCATCTCCATTTCTTTCTTTGCTTAACTGTCACCCTTGGTCACAAACGCGGCAGTACTTACTGAAGAGTGAATGTGGGCAAAAATTGACATCCTCCTTGGGGGCTGGGTTCTCAATGAACACAAACAACGGAGTATTTTGTTCTTAAATCTTTTCATTTCTTTTGCAAAATTAAAGGTTTTTGGAATATTTAAAAGTACCCTAATAATGGTGATCATTATGTCTCATAAGATGTAGACTTTTCCCTCACTGGCTAAGACCTCCCAAATCAACCCTTATCTTAGAAACTAATGAGCTGAGACTTGCTGTCAGCCATGGAACAGGTGTAAGGTCATTGACAATGTCTTTGAGTGTGTGTACTTTGTTGTAATTCCTACTGGCATCACCAGACAGCTTTCATCCTTTGATAATCTCTTTGCGTCTGCACATCGTTTAAGGACTATCTGAGCAAGCAAAGAGCATTATGGGGGTTGTCTGAAAGTTCTCATTAAAGCTGACAAAGATTCTCTGCCTGGCCAAATTTTAGTCAAGTCTCCTGAACTACTCCTGAGCTTGTCTGTACTTCAGGATAAAATTAAGTTTTAACAGGAAACCTCCAGGTTCTTTCAGCATGTTTCAGCCATTCTTCATATCTGACTATGAAGATAGCTAAGAGAACTCTTTGGCCTCCGTCATCCCCACCTGGTGTCTGACCACTATGATCTCCTTTCAGTCAGAGTCCTGTCAGTTCACTTTAGTAGAAACACAAAAATATTTACTTTTAGAGATTTTTCCATCCCCAACTCTTCCTCAATTCCTGGGCTATCAATCTCTACTTATCCATTCTGTGTTCAAAATTGAGTCCAGCTCTGCATAGAGGTCTCCATTCTGTTATTGTAACAGTGCTAGATAAAATCTGATTTAACCTACTATCTGGGTGTGATTTTAATTTGTTAATACTTTCTGTTGAGGTATAACAAAATATAATGCTCTATGGGCATCAACAAGCTTGCAAAAAGTTCTGAAGACAATCCTGAAGCATTGTTCGAAAAATGGTTATAATCTCATCCCTTGTGACAGACAGCACAGAAGAAGTTACAGTAAGGGGACCTCGGACATCCCCAAGTGAGCTGGGCTGGTGAGTGACTTTTATGACTTAGTTATATAACTTTTCACATATCTGTAAGGCAGATGCTAATTTTATGTCTAAATTAGTCCCCACAATCTCTTTCAATAAAGCTCAAACACATAAAAACTCAAACACAACATGAGAACAGTATGTACTGTGATTTATTGCTATTTTTTGTTTTGTTTTGCTTAAAAATGCTAGTATACATTTTGGAGATGGGATCTAGCTACGTAGCCCATGCTAGCCTCACATTTGTTATGTAGTTCAGAATAATCTCTGCACAAAATCCTTCATTCATTCACATTTAAAAAGTCCCATTTGCTATGTAATGCAATGTGCTTACAATTTCATAGATTAGCATATGGACATCATTCTGCCTATCATATGGCATTTCGTTGACGGTGGAAGTGGACCCTGCTTCTCCTCCATTATATCAGGTGCTGCCATAGAACAGGCACGAGATCAAGTATCTTTTGCTGCCTTTTAAAAAAGCAAATAAAATACCCTTGCATGATTTACTATAGAACCAAAAAGTACAGATAGTTTATTCATGGCCTCCTGGACTTCCTCTTTTTTCTCCAGTACTCCTTTCTAGTTTGCTTTCTGGGTACCTCTCTTTTAAAAGCCAGGTCTATGGTCCAGGATCCCTTTTCATCTTTAACTCCACTCTCTCCTAAATGATAACTCAGGCTTGTGACTTCAGCACTGTCTACTGGTAAGATTCCAAATGTCTTCAGCCATGACTTCACCTATAGCTCCTCCAAACCACACATCTAGATGCTGGCTTGACATCCTTACCTGAATGTCTAGTACAATCCCCAAATTTTGAGTGTCCCAAACAGACCTGTTTACCTCTCATCTCCAACTATGTTTCTTTTCTCAGGCATCTGCATCTCAACAAAGGACAGTGTCACCAGCCAGTTGACATTTTATTCCCCAGACATCACGTATCTTACTCACGAGCATGTTCTGGTTGTTTCTGTTAAAGCCCTACCCTGATCTGCCTACTTCCCATCACCTCTGCCCAGTGCCCAAGCCATATCTCCATCACCACTAGTTATTACCACCTGCTGACAGGTCTCTTTGCTTTCAGACTTTTGTTACACTTACACTTATTCTCCACCCAGAAGATGGTGTGGAAGTAATTAGTAATGAAATGCTTTTCCTTTTTCCAGCTCCCTGTGATGTTCTTGAAGTGAGTAAGTATATTAATGACTCAGCATATACTCCTTCTTGTCTGGCCATTCTTCCATGGTGCCTTCCATAGTTGAGAAGCTGCACTCTCTGGGGCCTCAGAGGAAAGAGTTCCTTGTGGGGACCTTGGAAAGAAGTTTCAAGAGGAACAAAAAAGAGCTATTTGTTGTGAACTCTGAGCCCTAAAATAAATCTTTACGTAAAAGATTATATATTGTCTCTCTCAATCTCTTTTGTTTTCTCATATATATGTGCATTATATAACATTATGCAAGCTTTAATATTTTAAGGACTTTCACTAAACTAGAAGCAATAAATAATAAGAAACCCCATGAACAGCCTTGTCCCCATTCTGAGCTTTTGTGTAGGTCCTGCAATTTCCTCAGCCATATTTAAAGCAAGTGCCTCCTTCTGGAAGCTGAAATCCCACCATGATTTCCGCTTATTTCTTCTGAGGAGGAATCCAACACCAGTGGTTTCAAAGCCCCTTTCTTCAGTTCAATTGACTTCTTTCAGCAGGGGCTGACTTGGCCTTTAGAGATTCTCTATCCCCTTTTGTAGACAACTTTGGTTGTTGCAAGTGTACAGGATGGATATTCCTACATGCAGTCACAGATAAATATCCCATGGTACGAGGGACAATGATGTCCTCCACAAATTATCCTGTGTAAAATGCCAATAGAGCAGAGATGGAGAAACCATGACTTACACTACAATGTATACAATATGTTCCAGCTCTAATTATAAGTGCAAGAAAAGACCAGTGCTTTGAGCCAGTTCACTGACAGTTCATCTTGCAAATGATTTTAATCTAGGTTTAACTAATTACTTCATTTCTTTTGTATCTAGAGCTGGGACATGCCATGGAGGATTTTCCTTTTTTCTTCTAACCATTTTCCACTTTATTGACTAATCTCCCTTTACTTTGCAGTTAGTGCATTCAGACTCTTGGAAGATTGTATCCTTGCTATCAAAAACAAAAGCTAAAGCAAAACCCAGGTACATATTCCTTAGAAAGTTCTATATCACCAAGGTCACAAGGCTATTTACAAGGATTCCTTTAAAAGGCCTTTTATGACTACTACTAAATAAATTATATGTTCAATGTACTGGAACATCAGAGAGAAAATAAATGTAGAATTCTTGTCATAAAGCACTCACAATTACCTGCTGGGCCCGATAAGCTAAATAGTTACTTCAGTGCAGTAAGTACTGTCTGGTCTTGTGGGGAAGAGAATTCATAAGGGACAATATTTCACAAGAGCAGGCTGAACTCCCATTCCAGCACTGAAGAAGCAAGGTCCTTGTGAACATTGGGGACCATCATTCACTTTACCACTGAAGTAAATGTGTACTGTCACCACCTGCTGTTGGGTCTGTGTCTAACCTTGCCAGAACTGTTCAGATCTTGCCCTTCAGTTTACTTTCCATTGTTACAAGTTTTGATTTCTTTAAATTGCTGGGAACAGAAGATTGCTTGTTTCCTACTTAAGCATGGCCTAGGTTCTTGGAAATGTTTATTTTTGACAAATGGCATGGAACAGCTGTTATCTGCTGCTACTTGTCAAAGAGAGGCTGTGCAGAGAGGGTCAAATATATCAGGGCTGGGGGCACAGCTGGCTAGTGACAGCTTCTCTAGGGCTAGTGTAACAAAGGCCTACTGAGTGGTCTCAACAATAGAAGTGTATTGCTTTGCAGTTCTGGAGTTTTGAGTCAGAAACCAAGGTATCAATAGAATTGGCTCCTTTCAAGAGCTGTGAAGAATCCTGTTCACAGTTACTAGGATTCTATGGCTGGTTGGAAATCTGTGATGCTTTTTTAGAAGCATCCTCCAACTTCTGCCTTCATCTTTACACAGGCTCACGCCTGTCCAAATCCCCCTGCCCTGCCATGTTCATAAGGTACCTGTCAGAATAGATGACCCTACTCCCACACTGCTCTGGTCATCTCAACCTGTTAGAAATGTCAACAGCTTTGCTTCAAGTATGTCTGTGCTCCAAGGTTCTGGGAATTGAGACTTCAGCACATGAGTTCTTGAAAACCACAATTCAGTCCATCAAAGAAAACTAGTGAAGCAAGGAAGAATTAAAAGCTTCCAGCTTTCTCCTATTTAAAGGCAGAGGAAGACCAAATGCCTCCAAACCACCAAACACTGCAAGTATAGCACCCCTCTTAATTTTGCTTTCCATGTTGGTCCTAGTGTTAAAACTAGGAGTGGTGTGATTCTTCTGAGCTTCTTGCTAACAGGACCTGTCTCTGTTGTCGAGAGGTACCCTGACAGCCAGTAAGCTCTTTCAGATGCATCTGGAAAGTGTGCCAACCATAAACTAGCTCTGGGTTTATTCCCTTTTCTTTAAGACATAAGAGGAAAATGATAAACAAGTTATAAGTAGTTCCTTCTCATAATTGTGTACTATTCAACAAGTCAATTGGTGCCCTGTTTGGGGAAGGGCAGACCACCATGCCAAGTGCCATGGAGAGGAACAAGACAAATAGCACATCTGTCTTAACTATGAGGTGGATTGCTGAAAAATATAGTGCTCCAGCAAAACCCACTCTCAGTCTATGAGAACTCGTGCTTTGTGGCTGAAGGAAGATGTATTTAGGATGGCACAAGTGTAGCTTATAAGCTGAGTAACAACTGAATCTGAATCCCTCCCTCCCTCTGTCTCTCTCTGTCTCTCTCTCTCTCTCTGTCTCTCTCTCTCTCTCTCTCTCTCTCTCTCTCTCTCTCTGATTTCTCCTCTGCTCAGATCTCTCCCATAGATGAAATGCCAGCTTTCAGGTTTGTCCTTTGCCTTCTATCTTTCTGTGGAAGTGAGAAGAGAGAAGAGGCAAGAAGATCCCACTGTGACTGCCATCTGTTTTTGTCCCGGCTCTTTCGATAATGCTGCCTGTATTAGAAAATGTTGAGTACATCTCTCCAGCACAGATTTTCCTGACATGGCCAGGTAAGCTGTAACTCAGAGCCATCTCATGCTGTGTGTCTCTTTCTTATGTTGATAAGCAATCTATATAAAACCAACACTTCGCTGGAAAGACGACCATAATAACACACATACATCCTTCCCCAAATCCTGGATCTGCACTGGCCCTGGTTCTTTTCCACCGTGACCCCAGAAACATCACATGCAGGACTCTGTAGCTTTGGAAGTCCTTGACAGTTTTTTCTTCATATCTCTAGAGCTCTGTAGTCCAGAGTGTTCAAATGTGGAAGCAGGGGTAGCAACGGGCTTATCATTTGGGGTTGGATGGCTCTTCTCCCTACAGGCTGAAGTCCCTTCTTGGGAACCAGGCCACCACTGTTTATTTAACACAATACTACTAATAGATTTAAACATTCTAAAATACTTGAGGAAAGAAACCTAAGGTTAGGCTAATACTAAAAGGAGATTTTACTTGTCTGCTTGCCATTGATTGACTATCTTTAGCATCATGGTATGAACAAAGAAAGTTACTGTGCCACTTTGAGGAAGGTACTTAACTTTTCTGAGTCTCAAGTATAATAGCTGGCAACAGAATAGTCTTTGAATCAAATGAGAATGGCCATAAGATGTGTGTGGCGATGCTCAGCCAGCAGGTGTTGTGATTAGGATTACAAAGGTTTAGGCAAGTTGCTTTTCCCCTTGGAGACTCTGCTTTTCTTCTCCCAAATAAAGATCATAGTGTCCCTTAGTGTCACCCAATAAGAATGCTAGACTTTCAAGGACCTGGAGGAAAATCTCTCCGTGAAGTGAAAAATATGCGTTCTTTTTATTTCTTCTTTTTTTCAGAGAGAATCTGTTTGTTGTGGTTTACCATGAAATATTTGTTTTTCTGATACCTCATTAATAAAACAAGTGCAGAGTGTGTGCACTGTCAAACGTCTCAATTCATTATTTTAAGTGCCTCTTTATCAAGTGGAAACATCTGTGTTGAGCCCACTCTGATTCAATGCTTGTCACTATGACAGGAGCATTTGTCAGACCTACAATCAATCTTCCCATGTCTGCATATACTTAAGACGTTCAGCAGTTACCTAGAGAGCAAGGAACTCCTGTAGCACAAAGAAGACAGCAGGCAGGGCAGCAGAGCTTAAATCTTGGGTTCTCAGACACCTCCTGATATTGATCTTTAGTTTTAAATGCAAGAATACAACCCTGACTCTCAACGTGAAAAATATCTAGTTTAAAACCATATATGGCTCTGGCTGCCAGATTTTTTTTTTCGGAGAAATGCTACATGTGTTGAAGCCTGACTCAGTGGTCTATGTGCAATAAAAACACAGATATTGCCATCCTGTCAACCACAGCCCTGATATAGAACAGAACAAAACAAAACAAAACAAAACAACAACACCAAAAAGCAGGTCCAGAACAGCTTCCAGAATGTTGACTAGCAAGCCCACGTAAGTTTATGAGTGAATGGATAAGCCTGTTGCTACTCCTGCTTCCACATTTGAATGCTCTGAGCTACAGAGCTGTAGAGATGTGAAGAAAGAACTGTCAAATAGGCAGAGGTCAGCAAGATCCTCTTTCTGCTAAAAGGAGCAAAGGAAGGCCCAAGTCCTGGGGATCATTACTGGGGACACTCCTCTTTCTCACCTGGTGTGCACACCTTGTGTGGCTCCTTCTGTATCTGTATGACTAATAAAATATGTACAAAGGATGGTGTGTCACTTTCAAGATTAAGTTATGAATGACCAGTTTTTCTTGCTGTTGTTTTTTATTGGGACACTTTTATTGAGAAACCAGCTGCCATATCATGAGCAGCCCCAGGGAGATGCCAAGATGTCAAAATAGCAGTTCTCCTGCCAGCCAGCATGCATGTCAAAATAAGTTCTTCAGCCTAGTCAAGCTCCTCAAGCACTCTGACTCAACCTCCTAATGGATTTGGACTCCAAACAACAGATATATCACAGTCTTAGATTCCTGACTCAGAAACTATGTGCGATCATAAATACTAGCTATTTGGTGTAAGTCTGTATAATCTGGATATAGGATTGGAGAACCAGTACATTCAGTGTGGCAATACATGCCAGTTTAGACTTTTCAGTCTCTGCTGCACTGTAGATATACTCAGAAAATCATTATTTCACCCAGAATTAAATCGGGCAGACCATGCTATCAAGACCCTTTGATAGCTTATTCTCCTATGAATAACCCTTAAGGTTCTTCATCTTCACAGGCTCAAGTCTGTAGAATGAAATGATTAGCGCCCAAATTCTTGCTATTCATTTTAAAATGAATCAAGGGTTTCTGGGGTGCACAGCTAATCATAAGGATCACAGGCTAAGGGGAAGCACTGTGTGAGAACTGGAGGGAGCCTTTCCCTCGATGACATTTCATTACTGCCTATGACACACCAATTCTGTCTGTACCTTATACCTGACAGACCATGAAAGCTCTAGAGTAGTGGTTCTCTACTTTCCCAATGCTGCAACCCTTTAATACAGTTCCTCCTGCTGTACTGATCCCAACCATAAAATTATTTCATTGCTACTTCATAAGTCCAACAGTTTGATACTGTTATGAATCATAATGTAAATATTTGATATGTGGGGTATCTGGTGTGTGATCTCTAAAAGGATCATGAGTCATCATTGCTCTAGATGCTCTGGGACATATTTTATCGGTGTATTTTCCCAAGTCAATCTGCAGAAGTCAGACATATGACTCAACATTGTTGACTTTTTGATTTCTTTTCCACCTTTTTTGGACTTTTGAATGTTTGTTATTTCAACAAAATAATCTGCAACAAGTAAGTAACTATAGCAATAACAAACCAGTAGGACCCAATTCTAATCTTATTCCTGTTAGAAGGCAGTCTCCTGAAAGACTTGCCTCGGGATCTCAGTCTCATAGCTGAAGAAAGACAAGTGACACAGACTTGCTGGTGATGAATCTTATGTCACAGAACCAGTATACTTTCAGAAAACTTCACCAAATACCAGAATCTCTAGGTAGGCATGGGAGAAGAATTTGCCGAGCTCTACTCTCCAAGCTTTGATTCATTGTATATGGAATGAAGTTGAGTAATCTGAATTCTAAAATGTTCCAGAGGATAGAGATGCAATTTGATGTAAAACATGTGTGTAGCATGCACAAAACTCCAGGTTGGATCCCCAAGCACTGCAAACCACAACCAGATGTAACGAAAATAAGGCTCCAAGTATGATCTTGCCACACTGGTAACCATTCTCTGAGGCTCAAATGTAGGATCCCAAACTCAAAGCCCCTTACAAGCCCTACACAGTAACATATGGGATAGGGTCATATTATGAAGTGGGGGTTTGCAAAGTGCACTCCTGGTTTAAGCACCATTCAAAACAAAAGCTTTGTTTTAAACACCATGCAGTGCATGGGAAGTGTGATACCATATGTCAGATTTGAGTCCCCACACTTCACTGAAGCAGTGCAACGCGCTCTAGAAGAACTATAAACTTTCATGTTGTGCCAGAAGTCTATAACCATGTTTAGCTTTTTCTTCCTAGTCACCCTGTCAATGAAGCTACAAAAAATTAATTACTATGGTATTTTACTTTCTAATTCTCTGTTGGAAGCAAGCTGACGTTGCCCTCTAGAAAAAGAGGATAGGTCATCTTCTAAGACCTGGGCAGCTATTAGGGTAGTCCTTACTGTCCATCCAAACTCACTCTATGTTCTATTCTCCCTTCTGTGCTCCCCAGATGACTTCTGAGGACTCTGTGAAGCAGGCTCCATTGCCTTTCAGTTTATAGTTGTGATTGGCCTGTGTGAGACGCAGTGGAGGACAGTGGTAGGAGAGGGATTCCTGAGCCCTGGTTGACAGTGCCTATGCTTTCTGAGTCAACATCTCCCATTCGGCCACTGCCTCCTAATGTTGATTAGAATAACTTTTTTCCTAAAAGCTACAGCTGGGTTGGTCATTTCCTATCAAAGGGTAGGGAGAGCTCCTGTGTTCCCACTCCTTGCTGGTCCTCATTAACTCTGGTCAGCCCCCAGCAACTACTGCCATCACCCAGGAGATCCAGTCACTTCTTCTAAATGTGTCATGTCCTCCTGTTCCAGACTCTATTCAACCCACAATGTTACTGTTCAACAGGTAGACTCTACCTACCTTATTAGCATGGAAGTTACACAGTCCTCTCAGCAACAACCAAATATGCAGAAGAAGAGTGGGCAATTTGTCTTTCAGTAAAACCAAACACCAAATGTGATTTAATTATATAATTAACATTTTTATCTGACTATTGATCATTGATTCAATTCTAGAGCCAAGAGTTTATGTTGTTTAGAGGGATGCCAGACAATCACAATATTGACTTTATCTAAAAGAATCCTCCTGGGAGTCTCCTAATTGCTTATTCTTGTTATCAAAGGATGCTGAACCCAGCAACTTCTGTATGCAGTAATGGAAAGTGCTGAATAAATGACTTGTCTTGACATTGCAGGGAATGTGAGCTAGAAGGAAGTTGTACACACCTAAAGCCTCTACACAATTAATTGTTCAGTGGTCTCAGGTTGTCAGTGACACATCTGGGACAAGTGCCAACATCAGTTCCATGGTATTATAGCAATGGAATTCACCAAAGGTAAATATAAAAAGAACTTGAAGGTCTTCTGGTGACATCACAAGGGTACCTTACAAAGAATGACAATTCAGTGCCATGCCTATGGAAGAGGGTAAAGAATATCCTGGGTCACCATGGAAATCCATGATTGAGCGATTGAAAATTAACATTTCCCAGCCATGGCACAACCCACACACATAGCTTATTTGGCCCAGAGGGTCTTTTCATTAAAAAACAAAAAGCAAAAAACAAAAAACTGGTTATGGGCACTTAACATTTAGTAGTTGTTTGTTTTTATTAAAAACTAAAATCTCATAGCAACATAATACTGTACATGTGATAGGACATTTGATTAATTGATGGAAATATTCATGGTTCAAATTAAAGGATTAAGGGAGGAGGACTTAGTATTGCCAAAACCTAGAGATGCATCAGTCATGGATGTGTTGATGGCCATGCAGTTACTGGAGAGAGGCATGGAGAGTGCACATTTAGGTCAGTGTAACTACATTAACCATTGTTTCATAGTTCCTAAGGAACGGCTGTGTCCAAAAGCATTACCTTCTCTCTCACCAGAAGGGATAGCCATTTAGGAAATGGAGATGTGTGGGATGCTAAGAATTCCAGTTCTGAATCATGGATTATTTAAAGTACAGAATGAGCCTGCGTTTCTTTTTCCCACTGTGACCTTGAAGTGTCTCTACGAAAATTAGACATTCTGGCCTCAAGGCCTGTCCCATTGACCAAGATGTGTAAGTTCAGAATGGCAAAGGAGACCTGGGTTTGAGCACAGCATAACCAAATAATGAAATGCAAGAAATGATATTGATTTTACTATATTTCTCAAAATGTGGGCAGGCAGGGTTTATGTGATCCCTGTTTCATGGTGAGCTGATTTAATACTGTGACTCACATTGTAGTGAGGCTAAACCGTCCTGGGGATCTTCTCTTATCTTTCTTCCCTTTGGATACAGTTTACACATTTAAACCACATACATATTTCACCACCACCACCACCACCACCACCACCACCACCACCACCACCACCACCACCTCCATAACTGAGAAAAGTCAGAAGTTTATAGAGGGGAAAGATAGGTGCTTGAATGCAGAACTTTTTATTGTTTAATTCACATCTCACTGACTCAGTTCATCATCCCCAAGGATCAATCCACTCACACCACAGCTTTACATGCTAAATAACAACAGTGAACACTCAGCAAGGTAGACAGTTGTGGGCCAGGTAGGTGTGTATACACCACTTTTAAAAAATATCTTCATTTAATCTCTTGACAACCTTTGAGGTAAACAGTCACTATCTAAATCTTAGGAATGAGGAAACTGGATGATAGAGTATCCAGGCTGTAAAACAGGATTCTTATGAGATTATAGGTGACCTTGCTCAACCATCCTAGAAACGAATATCTGATAGTCTGTCTCACCTTGGGCAAACAATATCAGGAAGGAGAGACACTTAGCAGACCCTACAACTGCAACAATTTCCTCATTCCCAAGAGCCTCAGCTGACCTTGTAGAGGGCTGCAGCCAGCCTGGCAGTTCCCTCAGTTTGGTATGGAAGAGAGGCTGATTGTGTATACCAATCAAGACAATCCTATCTGTTGAAGGTCAGACCCTGGTCTCTGTCTACCTTCTGTCTCCGTTTCCTCAGAAATCTAACACTGAGGCTTCAATGACTTCAGCTTCCATCATCCAAAACCCATGATCCCAATCACATAGCCACAAGGAAAGAACCCAGCCAACATCTGAAGGTGGGACTTCTTCTCAGCTGTGGTAAGAACACTGCTAGTTGAGTACTTCCATTTCAGCTCTGAGGAATCCTGAATTGAGGGCCCAGTTAACCAGTATACAGACTCTCAATTCACAGAAACTGTGAAACGATAAGTGTACGTGAGCAGGAGCCATCAAGCTTGGTGTTATACAACAATGGAAAATAGACAAAGGAACAATAGAACCAGGGTTGTGCCACCTTCTAAGGAAAAGAAATGTCTGATTTGTTTTTCAACTGATAGTGTTTCCTTGGGAAGCAAGGGAGGCAAGCTACCCATCAAAGTAGCTGAAGTGAGTCATAAAGTGTCCAGGGACAGTAAGTGTCCAGGGAACCCATATATACCTGGCATTCAGCTTAGTAAAAGAGAGATTTCTAGAGGCTATAAAGACATTGGCCATTGTATCTGTTCATAGAGAGACAGCCTACAAGAAGGAGCTTCAGTATGGAAAGTTCTAGAAAGGCCAAATATATGGGATAGTCTGGAGCTAGAACTGGAGCTATGAAGCCTTCAGTGGGAAGAAGAATGGGAATAGGCATCAAGTAAGACACATTTTTGATTTAGATCATCCAGGATGAGGAAGAATAACCTAAGGCAATGAAAAAGAATAGAGCAGGTTGTGCAGAACACCAAGATAACCAGTAATAGCACTATACACAGAGACTTATGTGCCCTCCAGGGTTTGTAGGAATAATATAAGTCTGGGGGAAGGGAGAAAGGAAAAGAAAAGGTACTGCTGCTAAATTATACATCATGTAGCCCCTAAATGCTGTTAAAGGGGGTGCCAATTGAGTGCTGGTTCTAAGCACCTTGCTGTTACATTGTGGGAAGGGAGCAAACTTCGCACTGCTTTTTCTTGATATGGTAGAGGCAGACCTAGGGCCATCTTGGATTGTCCTCTCTGATAGTATGTAAACGGTCCATCACACAAATGCACCTGATGCTGTTAATCCCTGGAAGAATGCAAATGAATAGTATCCCAACCAGATACTATTACAATACTCATGGAAGTGGCTAAAAATGTAGACAGCATCAATCACTGACAAAGCTATTGTGCCACTGGACCCCTCACATGGTAGGAATGAGAAATGACAATCTCTTTGGAAAAGGCTTTGAATTCTTTTAAAAAATTAAGCATATGCCTATTTTCTAACATAGCAATTCTACTCCACCCAGGATAACCTCCATCCCCAAAGTGAAAACGTATTTGTAATAAAACTTGCACAACTAGTATAGATGTTTTATCCATAGTAGCTAAAACAGAAAACAAGCATCAGACAAAAACAGAAAGAAAGGAAAACAAAACTAGACAGAGCCCAGGCATATCTCACCAGTAGAACAGAAAAATAAACTATGGCACAGTAGGCTATCTCCCCATAACAACACAGACTGCATGTTAAGAACTGTAAAGGATCCTTAATTTTTCCCTATTTGTGAGCTAACTTGAGAGCCCACCACACTTTAATATATGCTGAGAGAGGACACAAGACTCCTGGGTCAGAGGCAAATGATTATTGTGAACAGCTACAATGGATGCCAAAAAAGACCATATTCTTAAGGTGTCATTCCAGTGAAGTGGGTCCTAACTTACCAAACTGCATCTTTGGTAGTAGTAAGTCCACTTGCCTTTTGCTTCTACAGGAGACAGCATCTGTGTACTGCAAAGCACCTCACCAGACAAACATCTTTGAAAAATGTTTCCACCAAGAGCTTTATTTGCACCTCAGTTAGCAAGATGTGAAGAAATTTTATAGGTGGTGAATTGTTTATGCACAAAATTCTAGAAGCGTTTTCTGAGTATTTGTTAGAGAGTCAGTTGTGGCAGGGTACTGTGAGAGAACTTTGGTTTATATGGGTATTCAAGTGTGTACATTTGTCAAAGCTTAGTGAAGGTACACTTAAACTTTGCTTATTTCATCTTTAGTAAATTGACATACATTGTAAGAAGATATTAGGGCCCAGTTAATTATATGACTTTGAGAGGATCACACAGTGCAGAAATAAATTTCTCCACAGGATATCCACCTCTTACCAGCAGAGGTGCACCATGACTCTTAGTGCAAGAATGTTTGTAGAGTGAGAAGTTGTAGAATACAATGATGTTTATTTAGAGGGGAGGTGTGCTACTGCCTGTAATTTATGTTGGAAAGTACCAAGAGTGCTGTGCTGCTGCCTATAATTTATGTTGGAAAGTACCAAGAGTAAGCTGAAGAATGGATAAAGGCATGAGTAGATGCATACTATGTATATAGTATGCATATAGCAAGCACAATATGATGTTCACTGTGAAAAGCTAGGTGGTTTATATACAAGTGTTCTGTGTAAAATTGAGTGTGGGTGCTTGCTTGAAAATAGTCCTAATTAAGATGTTGAGACAATAAATAAAAATCTGTAAGAATAATAAGACAGTGATGAACATTGAGAGATGGTCTTCGAAAAGCCACAAAAGGGGAAATTGAATTATAGGATTATTTAATACTTTAAAATGAAAGAATATCGTGGAAAATATACACTATCCAATGGTTGAGTTGTTAAAAATAAGACTTCTCATGAATAATAAAGGAAAAGATTAATGCCAATTAATGTAAGGATTACCAAGCTTGTAATATTAGCATTTAGGGAGTTAAGTCTTAAGGATTGCCTGGGTACATGGTCAGTTTCAGGCCAGCCTTGGCTATATATCAAGACTCTGCATCCAACAAACTAACTTTACTAGCAAGGAGTGTAAATGAACACTTAATTAAAAAGAGTATTAATACAATAACAAAATGTTTGGCATCACTAGTAATCAAAGATGTAAACTAACCCATCAGTACTACAAACTGACAAAGGCAATTTTAAATGACCGTGACATAGAACAGGGTTCCGGTGAGTTGAGGCCGACTGACAAACCTCCATGCTGGCCTACGTGCTTGAGTTTGAGTTCAGCTCCTCCAGGTAATGAGCAGAGGGGTACTTAACCTCACTTGTCTCAATCTCCTCATCTCTATCACTGAAAATCAGTAGTGTTTAAACTTAAGCTCTGTGGGTTACATCCTAGGTATTCCGTACTTTTTCCACTTATTAGTGAGTACATACCATGCGTGTCCTTTTGGGTCTGGGTTACCTCACTCAGGATGATACTTTCTAGTTCCAACAATTTGACTGCAAAACTCATGATGCCCTTGTTCTTAATGGCTGAATAGTATTCCATTGTATAAATAAACCACATTTTCTGTGTCCATTCTCTGTTTGAGGGACATCTGTGTTGTTTCTAGCTTCTGGTTGTTATAAACAAGGCTGGTATGAACATAGTGGAGCATGTGTTCCTGTGGTATGGTGACACATCTTTTGGCTACACGCCCAAGAGTGGTATAGTTGGGTCTTCAGGTAGTTCTATTTTCAGTTTTCTGAGGAACCACCAGACTGATTTCCAGAGTGGTTGTATCAGTTTGCAATCCCACCAGCAATGGAGGAGTGTTCCTCTTTCCCCGCATCTTCGCCAGTATGTGCTGTCACCTGAGTTTTTGATCTTAGCCATTCTGATTGGTATAACTTGGAATCTCAGGGTTGTTTTGATTTGTATTTTCCTGATGAGTAATGATGTTGAACTGTTTTTTAGGTGTTTCTTGTCCATCTAAGATTCCTCTGTTCTGAACTCTCTGCTTACCTCTGTATCCCAGTACAGATTTAGATTTTTGGAGGTTAGCTTCTTAAATTTACATATATATATATATATATATATATAAATATATATATATATATATATATTCAATAAATATATAAATATATAAATTCAATATATATATTTATATTTATATTAGATAGTAGTCTTATATTGGATATGGGGTTAGTGAAGATTTTTCCATATTTGTAGGTTGTTGATTTGTCCTATTGACTAATTTTTGCCTTACAGAAGCTTTTCGGTTTCATGAGGTCTTTTTTTTTTTTTTTTTTTTATCAATTGTTGATCTTAGAGCTTGAGCCATTGGAGTTTTGTCTAGGAAATGTCCCCTTGTGCCAATGAGTTCAAGGCTCTTTCCTACTTTCTCTTATATTAGATTCAGTGTATCTGGTTTTATGTTGAGGTCCTTGATCCACTTGCACTTGAGCTTCTCGTTTTTCTGCATGAGAGATGAGTTAGTTAAGTCTTTATTGGAAATAAGGGTAAGCGGTTGCATTAGGAGGACGACAAAGATGTTGATTTTCTTTTGCCAATGATACACAATTTACTGCAAATGAAAACTGTCCTGTTCAATGCTAATGTTTTTAACTTCTTCCTCTGTTTATTTGAAATTCGAACATTTCCTGAGCAATGCAGTTCTTTATCATCCTGACCAAAGTTTGCCAATAAATTCACAGTCAGTCTCTAGTACTTCAATCTCTCTAACTCAGGGTCATCATTACAAATTGCATTTTGTGTTCAGGAATGGGCTTGACACCAACACCATACACCAACCTTTAAATTTATCCATGTTAAAAAATCATTTGCTTGTTAAAACTTGTCTTCAGAAATGTTTTTCTTCTAAACCACCAGGTCACCCTTCTTACTGCTGTATTCTGGCCAACAGAAACCTTACAATCTGATGCTCATCGGACTCAGAACTCAGATGACCACACAATCATTTGAAATTCACGGGCAGGAAGAGTCAATAAGCTCACAAGAGAGTATCTGAGCAGATCTCCAATACATAAGTTGTGTGACCCTTGATATATGTGACACTTAGGTTTACTGCCCAGGACAACTTTATTCCTGGTTTTTGCCTATATTTGAGATGGTCAAGTTTAGTAGAAATATGAGTTCTAAGTAATAAGACTTAATCATAGCTTGTAGAATAAAACTTGGTGCTGAGAGGCGGGAGGCATTTATTCCTACAGCAGTGGATTATTTCTTTTTAAAAATGTACAAAGAGTTTGAAACATACAGATGTCTTAATGTTACTAAAGAATGCAATTACTTATCTGACCCATATATTGAAATTAATTCCTAAAGCTATTTATGTCACATGAGCTATCCTTAGACCCATTTAAAAGATGTTATTTCCAGGCATGAATTCAGCTCTTCAGGGCAGACTTAGAGTTTTTAGGAAAAAACAAACAAACAAACAAACAAACAATCAAATTAGTTCAGCTGGGCCAATAGCCAAAAGCTTTTACAAACCTGCAGTTTTCTTGGAAACAGCTCCCTGCTCTTCAGGCTCTCTCACCTTAGAACATGGATGTTTAGCATGAGATTCCCTTTCTGATTGCTTTTGGCATGGGCTGCAGACAGGTGAGTATGTAGTTAGAAGTGCATTGATATTGCCCCGAAAACTGAAGAGAGAGTTCTGCTTCCTCTTCCATATGTTACAGATATTCACATATTCTGCTGGGCAGGGGTTGTTGATAACCTAGAACAATGTTATGACTGTAAAATGTAGATCCCACAGTATAATGAGAAGACATTCACAAAAGTGACCGATAAAATGTCTGATTTAGTAAAAATGATTCCTGCCTATCTAGCTAGTAATAGATAATGCGCTCTCTTTCCACCATCTCCTCACTCCTTTCTACTGGACAGGGGCAACCCCATCTTGCAATGACTCAGTTATGTTCCTTTTCTTAATTCACATAAGTTATAACTTTCAATGTCTCAGAATGGGAGAGCATTGAGACAGTAATCAAGGTCACTATGTCAAAACAAGAGCAAGGTAGAACTTAAGTCACTACAACCAATGCCCTTAAGGAGAAGAGAGCAGGGCAGGCACAGAGAGAAGAACATGGGACTGTGACAGGGGGAAGACAGACACTAAAATGCTGAGAAGAAAGATCTCCAACTCTGTTGACATCTTAGTCTTGGATTTTTGGCCTCCAGGACTGAGAGAAAATAAATTCCTTTATGTAAGCCATCCAGCTTGTAATACTTTATTATGGTATCTAGAGCAAATTAATACAAAGTTTCTTTTTATTAGGTTCTTTCCTTCACATTTTCTTTCTATTGGTTTATAGGGAGATGACAGTGTGTGCTATTATAGGGGGACACATATATGTATGCTATGTACATATATGGAGCTGAGGGGACAATGTTAAAGAATCAGTTATCACTACCATGTAGGCTCCAGAGGTTAGGTGTAGTGTTTTGGTGTCGTGCCAGCCCACAATACAAGATTTCAGTGGCTGAAAATCTACATCTCAAACTAAAGAGTTAGGAGAAAATTCATCAACATATATAGCCACAGTGGTATCAAGGATAGATACTGCTCGAGGTATAATTTGAGAATATATATTTGCTCAGCAGTTGGACTTGTTTAAATATGTCACCTGGGGCATGAGATATAGCTCATTTGGTGAAGTTTATGACTAGCATGCACAAGACTGTGGGTTGAAGTAAGTTTAAAGTCATCTTTAAGTATGTAGCAAGTTGGAACCCAGCCTAGGATACATGAGACCAGTTTCAATAAAATAAAATAACCAAAATAGTGTAATTATGTGTAGCATTTTCCCAATAGGTGGCCCTTGTCTGTCTTGTTCCAAACATGAAATGTCTTCCTCATCCCAAGCATTATTTTTACTTCCCAAGTGTGTGATAAGTTCTTTGCAATTGTAGGTTTTATGTCCTTGTTGGCTCCTTCATGGTTCTGTGCCAGCAGAATTAACTCTTCCTGCACTGCAGAGTCAACTCCTGTATTCCTTTATCATTCAGCCAAAGAGGAGGCACTCCTACAGGACAGAGGAAACTCTGGATACTTTGGTGGGTACTGCCTTCCAATACTCTGAAGTTTATCCTCTTTCTTCTTAGTATAGGCTACTAAGAACCAATCAACCAGAACCGAGGCAGCTCTTCTTTACACAAAGAAAGAAGAACTTAACCTACTGAAGTGTCATTTTCAAAGAAAGCCTTAATTTGGGGCAAAAATTTCAATACTATATGAAGATCAGAATAGCTATGCCCTGGTGTCAGAAGTGTGACACTGGAGGGTGGATTGTCACACTGAAGACTATGGAGCCATTGATACATTGACATGGTGTTCCAACAGAAGGGTGATTCAGTTCTGGGTGCGTGTTAGAGTCTTCTGAGAAATGCTGAGAGGATTCTAATAGCTTTCCCTTGGAGCCTGAGCTAATTAGTATGGAATAAGGTGCATTACTTAACATTTCCAAAATATACCAGGAATTTAAGGATGGGTCATTAATGAGGGAAGGGGTGTGAGTGAAAAGAGAGACAGACTGTAAGAGGCTGAGAGATAGATGGAGCAAAAAGGACATTGATTTAGTTTTGTTTCTAACTACTGCATTTAGACATGTGGGACCCTGCATTGCCTTTGAAAGCAGAACTTGGAATAAATTAGGTTTGATTGCAGCTAAGAGCATCATATTACAGCCTTGGAAAAACAACTCAAATTGTCGCATTGCAAATGGATGTTATCTTTAACTACAGCATCACCATGAGACAGCTTTATAAA
This sequence comes from Grammomys surdaster, assembly GCF_004785775.1. Classification (NCBI taxonomy): domain Eukaryota; kingdom Metazoa; phylum Chordata; class Mammalia; order Rodentia; family Muridae; genus Grammomys; species Grammomys surdaster. The sequence goes on along the minus strand of NW_021621003.1, from coordinate 883,506 downwards.
TTACAGGGTACAATGGGTTATTTTGATGAGATTGTGGGTTCTCTATATTGCTTACTCAGACAGGGATAATAACAGAATACAACTGTGTATGTTTATAGTTTCAATTGAAGAAGCCCTTAAGGACGATCAAGATGAGATTAATGGTGATTGCATCTCCAGAGCATGTTTGTTCCATAATCAAGTTGGCACAACCTCAACTGCAGTTCTATATCAAGGTGAGCAAGATTCAATCTACAAGTCCTCTACCCTCTAACTGCAGCCCAGCTTGTTAGGCTGTTCTATCTACTTGCTAAGATGAGTTTGTTGGTCTCATTGAGGTGTTCAAATGATAAATACTTGGAATGCAAGTAGGATTGCAGTTGTGATAAAAGGCTCTCCATTGTTTTCCATTACAAATAATATAATCTTATTATTCAAAAGTCTAATTGGATACAAAAAGAACATTATTAGGATAGTGTTACTCGCAACTGATAGCTTCTGGGAGAGGGAGAGTTGGTTTTATTTAAGGGATTCCTAGTGAGTAGGCATTGCTCCAGTAGAAGGCCCCCATTCTCAAGAGTATTTGAGCAGCACAAATTGGGCTCTATGGGCTTTAAAATAAGTAAATAAATAGGCAAACAAGTAAATAGTAAAGCACATAGGACAATAAATTGGATTGGCTGGAAGGTAGTGGTGTGTGTGGGAGGATTTAGGGGAGGGGCTGAATATGATCAAAGTACAGTGTATGAAATTCTCAAAGAATAAAGACATTACTTAATAAAAATAAATAGACTTGTAATTACATCATACTGTTTTTCTTTTATAATAAATCTCTCTATAGCAAATAACAGAACTATTTCTTTTAGTAACTAATGAACTTATAACTAATAGGATGGAAGCAGGAAAGTGTTGTTTATTCATAAGAGAGAATAAGGAAATAAAGTACAGTAAAGTTTGAGCTGAACAAATTACTTTAGTATTTAATTTTCAACATTCAATGCTTTGTTTAATTTTTTTGTGGTTTGTTTAATGATAAGTTAATACAAAGCATTAAAGCCAGTGGCTGGTGAGGTAAGGAACAGTAAGCTGCAGTTACTATAACAAAGGCTGCAGATAGCATACTTAAATATGTTTAAAGGAGAACTGGAAAATGTACTTCTAAATCATGCAGCTAAAACATGAATTTGTATGTACGTATTAGCATATTTAGCAAGTTTAAGCATATCAATAAAGTCTATATCCCATCAAAAATCATGCTATATACCTATATGAGGCTTAGCCCCGTGATGGCTAAAAAACTCCACTTTATGATTGAGATCCATCTTGGTACCAACCAGCCATATGTCTTTGACTCCAGTCCCTGGATGATAAATTCCCAGTAACCTTGACTCAGTGACCCCCCACTCCAAAATGTACAGCCATGGTTATCTACTTGTTATGTGCAGACATTCAAGAACTATTTTGAGGTCACTCTGATCTTGGTAGAGCAGGGCAGCCTTGGCTTGCTTGTACAGATACTCAAGTTCTTCCTTGTAGTTTTTACCTTTAAAAGTCCTTCCCTCAACTCCCTTCATATGACAGTTTCTAATTTGGTTCCATGATTGTTGTCCTGCTGGTAGCTTTAATAAATTTAACTAATTATAATCCAGATTAAGCCTATGATCTTTTCCCAGAGGTCATGAACTCCATAACATTAGGGAAAGTAACGATGCATAGGGAAGTTGGCTGAGATGATTTTTAAGGTGCCATTGCAACTGTAGGAACGATCTCTTTATAAGGATAATACATGAAAATAACTAAGGAGAGCCATAGCTTTCCCCTACCTCCATCATTTCCTATACAAATATCCTATATGGACTTCAAACTCAGCATTTTTCAAAATGAAATCATTTCCCGTTGATGGTCATTCTGTTGACCTCAGTTAACAATATCATTTTCCAATCAAATTACACAACCTCCCTCCATTATCTTCTTCTCTCCCCTCACGCTAATCTACCCACCATTCTTTCAAATATGCCTCCTACTTTTCTGTTGACTCTCTCTCTCCACCCTTTAATTCACAACCACTAGGTTACTTATGTGTTTGCCCATGTAATGCCATGTAATGCCCACATAGAATACCACCATCTCTCAGTGGAGTGCTAAGCTGTTCTTAGGAATAAGGCACAGTTAAAACAATAAAGCAGCAGCAAGGACAAAAATCCTCCTGTCCTGAAATTGCCCCCCCATTCTCACCATAGGAGCCATTTCCCACCACATCAACAGATGACTCTTGTGAAAATAAAAACTGAACACATCACTGTTTTGCCTAAGATTGTTCTACAGCTACCCAGCATATGCCTAACCAATTCATTCCAGTCTAAGCTGGAGAATTCCACTTTTATTCTGTGCTACATGCCTAATCTTTTCACACCTGATTTTTCTTTTTCTAAAATATCTTTACACACTCTTTGTTTTAATCACAAGCCATTCTATTACAAATCCAAAGCATGTATTTATGTTGGCATCTGGCCAAGCCAGCATCCTTGGAATGATTAAGAGGCACCTCTCTGTTAGAACTGGCAGACACTTTCAGTGGCTAAGTCACTTAGCAGTAAGTATCAAGTACCTACTGTGTGCTGGAACACAGAATCAGAAAAGAGATACTTCATATTTTCATGGCACTAATATTCAAATTGTGTGATGATACAGTTAGTCAATAAACAGAAAGAATAGTCCCTCTAGTGAGATAGGGACAGAAATCCAACCAGGACACATGGAGCTAAGAATTGGAGACACATGGACCAAATGTGTCAATAAATAATATTAGTTTAAACTATTAACTTTTTTTGGGTTTTTAATTTACTTTCCTGTCTTTATTGTCCTCTAACTGTGACCCACCAAAGAGCAATGAGATCTTATTTGTTAGTATAAATGAGGAAACTGCAATGTCTGACTTGCAGTAAGGAATCAATATCCATTCTATAAAAGAAGTTAAGAAACAAAAGGAGTGTGTGAGGAAGGAAGGAAGAGAGAGAGTAAATGTGTAAAGGATGGAAGAAGAAGAAGGGGTGGAGTGAGGAAATGAGGAAGACAGGAGTGGGAAGGAAAAGGACAACTTAAAGGGAGATACAGGAAGGGGTGGGGAATGAATTTATGTTTTAGATGTTTCAGAAATAAACCTAGAAATACTTTGGGTGAGTAAACATAATATTAATTATAGCCATTTAACCATTTATGTGAATTGTTGACCATGTATGTATAATCGTATTAGTTTTCAACCACTATAACAAGGTTTGCCTCTAAATAATTTACCTTACTTTATAGCTATCTACTCTGAACACATAAGTCACCCCCCTCTCTCTGTACTAGAAGTGCAATCTAGGACCTCCTTTATCAACAAATTCTTGTGAGGAATGGCTTCTGTTTGCTCACACTGGAACAACAATGCGTCAACAAGATCCACATTACTTCCAGATAAGCCCCTCACATATACTGAATTATATAATTTTTGGTGTCTGCCTACTTAAGAAATTTAAACATAGCAAAAAAAAAAACAAAAAGGGAATTCCTATATGTTTCACTATTTCAAAGTTATTTGACTAATTGGCCTTTCAACAATGAATACGAGAGCCTGTTGTGACTCTCACAGAGTAGACTGCTCAAAAGAAATAGAAAATGTGCCCCTTTGTTTTGGCACACAACTCTGTCTTGAAGTAATTATATTTCTCTGAAAATAGTTAAAATGAGCCAATGAGTTGTACCTTCAAGACACATTTTTGTTTGGGCAAAACTTTCCATGAATACACAGTGGATCCCAGTGTCTTCTCTTAGTCTCTGCCGTCCTATCCTGACTTAGTGGAGCTTAGCAGAAAATGGGCCAGGACCTGAGCACAGATGAGATGCTAATCTTTTCCCAAGAACTTCAAACTTACTTGACTTGATATCTGGGCTGAGTCAAGCCAGAAATAAAACAGTCTCATACAGCTCAACTTCTGCATATTTAATCTGAAGCATGTATCATAGAAAGGTGAGCAATTAAAGATGTAAAAGCAAAGAAAGCAGTGGCTTTTCAGTCAACTCTGAGGGAAACCAAGAATTTGTTTATGTCATGACGGACAAGACAGGGCTTCTGGATGCTGCTGAGAGGCACCCTTGGTTTCTCTCATTGCGTGTGCCTACCTGAGAGTGCATAGATTAACCTGCTGACTACTAAAGTGTTTCTTGAACTTTGTACAAATGGGTTTGTGCTGTATGTTTTCTTGCTTCCTGTGTTCTATGTGATGTTGGTGAGATTCATGTGAACATTTTGTGCAGTGTCCCTGAATTCATTTTCATTTTATGAACATATCACGGCTAATTATCTAGTCTCTTATCAATGGATATTTCATTTTTTTCTCGCTTGTGAACAAACACAAAAGACAAAAAACATGGGTTCTAGGAACTGGACTCAGCTCTTCATGTTTGTAAGGCATGAATGTTGCTAAATGAGCTATCTTCCCAACTCAACCTTTTCTCAGTATAAGTTACTTACCTCAGATATTTGATACAGTGGTGGGACATTAGCTAAAATGATCTTCTATGGCCTTCTCTTCCCTCCTTTCATTGCCTTAGACCTTTATATAATAACAGAAATAATGCTAGAGACATCTTTATCTTGATTTTCTTCTTAAGGTTCAATGAAAGCTTTAAAGAAAGCTTTAAACATTTCCTTATTGTGGTGGTTTGAAAAAAAAATGGCCTCCATAGGCTCATAGAGAGTGGCTCTATTAGGAGACGTGGCTTTGTTGGACGAAATGTGGGATTTGAGGTCTCAGAAGCTCAATCCAGGCCTAGTGTGTCTCAGTCTCTTCCTGCTGCCTGCATATCCAGATGTAGAACTCTTAGCTACCTCTCCAGCCCCATGTCTTCCTGTGTATTCTCATAGTTTCTGCCGTGACAATAATGGACTAAACCTCTGAACTATAAACCAGTCCCAATTAAATGTTTTCCTTTATAAGAGTTGCTGTGGTCATGGTGTCTCTTTACAGTAATGGAAACCCTAACTGGGACACTTGTCACTTGTTACTGTGACATTTGTGATATATTTCTTGTTACTGAGTCCCAGATGATATTTAATTTCTGCTTCCCTAATTAAGATTGATGGTTTGCTGTTTTCTTGTTATGTTTTTTATTTAGATTCCAGAGTAATGTTGGCTTCATAGAAAGAACAGGGTGATACTCTCTCCAGCTCTAATTTTTTGAAGATATTGTGCAGAGTTTGTATTATTTATCCCTTAAATGACAAGTATGCTTTATTATTGAAATTATCTGGACCTAGTGAGCTTTAAATTCTTTTAATATACATAAAACAATTATATTTCTATGTCCTCTTTCTTTATCTTGGTAGTTTGTCTACCCTTTTAATCTCTTTCCACTCATGACCCCATTTTGTCTGAGAAAATTTTGCACGGCTTGGGTGTTTAGGTATATAAAATATATATGTAAATAAAGCCTCACTAATAATACATTATAAACAAATTAATTTTAGAGTGACTCTTTGGCATACATATAATTTTACCATTTGTTAAAGATGAAAGCAAATTTTCATACTAGTAAGCTATGCTAACGAATTTTACATAAGGAATTAAATCATGGCTGTGTATTCAATGCTATAAAATGGAGAGTATCTTCAATGTTTGTTCAAAGATGCTAAACATTGATTTCATAATCCTTAATGCAGAGACCATGAATTACATAAATATTAAGTACAATTTAGCAAGAGTATACTAGGGACATTTCAGGAATTGTTGGAAGCTCTGGCTAAATCCAAGTCAAAATTTATTTAATGATATCTTAATCTGAAATTCAAGTCAACATACAGCAATTTTTCAAGCCAAACATTTTCCTGCATTTGTTTGTCCAACCCTTCCTTGAATTATATGAACCCATTTCAAACCACTAGTTATGAAGCTGTAGTTTATGCCATTCTAATTATTTGTCCATCTTATCTATGTAGTTAATGTTAAGGTGCTACTGTGATATTGATCATTTTTTATCTTAACTTTTCTTTTGGTTCATTTGTTTTGTTCATTTGATGACTTGTTTTTCAGTTTTATCTTTTCAGAGAATCAGTCTTTTGTTTCATTGATTTTCCTCTACTTTTATATTGTTTCTCTCTCTCTCTCTCTCTCTCTTTCTCTCTCTCTCTCTCTCTCTCTCTCTCTCTCTCTCTCTCTCTCTCGCTATCTCTGTCTTTCTCTCTTAAAAATTTATTCATTAATTTGGTTGGTTTTAAAATAAATTCTCGCTGTATAGTGAAGCCTGGCCTTTGATTTCTGGTTCTCCTGCCTCTGCTTTCTGGACGCTGGGATTACAGGCTGTTCTACCATGCCTAGTCCAATTTGATATTTATTATTACCTATGTTCTGCTTGATTTTAGGTCTTCTTCCTTTTTTCTTTTTTAAAACTTTCTTAATATAGAAATCTAGATCATCGAGACATCTAAGGTTTTCAAATATAAGTATTTTATACAGATGATGGTCTAAGGTGGATGGCTTTGGTACATTTCAGTGATTTTTATTTTCATTTCATTTAAAATGCTTCAGGTCCCTTCTGACTGCCTCTTTGTCCATCTACCATTTAGGAGTATGCTGACTGATTACAATATACTGGAACTATTCAGAGTCTCTGGTGGTTGTTTTAAGTTTAAGTCATTCATGAAAAGTAGGCTTAGTATGATTTCAACTTCAAAAGTTTTTACTAGGATTTGTTTTATGGACATTATAGGACATTTAGAAAATTCATGTAGCAAAAGTATGCTCTGTTGAAAGACTCCACAGAGCTTCCTTGCCTGTATGAACTAGACACAAATCAGAGGCTGAAAGTTGCTCCTTTTATATTTGACTTGAGACTATAGTATTATGAAAAATAATTTTTTGTTGTTTACAAACTAAAAACCAAAAGTAAATAATTAAATGAAAGTACTACTTGCATATGAAATAGAATTCATTACTATAAAGAAATTGACTCTTGGGAGACAGAGGCAGGCAGATCTATTCCTGTGAGTTCAAGGCCAGCTTGGTCTATATAACAAAATCCAGGATAGCCAAGACTACATAGAGAGATGCTGTCTCAAAAACCCAAAGCAAAGCAAAGCAAAGCAAAGCAAAGCAAAGCAAAGCAAAGCAAACCAAACCAAACCAAACCAAACCTAATCAAACAGAACTTGAATATAAAATCTTTAAAAAAAATTATTCCCTAGGAATAATTAACAGTTTAATATGCATTTTCAATGTACTGTACATAAATAACCATATATACATGTATATGTATGCATATATAAATATATATTTATAGCTGTTTATGTGCAGATACATATAATACAAAGAGAAGAAAATAAAACTATGAAGATGCTTTGTAATCTCTTTTATATCTCTAAGAAAGGCAAATTAGTGGCTGACACTAATAATATTCTTCTTCAGATAAATCCATAGAAGTGTAATTGCTTTTGAAGGATGAGCACCGTTTTCAAAAGGTTCTTAATACATTCATTCCACTGTCCAACAAAGGCATTTGACTTGGTATTTTATTTCATTCCCACTATTATACAGTATAATAATGTGACATTTTGAAAACATCTTATGAAATCTTCCAAGATATGCTGCTGCTGAGGCTTATATGTCACAGAGCTATGCTGAGCAAGGTTCCAGCCCAGATCTCAGGGGGAGAATGTGTCACATCTGGAAATGAATCCCAGGAGAATGGCAGCAGATACCAACAAAACCATAATGGGAATATATTGCTTCATTGATCTCCCTTGGAGTGTGTTGATCAATCTAGAAATCATTGAACTGGCTAGGGACAGTGATCCTCTAGGCACTCGGCTCTTTACCCAGGAAACAGAGCTGCTTTCTGTGGGTGTAAGTATTGTAGAGATGAAAATATTTTGTAGCAATAAACTGTCTATAAACATGTATTTCTACATGTGCTCTTACGTATGTAAGAGGAATTCTGCTTTCCACTACAAATATTTCCTAACTTAATGAAAAAGTCTACTTGATAAGAACAAAATAGAGATACAAGATTTAGGAACCATTTTTTCTTTTATAAAGCTCTTAAATCCCAATGTCAATGTTCAGAGGGTTGATGAATATGTTACAAGGAGTCCTTAATCGTTTTATCTTTACATTTCTTTGTGTTTAATCCCATTTTCTCTTGAACAGAAAATACTCAAAAAAATTTTGAGCACCAACATATCACCCAACCTAAGAACCTCTTAATGCAAAAATCTCTGGTCACTAGTAAACAAACAAACAAACAAACAAACAACAACCAAACAAAAACAAAAATCTGGCTCTTGAAACAAGTCCAGATATTATTCTGTGTATTGAATCAAGCCTTAAAGTGGGTAGCTTGGGTCATTCATCTTGTAAATCAAAATTTTCCATAGAATACATTTAATCATAGTCAAAGAAATATTAAGCCATCTTACTTTAAGGAAACAACAGCATATCTCAACTGCCACACTCAAAAGTCCCACACAGGAGGAAGAAACCAGATTGATATGTCATCCATATTCACTAATGATAGGGTCCTCAGCTCTTGGAGTCTATGGGAGGGTGGTAAGACCAGGAGATGGAAATAAGTTAGATAGATTTTAACTGTTCATTATTAGTGAACAGTTCTAGTTCTTGTCCTTGGCCCAAAGGAGAAAGCATTGTTGGTTCTGTTTAGGCCAGAGGCCAGGGATTCCAGGAAAGAGTTCTTGTTTCTTGGTATCTCTTCTAAATGAGCACCCATGCATTATATGAAGGTGTCACTGAAACCCCATTAATCCCTCTAGGAGAATAGTCTTGGAATTGGATCTCCAGGCTTTAATGGTGAAAATAATTTATATATATTCTCCAACTCCAGCCCATTTAAAAACTATTATTATGATCTCAACTTTCAGAGGGTTGTGATAGTTTTGGTGGCCATTGAGAGTAGATAGTAGGGCTATGTTGAGGCCCATTAAAGGAAAGCTGTTTCTTTTGGTCAAAAGAATGGAATCTACCAATGGTCCTGAGTGGAGACATACCATCCTGATCCACTCCAAACATTAAAAAATTACATACTGTTGTTTTCTCTCTCAAACAAATCTAGCTAGGCCTGTCAATAACATGGCTAGGAATCTACCCAACAGGAAACCTGACTACCTAAAAGACATGCTAAAGAGAAGGGAGGAGTAATTATCCCTTTGGTAAATTAATACACTTATTTTTCTATGGACCCTCCCTTGGCTCAGTCCCTCAGAGAGACATTGACAGAGGTCTAGCTCTGCTAAACCTCAAACTCACAATCCTTCAGCCTCTGGAGTGCTGAGATGATAGGCATATTCCAGTGTGTCTAGCTCTGTGAAACTTTTGTGTAAAATTAAGTCTAATTGCACAAGTAACTTATTTATTCTTTTTATTTTCTCCATTTCAGGAACATGAAAGAGACCAAATGTGGAACAAGAGCATAAGGAAGACAGTCCTGATAGAGAACACAAGCCTTAACTGAGTGGGGGGTGTGTTTGGAAAGTCATTCACTTAAATTGGTAGGTAATAGATGTGAGTCTGTTCTAGTCACTATCCATCCTTACACTTTAAATAATATGCTGTTACCACTGGTAGCTCTGTGTATCTGCCTAAATGACAGGTAGGTATTCATGTGAAAATTCCAAGTAACTTTTTGTCATCTCTGATTTAGTTTAATAAAAGAGTTTATTCCACAAGTTGGTAATGATCGTTTGTCAAATTGTCTGCTCTGTACCTCTGTCAGAAGAACTTATATTAACAGAAATGCAGAAAACATGTCAACTTCTAATCCAAACATTTTAGGACTGAGGCATTTCAAAGCTAATTTGCTCCTGACTAGTGAAGTATAGTACCAGCCAAACTTCTTTTCAAGGTGCTTTTTATTATAAATAGCATTTTCCCCATAGTTTCCCATGAGCTGGATCAATTGAATCCCCATCTTCTCTATGAGTACATTTGAGCAGAGAAGGCAGGTTAAACTTACCTAAAAAAGGATAAAAAAGGAGCCCCCACCTGCTTTTTAAAGCATGTGCCATGCATGGCAATTTAGAAGAAAATGGCTCTCATAGGAACATAGGGTATGGCACTGTTTAGGAGGTGTGACCTTGTTGGAGAAAGTGTATCACTGAGAGAGGGCTTTGAGGTCTCATATGTTCAAGCCATGCCCAGTGTAGCAGTATGTTCCAGCTGCTCATGAATCCAGCTGTAGAACTCTCAGCTATGAATTCAGCACTATGTCTGTGTGCATGCCACCATGCTTCCCACTTTTACAATAATGGATAAGGCCTCTGAACTGTAAGCTAGCCCCAATCAAATATTTTCCTTTATAAGAGTTGCTGTAGTCATGGTGTCTCTTCACAGCAATAGACAGCATGGCACAACAACAATAACAACAACAACCAAAACAATTTTAGAGTCATGCAAACCAAGTCAAATATTAGTTTTGCTACCTGCCAGCCTTATAATATTCCCTGAATGCTATTTTTCTCATTTGTAAAATGAGGTGAATGGTATTGTCTTTGCAGGGATGAATTTTGGTAACTGAGCAAGTAAAAGCATAGATACAGGTACAAAATAGATGCTTGAATTTCTACCTGTTTTCATCTGCCTTTCATATCTTATTTGAAAAAGCATCAAATGACAATGAGAGTATGTCAGCATCTTTTGCTACTAGCCATGAATAAATACCAGTGTACTAGTCTGCAGTGCAGGGCTCTCAGACAGCACAAAGCAGGGTAAGTTAGATGTATGCAGCCCTCAGAAAAACTGCTTGCAAAGTGGCCAACGTATACATGTGATTAAAGTTCTTGCTCATGTCAACACATTCCATCCAAAGCATTAACAGTGTCAACAAATACCAACATGTGGGCAATGGGAGAGGTGAGCCAGTGTGTGCAGGGCTAAGTCAATTCTCAATAAAGTCAGGAGCATACAGTAACCATCTGTATAAATATTTTTCTTTTATTTGGATGTTAAACTTAGCATAAGCTATTTTTATTACATATATGTATGTATGTATGTTATGTATGTATGTATTTTATTATGTGGATGTGTATGTTCATGCCTTGGCACATGTATGAAGTCAAAGAATAACTCCCAAGACTCATTCTGTCTTTTCACCATGAAGTGTTTGGCCTAAGGATTGAATTCAGGCTGTCAGTCTTGACAGGAAGCACCTTTACCTACTGAGACATCTCACTGGCCCCTAAATGAAGTATCTCAATACTTCTTTTTACTTATTAGCACAAGGCTAAAAAGCTACTCCAGAAATGCTGTGCATTTCTTCAAAAGGGAACACAAGAGCTTAAAAGATTTGTTTTCAAATTGCTTTCATGATGTTTCAGCGTTTTCTATTGTACTTGAGCAGTTTGGAAAGAAGTATGTTAATGGGGTCTTTCAGAAAAGGCTACCTAGGCATGACAGTGAGTTCCACCCCCAACCTTCAAGGTTCCCTGCTAGAATTTTCTACCCCTGCCATCTCAGATCCCAAACTAAGAATTGCTTAGCAAAATGTTTCTCACATAGTCTAAAAGAAAGGACTATTTCTCTATACTGGACCTGACATTAGAGAATGCCAGAGCATCTTGTTTTAGTATAGCGAAAAAGGGCGTATGGGATGCCAAGAGTAGGTGTCTGACTTCTTGTGGCCAGCTGGTAGCAAGTTTCTCATCACATCTTTCACTGGCCCCGTAAACCTCCTGCTTGAGGGTTCGAATCCCAGGGTCTGAACTATCTACTCAGGCAGTGTTATATGAGGCTCAGGAAATTATTCTGAGAAGGAAGGGAGTTGATGCATGAGAAGGACTTGCAGCAGGGCCTGGTCCTAACCTAGCATTGATCTAGCGATCTGTGTGGGCATCTAAATTTACAACTCAACAGAACAAAGAACATCCATGCAAGCATTCAGACAAATAAGGCTATCAGGGTTTACCCCACACATGCTCACTAACTTAATGATTCAGGAGATATCAGCCACAAAGAAGCCCTTAATCTAGAACAATAGACAATACTAACTCTGATGCATAGACCACTGCCATAAAAATCTTACATCACTTTTATATGACTTGAGTTGATTCTCATTTAACCTCTCCAACCAAGGACTTCTACTTCTCACTGCAAACTGTCTCTAGATTTTCCCACCATCCTTTGCTAGCTCCCTTAACTCCTTCATCTACAGTTCTAAAACTTGACCACAGATTCTTTAGTCAAAATCTTTAGTACATGTCATCTGTTACCTGTTGAGGAGCTGATACATTGTTTTAATTTTTTTTCATGTATATATTTTCTGAAAGTCAGTCTTTTCTCCCCATCTACAGGTTGCTAGAGTAGCCTTTGGTTTCTTTCTGCTTTGTCTCCTCACCTTTGCCTCTCTTTTTCACACTGAAAGCAAGAAGCAGTGTATTCAGGCACAAAAGGAGGGCTCACATGGCTAATTCAACTCTGTTTCCTCAAATGAAACCACCTTTCACATCTCTTTAAAGTGAACAAGAGGAAAATGTTCAATTACAAACAGACCAGAGCTTTTATCCCCCAATGCTGGAAATGTTTGCCATAACATCGTTTATTCATTTAATATGTATTTGTTGAGCCTACCATACAGCAGGTCCCGCCCTAACCACAGAAAACACAGCCGCCAACTAGACAAATGCTCTTCACCTTCCAGGATCTTACAGTGTGATGTTAAATACTCTGGGGAGGGGACATGGGTCACATGGCTAAACATGAAGTATATCCCGAAGAAGGAATTCAGACGCTAGCTGAGCATCTGACGGGTGATATAAGTTATCTTAGGTGGTTGAGAAAGCTTCTTGGAAGAAATAAAGTTTAAGTTGAGGCCCAAAGGATGGAAGCTGGAAAGTAAGAGGAAGAATGGAGAAGCTGAGAGGGATGAGAGTATGTACAAAGGGCAGGGGGGCAGGAGCTAGGAAAGGGAATCACGTGCTAGTCTGTGTGACTGTGGCAGAATGGGCTCAAGATGAGGCTGGAGAAGCAGCCTGATAACACAGGACCTTGTGAGCAAGTTAATAATGTAGATTCTCTCCTACGGCCAACCAATACAAAGCAACTGAGGGCCTGTGACAAAGGGAGTGTCATTACCAGGTTTTGAAAATCTTTCGCTGATGGCAGTGGGGGGGGGGATGGATTGATGAGGGTATGCATACTTGAAGGGAGACTGATTTACAGCCAGAAACCTTTAGGCAAGGAAAGGCTATCTTGTTTGAGCCAAGGGCCTGGTGGTGATAGTGAAGAGGGAAAGCAGTATACAGCAATACTGAGGACAGGGCCGGCTAGACGTGGGGGTTGGGAGGACATGGAGAATGAAGAAGATACCATTTTGTTAACTCAACATTACAGGTCTTGGTAGATTGATAAATGAGGATATTACTTCCTGAGAAAGAGAATATGGCATGAGGACATGGCAGAAGCATTGAGAACTCTGTCTATTGGCTTAATAAAGAGAATAGTCAGGAGTCTCTGGGTCACATAACAGATTCAATCATACCTAGCTGCCAGCATGAGACAGCTGATGGATAACGTTGATACATAATAGCAGTGCCTCTCTTCTGGGATTAACTTGATGTTTAAGGAGCCATCATCTGATGTGGTGCACTCTGAAACTTTCCTGCAGCTTCCAGCAACAAGAGTCTAGGGAAGGCACACGGGGATGCACATATCCACACATACTTCAACCGGTCAGCTCCAATCGTGATACAGAAGAGAGGCAAACTCCAGGAAAGAAAGTCAAGCTACATGCAGCACAGTGCTGAGATCAAATTAATCCCCTGTGCCCCAGAGCTATTCTAGGACTATTGGAAAACACTTTTTCATTTAACCTAGAGCCTGCAGTGAAGTTCAAGTTTAAGACCTGCTTCACACTTATTTATGCTAACATTAGGGAAGGCAAGGAATAGAGCACAGTGTTTGTTTCTAATTTTAAATAAGAAGGCAGGTTTCTCACTCTGAAAATGACTTAGGCAAACAGGTACACAGTGTGGCATAGGGAGGTGCCACCCTAGATCCTCGATGCTTGCCAGTTGTCTCTATCTTACATGGGTAAAAGGCCCTACAAGGGACACTGGGGTCTGTTTACTAGGGCCTGGCTGTTTGCACCTTATTTTCTTAGAAACAAATGTCCCTTCTTCAGGGTCTGTCCTCTGATAGGGAGTTCCAGGCTGACTGCTTTTATCCTGAAGCTAAATCACAGTTGTAACCTGACATGGCATTAGGCTCCTACACAACATGGCATTGTTGTTCTCAAAGTATACAGTCTTATCCTGAAGGTCACTTCAAATAAGGGATTTAGTTTACTTTGCTTCTGTCTGAAGGTGGTACTTTCCTTGTATTGATGGAAATGTTCTGGCAGTGAACAGTAAAATCATGTATTTATAAGATGCAGACTTGAGAGAGTTAGCTACTAGCTTAAGTTAATATTAGTGTACTAGTTTAAGATTTGTTCAAGGTATTACTATAATTGTCTTTATTTATTACTTATTTATTATTCTTTCTAACAGTGTCTCATGTAGGCTGGCCTTGAACTTCTTATGCAGCCAAGGTTGACTTGAACTTCTGATCTTCCTGTTTCCACTTTCTTTGCCAGTTCTGTGACTAGAGGTATACACCGCCATACCAGGTTATGTACTATTGAGCCTCAAATGCAGGATTCTCACAGTAAGAACAGTAAGCCCTCCACTAGCTGTGCTCCCATCCAGCCCAACAATGTTGTGTGTGATTTTCCACACACAATATTTTCCATGTGAAGATACACGAACAGATTGGCTTTAATGTGGATATTTTCTTCTTTTCCTCCAACCCCAGGGGAAATTTATACCTCACATTTAATTACCTTCTGTGCTTACTGCTATTTTGGAACTGTTTTAACAAACAGATTTTTTTTAAGTAGAAAAGGAATATTTTGAATTTATATGACATAATGATGAAAGACCTTCTAAATTGCTGCTCAAAGTAGATGCAATTTATAATGTATTTAATAGAAGATTTAATAATTCAGTCTTTGTCTGGCTACTTATCATTGTCTAGAAAAATAATTCCCCACCTATTTTTTTAAATAAGCATTGTTCTTGATTTTCTTTTATGTTTTCTAGTACCTTTAGCTTCTTGAGAGAGTATACAGTACTCTCATGAAATACCTTTCATGAGTAATCTTTGTTGTCAGCTAGATTGAGAAGTGCTTAGGAGATCAGTGAAGTGCACTCCTGAGAGTTTCAGAGAGAATTAACCACCTGAGTGTGGGTGGTATAGTCTAGAGCCTGGATAGAATACAGAAAGAAAACAAGGAAAAGCTCACACCACTAGCATTCTCTGTGTATTTGCTGACTGCTCTGGTATGAACTGTTCAGTTCTACACTCTTCCTGTTACAGTGCACTGACACCCTTGAGGTGGCAACACCCATAAGTCTTCCCTTCTTCAGTCACTCTGTTCAGATGTTTGGTGAGAGAGAGGGAGGATAGTTGATGGGTCATCTAAGCCAGGAGCACCTGTCCCAAATCCTGAGGTCCTCTTTTGTCAGCTCCATGTCCCACTTCAACAAATCCCCAAATTCTGCCCAGTGTCCCTCTTAAGTAACTTTTTATTTTCTTTACTGAGCTCTGTCTTCATGGATACACCTTGGCTTGAGCCTTATTTGTCATCAGCCCATCCTTCAGGACTCTGAGCTCATGTTTCTACCTTGAACCTTTCTGCTGTTCAAGGCAATCCTGCACAGCACAGGAAGTGCAGGCTTCCAAAAACATAGATGTCACCTCATCCTTCCCTTTAAACCTTTACTGTGTTCTCCCTTGCCCTTAGAATAAGCCTGATTTTGAGCATGACAGTTGTTTCCACTCTCTCCAGCTTTATTATTTCCATCTCCACCCTATAATCTCTCTAAGGATCACCCATGACCAATTACTTGATATTGAGTTTACATTCTCCTGGTAGACATCTTTAGACAATCACACATTTTCTTCTCTCTACAGGGGGATTTCCTTTACTATGTCAACCTAATGATGGTCTGGTGAGTAGAAAACCAGGAGAGTAGATTTTTATGAGGTCAAAGTGACAATGTGCTAT
Organism: Grammomys surdaster; assembly: GCF_004785775.1. Classification (NCBI taxonomy): domain Eukaryota; kingdom Metazoa; phylum Chordata; class Mammalia; order Rodentia; family Muridae; genus Grammomys; species Grammomys surdaster. The sequence continues at coordinate 867,438 of NW_021621003.1, read as the reverse complement.
GGCCAAAGAATGGAGCGAATTAATTAAGAGTGGAATATGTTTAGGTGATGGCAAGGTAAAGGGTATAATTTCTGGAGAGGGGCCTGGGGCAAGGAGAAGGAATCTTTGAAGGCTAACAGTAGCCCAGGAAATACACAGCTTTTTGGATAAACCTTTCACATGGCTGTTGACAAGAGTGCCTGGCACTTTGTCAATGAATTTTTGACAATGTGGCAGGAATTGGAGACTGTGGTCAGAAGAACCAGGTCTTCTTATTACAGGGAGGTTGGAGAGAAATGTGAAGAGAAATTCAAAGTGGCATATATGTGTAAATAAGATTCAAAGTAAACATGTCCTCTTAAAAGAAGGGCAGGGACAGTTGACAGGGACAAGTTGTTTCAGGGTGTGGAAGAATAAGAGGGCTCTGGTGGGAGCTGTAGAAGAAGAAATGTCCTTGGGAGAGAAGACTGGGTAACAAAGAGCATCATAGGTCTCAGCAGGGAGCTACCATGGCCTCAGTCTCAGTGCTAGGCCATCTCTGTGATTGTGCTAAGCCAGAAACACAAATGCACTTGCATCTTTCCATAGTGTCAGAATTTATTAAATAGTAGTAAAGTCACAAGGCTTAAAGGTTTGAATGACACTAAGTTGTCATATAACCCTGTCTTCTTTGGTTATCTAGCGGAGGCAAATGCACATTCTTTTATTCCAATCTTACTTGCTAATATTAACTCATATCACACAGTACACAGCACAAAGTAAATATTATACATATTGCATATACATGTTTTGAAAAATGATTCAAAAATGAGGAGGCTGCAGCAGAGTTCAGAAGTTTTCAGAAGTGGCCTGAGAGAGCCTGTATTGAGATAATGGACCAGACTAGTACTGAGAGAGCGGCTGCTGAAGTCTGGTTTGAGGGAGTCTTAGTTAGGGTTTTACTACTGTGAGCAGACACCATGACCAAGTCAAATCTTATAAAGGACAACATTTAATTGGGGCTGGCTTACAGGTTCAGAGGTTCAGTTCATTATCATTAAGGTGGGAGCATGGCAGCATCTAGGCAGGTATGGTACAGGCAGAGCTGAGAGTTCTACATCTTCATCAGAAATTTTCACACCAAACTGAGAGGAAGAAGAAACTCTCATACCTACATCTCATAAAGTGACTGGCGCCTATCATCACAATGGTGTGACCTCACACTAACCCATCAAGTGATACCCAGTGCATGTGTCAAGGACCAACAAGCAAGTCACTGTTCCTGGGGCTTTGGCCACCTTGGTTGCCACTGTTCACACAGATTACCTGCACATTCTATCTGAACCCGAGTCCTCCCTTTTCCTGCTTTCTTAGCTGGACTTTTGAGCTTTCCTCTCAAACCTGACTTCAGCAGCAGCTCCCTCTGGATACTAGTCTATTACCTCAATATAGGCCCTCTCAGAACACTCTTCCTTGAAACAGTAAATCTCAACCTGCAGGCCAGGCCACGATCCCTTTGGGGGTCGAATAATCCTTTTACAAGGCTTGCTTTAGACTGTGGTTAGCATAGATATTTACATTCTGATTCATAACAGTAGCAAAATTATTAATTATAAAGTAGCGACAAAAATAGCTATATGGTTGAAGGCCACCACAACTGGAAGAACTGTATAATAGAGTCACAGAATAAGGAAGGTTGAGAAGTACTGCCTTAAAGAAATGATCGAAGATTCACTGTTTGTTTCTGTTACTTACCGTGATAGTAGATGTCATTAACAACTGTTAGAAAAAAGATGAGTGACTTTAAAGAAGTCACTTGTGCCTTTCCTGTGTATACTAAAACTCACAGTGCACAAGGCCCACCCGTGCAGTACCAACTTGGAAATGGTAAGAACGCAGCGTGAAAGATTCCACAGTGCTGATCCCACGAATCCAAACATTCACGCCATAGCCCTCTCTCTTTTGTATTGTGTGGCTTTCCCTTTGGGTCAGCCTCCTTATAAATAGTAAATAAAATGATAGGGAAAAATGCAATCTGGTCCCTGATTGTACAGAAATAAAAGAGATGATTTTGATTTTGTTCTTATGAGGCCTCTACACTGTGAGTAACCTAAACTTGATAAATCAAAACAACAACAACAACAACAAAAACAATAACAACAAAACAAACCCCACTACTGCCTGAGTTGGTACAGATATGAAAAGTGGCAGCCACACTGAATGAATTGTTTCATCTCTCTCTTTTTCATTATTTAGATCCACATACTTCTGCAGCGACAGGTACCTATGTGTATCTCATAAGTCTGTCAAAAAAATACTGCAGTTTCTTTGTGGGCTGAGTCTGCAGATACAAAAGGGCCAGTGCCCTTTTAACAAAAGGATTTTACACTTCAGACCAAAATGCCGCATTGTGTGGTCAAAGACACATGCTGTTCAGAATGCAGCCTCTCAGGGTTGTGGAAATAGTTCCCGGCCATAATGCGAGGGTATATTATATTTGAATTGGTGAGGAATACTGTTCAGAAAGGGGTTATTTTTCCTGTTAAACTTTTCAAAGAGGAGATTTTGACAAGCTGAAGAGATCACTTGATGCTACCTCTTAGCTTTATTGAGGGAAATGTGACAACCCAGAGACTTTTGAATCCCCATTGCATAACCCAGGTGATATTCTGGAATTCGGACTGCCAAGGGGAGAAAGCAGTGATACACTTACCCAGCCTCTTCTTTAACAGGTGAACAGCAGCTTTGCCCACCTTCAGTATAACATGAAATGGAGGCTTCTAATAAACACTGTGGGACAATTATGGTCCCCTGAAATTTTTGAGTACCTCAATTATTTCCTAAAGTGATATGAATTATTTTATGAGCCTATTAGTAGGGTTAGTCGAGACTTTTCCTTCCCCCTTGAGGTAAACCTGCTAGAGTTTGCTTTGCAGGGGCCGTCCTCTCTTGTACAATAGCCAGAGGCAGACCTGTGGTCTTTCCTGGTAGGCAGGATTCTCAGATGTTCATCCCAGCACTTAGTCATGCTCTCCACTGGTGAGTGTACTTTGACAGTCACTTTCAGTGAAGGCATTCTCCTATATATTTACAATAAAATAATAAGACCTCATTTCTTTTAAGTCAGAACCAGGATTGATTTTTGCTACTCACAACTGAGATTCTAGCAGATTCTGAAAGCCGTCACATGCACAAATGAAATGTTCCAGCATGTGACCAAAGCAGAGAAAAGCTTAAATCTACTGCCATTTGGGTTATAAGAACTGAGGGGTTTTTGTCAATATTATCTTGGAGTTAAAAAATTACTGAAACCAGAGCTTTTCAGAAGAATAAAAATTCAATTTCAAGATAAAATCCAAGATGAAAAAGCAACACACATAGTCTAGCTAGACCTGAGGCTAGATTAAACTTAAAGAGAGAGCAGTAAAAATCAATTGGAAAGACATTATTGCTATCTAGACACTCATTTAAAATACTTTCTCTATTTTATTATCTCTTCCCTGCTTAATAGTTTCAGAGTGTTCAATGTTTCTGTTTGGAATTAAGTGTTTTGAAATATAAAAGAGGATAAATTATAGAACGATAAAATGATGAATTATTTCAGGAAAAAAATCACTTCTACAATTGAATTTTTACTTAAATGCCTTTGAAGTATATCACCACCTCTGGTGATAAGTATGCTGTAATTACAGGTTTTTGTTTCTCAAATTCTAGACTTAAATAAAAATTTTGACATTAAGGATCAAATAAATGACAAAATGGACCTCATAAAGCTAAAAATGTGCCATACAGAAAAGACAAGAAGTGACCAAGTGAAGAGGAATCCTTAGCAATCAGAGAAATGCAAATTAAAACTCTTTTGATATTTTATTTTATCCCAGACAGAATGTCTGAGATCAAGGAAACAACTGACAATAAATATTGGTGAGGATGTAGGGACAGAGGAACATGGCAGTGGAATTGCAAACTGGGCATCCCATAAGGAAATCAGTGGGGAGGATTTTCAAAAAGATGAAAATAAATCTACACATATGACCCGTCTATACTGCTCCATGGCATAGACCCAAAAGACTCAACATCCTTCTACAAAGATACTTTCTTGGTCATGGTGAATGCTGTATAGGAAATGGAAGCAGCATACATATCTATCAACCAATGCATAGATAATAAAAATGTAATGTGTGCTGGATAGTTGTATGTCAACTTGATGCAAGCTAAAAATCATTTATCAGGAAGGAACCTTCATAAAGAAAATGCCTCCATAAGATCAGGCAAGCCTTAGGGCATTTTTTAAAAAATGATTAGTGATTGATGTGGAAGGGCACAGTCCACTGTTAGGGGTTTGGGGGTAGGTAGTCCATTGTGAGTGGTTTAATCCCTTGACTGGTGGTTCTGGGTTCTGTAAGAAAGGTTAAGGCAAGCCATGAAGATGAAACCGTTAGGCAGCATCCCTCCATAGCCTCTGTATCAGCTCCTGCCTCCAGGCTCCTGCCCTGCCTGAGTTTCTGCCCTCACTGCTTTTGATGATGAACTGTTATAGGAAACTGCGAGTGAGTAAACCCTTTCCTGGAAGTTGCTTTTCGTCCTGGTTTTCCACCATAGCAATAGTAACCCTAACTAAGATACCATGCAAAGATTTATAAATCACCATGTTGTACCAACAAGTCTTTGGAAATCAGAAGTCGAGTCCCCGGTTATAGTGATGAGGCAGATGGGAATACAATACAAAGTTAAAGAGCTTCAACTGGACCAGCAGGAAGTACTTGAAATGAAAGGTTTTACAGACCAGTCTCATCTGGTTATAAGACTGAAGCCAAGAGTCCTCTGATCTGCATTGGAAGGAAAATCTACTCAGAAAAGAACTATCCAGAGCACCATAAATCGAACTGTTGATATAACAAGATAGAAGTCACTGTAGATTTCTAACAGTTTAAAACAACTTTCAAAGTCTGTGTAGGAACCACAATGTTCACTTCAATGTTCACATTGCTTTCTGAAAACAAGCCACCTGCTTGTTCCATGAAAGGTTTTAAAGTCTTTGAAGAAAATTATAGTGAGACCAAAACAGGAAAATACACTTTGCAGGTTAAGATTTCTGCAGTTAAGACAAGAATAAACTCCTGTTTTCCCCATGTTACATCCTTGCAAATAACTGTTTTTATTTGTAATTAAGAGTAAGTTCCCATTTCTTCGATCTGATGTAAATGGCAAAACGTCTGCTTCAACCTACACTAAACTTCTGATCTCGTTCACATGACATATATCCTTACCCTTGTTCTGCCTTTCATTGAATCTTTCTAACAATGTAGAACATCCACTTCTCTCACCCCTGTGAACACTTTATCTCTCATATAAAAGGGACTTCAAGAGGCTAGCAGGGGTTGCTCTTTCAAATCCAGACTTAAGAGGAGCCAGTTGGCCAGTCCCACGGAGTGTACCCACAATATAGCTTGCTGTAATTGAACGATCATGGCTTTGGTCTTTTCTCCTCATGATTATCAGGTTTAAGAGTTCGTGAATGGACCATTGGAGTTAAAGGTTGAAGGAAATGCAGGAATCTTGGTGTAACTATGAAGCCATTGGGGGGACTCAATCATCTAGAACCCCTAAAATATAGATATTTATCTCTAGACATGGTTAGCCTCAGTTTATGTGCAGCTGGATGTAGATTCTTCTAGTGTGAGTCAGTGGCCAGATCACAGGACTATGTAGGCAATATCGCTCTAGGTCTACAAGAGTGCACTCTGAATTGGAAGTTTCATACTGAGAAATACAAGCAAATTTTAAAAATGTATTCTAGGAGCTGGAGAGATGGCTTAGTCGTAGTTGTCTTTTGCTGCTCTTCCAGATATTGGAAGTGAGTTCTCAGCACTTACCTCATAAGGCCCACAACTACCTGCGACTCCTACTGCAGAAGATCTGAAACCCTCTTCTGGCCTCTGAGGACATCCCTTTCCTCTCACAGACACAAATAAATAGAAAAAAATACTTTAAAATCTGTTCCAAAGAATGTTCATTTTCTTTAACAAAAAGAGAACAAAAACTCATTGTGCTTTCTAAAACTGGCTCATGTAGTCAAAGATAAGTAATGTTAAAATATACTGGGAATTTTACTAAAATGGGTAAAAACAAAATCTTAGATTTTTTTTGAAAAATAAAGTATACTTTCCCCATCAATTAAGTGATAACATTACAAAAGATATTTTAATATTAGAAGGCAAATATTAAACCTTTTAAGAATTTATTTTGGTTTTGTGCTTTTGCTCCCAGTTTGATTAGGGAAAAAAAATCTTCAGGTATTTTCAGGCAATTTTAGTGTGGTCACCTCAGGGATTGGGTGTAACAAAGCCACTTTACTGAAAGAACAGCATGCTACTGACAGCACTGGCACTACTAGTGTTTGGAACACCAAACATGGACATATTCTTGCTACTTTTAGAATGGAGAGGAAAACAGTTTGAATGGGCCCTGGAAATGACCATCTGACCAGCTAACTTTCACTCAGCTCAGGAGCTCTGCACCCAGGATTCCCATGCTCTATGAGGAAAGTATTCCCAGGAATGAGAGTTTGGCAGCATGCTCAGCATTTGGAGACAGAGGCAGGAGGATCTCAAGTTGGAGGCCAACCAAAGCTATGTAATGAGATGTTGTCTAAAACATCATTAAAAATAAAAAAAAAACAGCTGGGGGTAGGGAAAGCACTAACAATAATGTATACTAAAACATTTCTGGGTTTATTCCTCAGAACCCCTACCCCCACCCCGCCTAAAAGCCAGATGCAATGGTGCACACATGTAACCACAGTGCTGGGGAGGTAGGGACAGGTATCCATGGGGTTCAATGGCCAGACAGTCTAATCTATTTAAGTGAGATCCAGGCCAGTGAGAAACTCTGCCTCAAAACACAAAGCTGAGGGCTTCTGGAAAACAACACTCAGAGTTAACCCCTGGCCTCTACATACACACAAGTACATGCACCACTACGGTACTGGGGTGACTATTGCTGTGCTGAAACACCATGGCAAAAAGCAACTTGGAGAGGAAAGGATTTATATTTCTTATTATTGCATTTCACTGTTCATCATTGTAGGAAGTCAGGGCAGGAACTCAAACAGGGAAGAAACCTGGAGGCAGGAGTTGATCCAGAGGCCATGGAGGGGAGCTGCTTATTGGTTTGTTCTTCATAGCTTGCTCATCCTGCTTTCTTATAGGACTACAGGCCCAGGGATGGAGCCATCCCCAATGGACTGTGTCCTCCCCAACCAATTGCTAATTAAGAAAATGCCCTACAAGCTTGCCTATAGCCTGTTTTTCTTCATTGAGGTTCTCTGATGACTCTAGTTTGTTCAAACTCACAGAGAGAGAGAGAGAGAGAGAGAGAGAGAGAGAGAGAGAGAGAGAGAGAGAGAGAGAGGAGAAGGGAGAGGGAAACCGTAGTATTTGGTAGACAAACAGACCTGAGTTGGCATGGTGCCTCCTGTCTAATCTTCTACCTTGTCACTACAGGACCATTATTAGTACCCAATAAAGTGACATAAAGTGTCAAGCACATAAGAGGTCCTTAATAGGCATCTTCTCTTCATGGTTTCTTCCCTAAATGAGTTTCACATAGTCACAAAGGAAACACACAGAGACAGACAAAAAGATGAAGTCAGAAACCTGAGTGACTTTCCAGTCCTTCACTGGGGTGAAGCACCTACTGAAATATCAGCATGCTAGAGTTTTTACTATGTCCAGACATCCCTCCCCTGCAATTCATATGTAAAGAGGTTCCAAGAATACACTGACTTCAAAGATTGAGCTAGGGCAACATTGGAAGAGCCACTGCAGAGATTTATTGCAGTAAAACCTGCCACATGTTCCTTTTAGTTACACTCTCAAAAGAGACTATAACATATTTGGAAAATGGAAACAAAGCAAAACAAAACCCAGCCAACCAATCAGCTATCCAAACAAACAAACAAACAAAAACTTTCTAGAAAGAAAGAAAATCCCATGACAAGCAAATGGGGAAATCCTTCAGTAGATCAGGCTCTTAATTACCTTTCTCTAGCTTAGTTCCCAGGCACAGTGGCACAGTATTTCAAGTTAGGACTGTCTGGGTGGTTTCACTGCCTGTGAGCCCTTTGTGTAAAGCACATCTCCTAGCAAGGCTAGTGCCTGTTATCAGCATCTCCCGGAGGAGGAACAGCAGGCTCTCTGATCCTAACACTCACTCCCAAAGCAACCAAGTTCTAACAGCCGTAAGAGGCACCATTATTCTACAAGGAACCACTAGCTAAGGATACAGCTCCTCCTATAAATACCTGGTATGTGATAGGCATCCACATTTGCAGCACTGACAACACAGAGCACTGAGCCATTTGAGGGTCTCTCTGGGTTGTATTTCTCAGCTATAGCACACTTGATGACTTTGTTGTAATTTCCCCCTCAAAAACAGTGTGCTTTTCTTTCCTTCCTCCCTTTGATGTCCTACAGCCATGAAGATGGTTCTACCTCAAAAGACTAAACATTAAATTCATTTATTGAGGGTTTCTCAGCCACAGAACCAGCTTCCCACTCATTGGCTTAAAATACCAATGATTTATTATGGTTTTTGACTCTGCAGGTTGGTGAAATGGTTCCCACCCTGGTTTCAGCTGAGCTGACTCATGCGCCTGCTTTCAGAAGGTTTAAGATAGCCTCACTTACATTTGTACTTGATAGAGATATTGGGTTGGGTGTCTCAGTTCTCTGCTTAGCCATACATACTCTCTGTGCTGGACAGTTTTATGTCACATTGACACAAGCTAGAGTTGTTTGGGAAGAGAGACTCTCAATTGAGAAAAATCCCTCCATGGTATTAGCCTACAGGTGAGTCTCTAGTGCACTTTATTATTAGTGATTGATGTGAGAGGGTCCAGCCCCCTTGTGGGTGGTACCACCTCTGGGTTGGTGGTCCTGATCTGTTTAAGAAAGCATGTTTAGCAAGTTCTGAAGAGCAAGCCAGTAAGCAGCACTCCTCTATGGCCTCTGTTTCAGTTCCTGCCTCCAAGTTCTTGCCTTGAGCTTCCGTCCTGATTTTCCTAGACGATGAACTACAAGCAGTAAACTGAAATAAACCCTTTTCTCCTCAAGTTGCTTTTGGTCATGATGTTTTACTATAGCAATAGAAACTCTGAGACATTCTCAGAACAGTACCTGTGCTCCAAGGACATACAGCAAAAAAGCGCAGGGATTCTTAAGGGCTAGCCTTGAATTTACAAAATGTTATTTACATTGTATACAATGAAATAACTCCAAAGGCTAGGTGATTTTTCAGTGGTTGGAAAGAAGACTGTGTCTCTTGATGGGCAAAGTGAAAGGCATATTGCAAAACAAGGCAGCGAAGAAATATTACAGTTATTTTTGAAAACAATCTACTGTAGACAGTTCTAAATACCAGGATAAGCCACTTGTGCTGCCTGCTTAGATTGAAAAGAGCCCCTCCTAAGCCCCAGACTGAACTGACGCCCCTGACTATGATCTCCTAGGACTTAGAACCTAAGCCTTTGGTCAGAACTGTAACATGCTTCACAGTGTTTGATTTCAGTCAGAATCTTCTATCCCTTTTTACAAGCAGAGGTTTTGAAAAAACAAAACAGCTACATCTTTGTTTTTTGCTTTTATTTCTCTCTCTCTCTCTCTCTCTCTCTCTCTCTCTGTCAAATGAAGAAAGTGTTTATTTGTGTGCGTGCAAGTGTGTGGTGTGTGTGTGTGTTTGTGTGTGTGTGTGTGTGTGTGTGTGTGTGGTGGGGGAGTGATTTGGAAAATCCCAGAAAAATCCTCAAGACCTGCCTGTGGAGGCCTCAGTTGGGATGGCACAGAAGTCATCTGTTTGCTTCCTTGGATGTCACTGTGAGCGGAGCTCCTTCTCCATACACTCAGAAAGTTTGACAGGAGCCAAGGAGTAACTGAACAGCAGCAGGTGGTGGCTGAAGCCTGGACTGGTACTAAAAACCAGAGCTCTGGCCTGTGCTGTGGCTACATGATGTGATCTTACTGTGAGTCTGAAACATCTACCCTTCCTCACCTGTCACTGTCTGTGTGGTGATAGTGCAACTGCCCACAGAGTATGCAGAAGACTAGTTGATGTCTCTGCTGAGACAAAATGGGTATGTAGGAGGGAGGTGAAGCATGTGTGGCTCAGAGGCAAAGTGCTTGCCCCGTGTGAGCATTTCAGAGGCCTGGGGTTTGATCTCTGGCTTAGAGGAAAGGGAGAAGAGAAAAAGAGAAGCACCTGCTCGTGCCTACACACACACACACACACACACACACACACACACACACACACACACACACACAGGATGTTTTGAGGTAACTGATACTGTTCATGTGTTGAGAGAGAGAGAGAGGGAGGGAAGGAGGGAGGGAGGGAAGGAGGAAGGGAAAGAGGATTGGGAAGGGGAGGGGGGAATGTAGGGGGTGGGGGGAAGGGAGGGGGAGGGGAGGGGAGGGGAGGGGAGGGGAGAGGAGAGGATATAAAGAATTTTACCCATTCCCAAAGCAACTGTTCATTGGTTGTTGATCTTTCAATCAGTTACAGTAGGCAATGATCTACCACAATCATCGACCTCTGATTCTTCAATCTGTTACCCAAGGGCCTGTAATCCTTAGGATATCATCTGCTTCCTCTTCAAGGCTAACTGAGGATAGATATTTATTATGTTGAAAAGAAATAGAAGTCTGCCAATACCTTTTGACTCTTGACTGTGAAGAGGGGTGCTTCAAGGGTGAACCCTGCCCAGAACTGTGAACAGTAACTGGAAAGGAGCTCATAGAACTGACAAAATGTGTCAGTTAGGCATCAGAAGTCAAATAGGTGCCCTGCGGTTATCAGGGCTTGCCAAAGGCTCCAGCTTTAGAACAGTTTACTGCAGACCTCAGATTTGGGCACGCCATCACTCCTCTGAACCATCCTGTAGTATCTAATGCTCGTTTTATTACTGTAATCCATATTGCATTCGACTTTCTCCAAGAGGCTGAGATGCAAACAGCTCCAGCAGGATGTAGCAGGGATGTTGGGATGAAACTGCAGAGGAGCAGAAGCTTGGCAGCCACTGTCCCCAAGGGCAAAGTGGTAGAATTAACTGTTTCCAAATGCGACTAATTGGATCTTCTACTCTGAAGTAAATAGTGATAAGGCTTATTAGATTACAATACTCATAAACGGGGAAGGCTCAGCATGATCCAGGGTGGTCAGAAGAAAGAAAATTCTACAAGGGCAAGGATTTAAACAGGCTATGAGGAAGGAAGCTTTGAGCAGGAATACCAACATATAAGTAATTTATGCTAAGAAAAATTTGAGAAGCATCTTAATAATGTCTGCAGCTCCTGGTTCAATAACTTATGAAGTTGATTCCTTAATCCAAAAATGCTGGTAATCTCTGGGAGAGATTGCATTCCATCTGATTCTGTGAAGCGCCGTCTAACCTGCACCCACTTATTGATTCTACAAATTATCACGCGTGCCTATTTATATGGCCTCCATCCATCTCACTATCACAGGCAATGGGAATCTAGACAGAAAGAAAAATGGCCTTGTCTTAGGGTGTGGAGTTTCTAATAGTCTACCTGGCTTGGGGGATTTCCTTCAAGCAATTCTATCTGAGTCTACCTACTGAGAGGATTCTACCCTACTATGTTCTGGTGTTCTTATGGATATTAATGTCCTGGTGTGGGTTATTACATGAAAAAGTATTTATGAAATAATGAATTACAGGCAGATGATGTAATCAACCAACCTTTCAGTCAAACTAACTCTTATTTTTCAAAAAAACACTGGAACTCTTCCTGATTTCAGATTTAACATTTTCAATTGATTAATACCCATAGGCAGACCTTGTTTTATTCTTAAAAAATTTCATAAATACACACATACTTACCTTATATACACATTAGAAGCTGTAGCCAGCTTTGTAACACAGGAAAACCTCAGAGTTGAGGGTAGCTTGGGGAAGAAAGGGTTTATTTCCTTTACACTTGTTTCAGATTCTATCACAAAGGGAGTCAGGACTGGAATTCAAACAGGAAAGGAACCCAGAGACAAAGCTGACTCAGGGACCATGGATGAGTGCTGCTTACTGGCTCAAGCTGCTTTCTCAGGGAATCAAGGACTACCAGTTCAGGGGTGGCCCCATACACAGTGGATTTGGTTCTCCCCCATCAATTACTAATTAGGAAAATGTCCTACAGCTGGATCTTTTGGAGGCATTTTCTCAACTGATGTTTCCTTCTCCCAGATGACTTGAGCCTATATCTAGTTGGCATAAAACTAAGTAGCATGCTGTCATTGCTTAGGCGGACTTGTGTTCTTAAACACATAGCTAGTCTCCACCAGGAAGTCCATGGTTTCCACAAGCACGAACAAGAAGCTCCTTTAACCACATCCTTTTGCTGTTGGATGAGGTAATCAAAACAGCAGAATCCATTGACTCACTTTTCCTGAATGAACTACCGTCTCTCCATGTTGTGTTGGAATAAGATCAGCAAGGATGTTTGAGACATGTGATTTATAAGGAGACACCATGGGGTCTCAGCTAAGACCTAGTTAAATCCCTTTACACTATCGATTCCATTCCTTACTTAACCTTATTGAGTTTCCTCACCTCAGACTCAGAAGTAATAATTCCTACCTGTAAGTTAAAAGTGAAGAGAAAAATAATCAATGTGGCTTAGCTCGCACAGCACAGACCTTTAGCAAATGCTAACAAAAGTGTCCTACAGCTATATTTTATTTAAAATGAGGGTCAGTGGCAACCTGACTCTAGGGAAACTGGTACATCTATTTGGGAATCATTGTTTTTTAAGCGGCAAAATTCTATTTTTGAGATGGTTTAAAAACATCTATGATGGCTAGCCACATATTTCATTTTACAAGTATATACTGACACAATGTGGGTCATTTTATTTCAGGACTGTGGGTCCATTTTTAATTGCCGCTGTGGTTATTCTCCAGTGGCTTGCACATTCTGTCTCCAAACAGGCTGAAATGCTTAAGATACCTAAACTACTTGACCCCTTGGAAATCCTCAAGGAATGCTTGCTGGGAGAAAGATAAGAGTTAGCCATTCCAGAGTTTTAGCTAGCCAGTTTGTGTGTGTGTGTGTGTGTGTGTGTGTGTGTGTGTGTGTGTGATTGATTGGTTGTTTTTGTCTCCCAGAGCTTTGTTGCAATTTCAAAATTTCTCAAGGGATTGCTGTTTGTAAGTACCATTTATTAACTAGAAATGTAAGGACAGAGAAAATAAATTATTTTTAAAAGACAAGAGGGTTCCTATGAGTGGATGAAGGGTACATGCAGTCCTGAGGATGTCTCTCAAGCCTGGATTCAAATCCACTTCTTTTAATTCCCACTTATTCTCTGTTCCTATCTTTCTGCTCCCCTCCCCTTCCCTCCCCTCCTCTCCCCTCCCCTCCCCTCCCCTCCTCTCCTTTCCTCCCCCTTGCAGAGGGGTTCAGGCTGACAGGATGGCCCCTGACTTTTAACTCAGATCTGAACTCAGGTCTTAATGTTTGTGTACCAGTCCTTTAACCACTTAGCATCTTCCTGCTGGCCTCTTAACTCTGCTTCTAAGGGCCCTGCAACCTCTCTCCTAGGGACAGGCTGCCTATGGCCATCTCCTATCTCCTGCTCCCAGCAACAAAAGGAGCCAGAGAGAAACTCTAAGTAGGAAAACGTTAAAGATAGCCTGGTATCTAAATGAATTAAGAATGTAAAAAAAATAACAATAAAACAATAATATCTCTGAAATATTTCCTTTTCTCTCTTGAGTTTTGTTTTTTCCCCAGAACAAATGGTGCACATCTGTGATGAGACTTCAGATATAATACTGAGGTCTCAAAAGGGCTGATGCTTACTGTGGGGGCTGAGCTGGCCACACCCCTGTCTGTGGCCTGCAGAAGGCAGCAGCCTACTGTTCCAAAGTGGTAAGTTCAGTAGTACTCTGTCCCCTTGAAAGGAAATGTGAAGCTCATATTGGTTTATTCCATGTTTCAGAAGAGCACAATGTGACAGTTAGACTTTATCTTATGGAATTCTCTAAAGATGCTTCTAATTTTGCCACCATGTTTCTTTAAACATTTTTATTTGAAACATTTCTAAAAGTTTATAAATTCAAAGAAAATGGGTAATGGACCCCCATGAACATCCAGATTCATCAATGAGCTATCTGTGTCCAATCTTCCTCCCACTATGCTCCTTCTCACTTTGTCCTTGGGTTATTCTGAAGCAAATAATACATTATATTATTTACCCATACATACTTAATCCTGAATTTTAAAAATATTAGAATTCTGTCCTCATGTCTAACCACAATACTGTCATGCTAGCTGAAAACATTCCCTGATGCCATTGAATATATACAGCACAACTCCTCTTTGAATAAACATACAGGGGTTAATTGCATACAAACGGATACAGTAACATGAAATTGACTACTGCCATCAGTAGGAGCCCTAAATTTCTAAACACCCTTAGGTAATCTTAAATTATCTGTGGAGAAGACTGTGTAGGATAGAGCTGGAAGAACAAGGAGGTCTGTTTCAGTAAAGAACATGATTCACTTTCTGGAGCGTTGGCTTCCCCAGTGTTCTTAAACAGCACATTTAACTCATCCATTTAACTAACCACGATGGAGGGCCTGCACATGAAAAATGGAAAGCATTTTATTTTTAGGTTCAAGTTGTAGAGCTGTTTACCTGACTGAAAAACATCACAGAAACCTAATAAAGTCAGCCTGACCAAGCTGGCAGTTGGCTAATTCACTGGTTTATGAAAGAAAAATTGACTGTTTCATCTTTGTTTGGAAAATTCAGGATTATGAAGTGTGGAAAGTGACAATACTGAGTGCTGAGACTGATCACATGTGCGTATTTGATTTATGGGTTTTTGTATGTGTATGTCCATGTATTTATCACCATATTCAACATACAGACCCATTCCTACCCAAGGACTTCTTGTGCTATCCTTTTCTATCCACTGTTTAAAATCATGATTTCAGAACCACACACACCAATGTCATCTGAAGTGAGACGAGGGGCCCTTACAAACCTAGGGCCTCACTCAAGAAGAGCTGGACTACAAACGCAGGATGCTGGGCTTGGGAATCTTCACTTTAACAAAGCTGCCAAAGAAAGATTCGTTTGTGCTGTGGGTTGAGAACCTTTGACCCAGTTCCCCATGCTTCCTGTAGTGTTAACACACACTTAAAAAAAAAAAAAAGACTAGACCTGAAAGTAGAGAGCTGTCGGAAAGGTGAATTAAAATGGTTGCATACAATAGCAGTGAATCTACTTGGAGCCAAACAGATGAGACGTATGAAGATGTTAATTTGGGATCAGTTTGGGTGGTTCAGAGTGCTTGTCATGGCTATCTTGCTGGCAGATGACCTAGGTAACCTAGCTTATCACGGCAGGAGATAGGGAACACATTCCATGGATGCTTCTCTTTCACTGATTTTGCAAAGCCATCAACATTTAATAATAAGGCCCTACCCTGCTGGATTTATCCAATACCAATTACTCCCCAAAAGCCTGACCTCTAAACACTGTGGTCTGGGTAAATTTTCACCTTTTCCATAATACCCACTGAGTACTACATCTCAGCATGTGAAAACTCACAGGGTGATCAACCAACACCTAAAGCATAGCATATGGGGGTCAACTAACACTGCAAATATTAGACTCTGACCCTCAAATATTCAATTTAGAACAAAAGTCCCTGCTAGTTCCTGTGCAGTGTGTTAGGAATTTATAAACACAAGGTTCATATTTTACAAATGAAAAAAAAAAAAAAGAAAAAAAACCCCAGAAGCTCAGAGGAAAGACACTTCCAGCAGATGTACAGCTGGCAAGCTGTTGGCTTGGAATCTGAAAGTACCAAACAGGTGTACTTGATATCAATATTCACACTTTGTGATGCCAAGATTTATATATAAAGCTCAGAGTAGCTGCCACAAACTTGTTCCCGATTTTCTATTTTCAGGATTGGAAATAGACATTAATGTTGCTGCTTTCTTGGTCATCCTCTGAGTTTGGGGGACAAGTTATGATGGGATGGTGCTACAAAAAATATGTGGCCAAACAGTGAGGTATGAAAGTGGAGGGGAAGCATTTTCAAACTTTCTTAGCAATTTGACATTGCTGGGACAGCCAATAACGGTGAGTGGATTTGTCTCACGAAGCATAAAACACAGGCCAAGTTAGAACGCCAAATGTGTAACAGTGTCCTGTGTGATTCAAGCCACATGTAGATCTACAGAGCAAGCCTGTGCACTCCTTGAGAGATTAGGGGAAAATATTAGACCCTGCCCTACAGATAGCTTGGGATGTACCAGTTTTTTGTGACTAGACAATTCAAAGATGCAATAGCTAGCTGTACTTCACTTCATGCTCACCCATGAGGTAGAGAGGATGTCAACTGAGCAGCCTCTGAGAATCTGCCCATGCTTCCTGGAGTCCACAGCTTCTGCTGCTGGGACTTATTCAGGCTTCCTCTCACAACCATGACCATTACATCAACTCCAGGCTGTTGTAGGTACTCAACCCAAGGTTAATTCTCATATCAAGATGTCTCCTAAGCCTTTAGAAAGCAGGACAAAGAAGGTACCTGAGAGAGGATTTCCCTTCTGGATACATCAAAAATGACTTTTGCACCTAAATGCTGATGTTAATTATTGTACATACGTTTGTTATGACTGTTGGTCCCTCTGTTGGCCTGATTTGTATCTTCTAGAAGCTGTTTGATTTAGGATGTGCCATTCATTTCCTCACAGGCCAATGCTTCTCTGTCCCCTTTAGTCTTAAAGGTGTGTCAATTATGGAAGCTCTCACTAGACTGTGATACTGAAGATTTCTGTAACAAACCTGGAGTCTAGGTAAGTTACTTCATTTAATTAATTGAAACCATGTAAGTTACATATAATTCTGTCCAGATTTTATAAGCAGGACTATAGGAAGAAGGGAAAGATATTTTCTTTGTGTAGAACAGTTAAAAGAAAGATCAAGGATCTGACTTCAAACTTTTAACACTTTGGGTAAATAAGTATCTACCATCATCAATGGCTCTAGTGGCAACAGGAGGGGACAGACACACAGGAGGATCAGGCACCCACAAATAAGAAGGTTTCTAGTGACTTGGGAAATCTTCAGTTCCCCACTCACCCAGAGCCTTTGTTTCGCCACTGATTATTGGTATATGCAAACGCAAAAACAGCACTCTGTTTTATAAATGCAGATTTCCTCAAGCCAGATAATTCCAGAAAAGACAACACCATAAAGTATACCATGCTCAGTGTTCTACATGACTTGAACTGCGGGACTATGCCTTTGTTTGGGTTAGTGCTTGACAATGAAGGCAGCGTGAGGTTAAAAACACACAGAGAAAGTAGAACTATATTACAGGGAATATGAGAAAACAGAAAGATACTAGTTTTCAAAAATGATAGTGATTAAAAACTCTAGGCTCAAAATGGAAAAATCATGTGGCATTTCTAAACCAGAACATGAATAGGGTCTTTTGGGGAAGCATTGAATTTGCCTGATATTAAAATTTGAAAAAGTCACTATGAAGCACAAATCCAAATCCTTAAACTATAAAAATGAAGCATTTAAAAACACTTTCCAGCAGTCTGATGCTTTTTGGTAAATACTCGGGTAGAGAAAGCAGGGGAGACGTCCCTGTTCTGGGCTCCTGGAAAAGCTCACAGTTCCCTACTGCCTTTCTAGGGGAATAAGAATTAAAAGTTCTCAGAAATGTTGGAGGGGGGAAGGGAAGAGTTCTTCAAATAATTTTTTACATTGTGATTTGTTTTGTTGATTTTATTGCTCTAATTTTCAATTCCTTTCACTACAATTCACTTTCTTAAGAGCTTCCTTGACATGGACTGGGGAATATGCTTAGCATCAAAGAGTGTTTGCTGCACAAGCATGGGGTCCTGAGGTCACATCTCCAGACCTCACATATAAAGAGGTGGACATAGCTGTATGAGTACCAGTAATTCAAGAACTGAAGAGGAAAGGAGTGGAGGCAGGAGGATGGCTGGAACTTACTGATATATTCACTGAGACTCTTGTCACAGTAGATAGTCATAAAGCAGACCACCAGATGTCTTCCCCTGGCCTCTGTGAGTGTGCACAGGAGTATATACACCTCTAAAAGTGCTCATATACAACACACACACACACACACACACACACACACACACACACACACACACACCAGAGACCCATTCCTAAGAATTTTCTTATATACCACATTGAGGGCAACACCAAGAAGGAATTAAACAATGTTCAGCCTTGCATCCAGCTACCAGGTCCTCCTCCAGGATCACATGACTGCCTTGTTTTAACTCTTTTGTTTTATTGTCTGAGGCAGGAAGTGCCTGTATCGTAACTGCTGGAAAGGAAGACGTCCCTGATGGCTGGCTCTATCAATTTAGGATTTGTGCAACAAAGACTTCCCTTCTGTTTAGTCAAAACACCAGAACAACAGGGAAAAAAAATCCCTTCACACATCCTTCACGCAGAGACAAGATCCTGTGCAATTACTACAGCAATGAGTCTAATCTTTCCTTTCAATGCTGCCTTCTGTGAGGATTATCCCCCAGAGTGGAAGGGAACTTCCACTTGGGTCTCTTTCAACTGCTGCAGACTTGCCTGACAAGACAAACTTATTAAATTCCACCTGTACTTAGGCAGATCTTGCTCATGGTTGTAACTAGCTGTCTGGAACCCCAGAGTCCTGTTCCTCACCTTACTGCTCTGCAGTTTTCTATTCTCGATCAGCTTTACAACGAAGGTTTCATTTTCCTTTTGCCTTGATCCCCGTAGAGTAGTCAATCTCTCATGTTTCTTAAAAAGTTCTATCTAACACAAACCACTGACATTCTAGGGAAAATGAACATAAGAGACAGTGAATGAAAAAGGGAAGGAAAAGTCAAGATTTTCAGTAGGCAGGGGCATGGTCACAAAGTGGTCAACAGCAGAGCCTGTCCTCATTTTTCTCTAGTTTTCCTCTGGACTGAAGCCAGAGGAGGTGGGAGAGTATAGAATGGCTGTCAGGGAGCCAGATGGGAGAGTGGTTTTGTTTTCCAGGGCTTAAGCCCTGGAAATGGGCTGTGATGTGCTAGGTGAGGGGCACCTCAAAACAAGTCTGTGCCTTGTGAATGGCAGCAGATGTTCCTCCGATCTCTAGGAGCTTCTGCCTCCAGTGGACTTCAGTTCGGTGACCTTGAATTACAGCAAGGCTCAGTGTGAGGGGGGGCTGTGCTTTTGTCACATAGGCAGACTCAGGGCTTCATTAGTGAAACTGAGCCACCTGTTTACTCAACAAGAAAACCCAGCTACCCAAACCTAAGTCACAGTCCAGGGTATATGTAGTCCATGGCTCTCTGTCATGACAAGGTCCTATGAGTTTCCCTCTTCCCTCACTGTGACTGGGGAAGAAGTGACACTGAAGTTTCACTGAAACAATTGGGAGCAGCAAACATAATCCAAAGGACTTGTGTGAAATGACAGTGCCGCCAGTAGACTGTGGAGTTGACAATGAATTCTTCCCTGTCCCCTTGCAGGTGGGAGATCATAAAGAAGATGGATTATAAGCAAGAATAATAGGTTTAGCTTGCTCATCTCAACTTAGAATCCTGTTACATTTTATGTTGTCTCAAGTGCTGCTCTGAAATTTCAGCTACCCATTATAAAAGAGCACAAAGATGATGTGTGAAGACAAATTTCATGCATACATTTAAAGCTTTAGTTTAATAATTCCAAATTTCTCCTCAACAACATTTTTTTTTGACTCACATTTGACTACAGCAGCATTTCTCAATCAGAGGGGCTGTGATCCCTGCAGGGGTCACATATCAGATATCCTGTGTATTGATATTTACATCATGATTCATAACAGTAGCAAAATTAGTTATGAAGTAACAAGAAGATACATTTTATTGTTGAGGGATCACTACAACATGAGGAACGGTATTAAAGGGTTTCAGCCTTAAGAAGGAAGGTTGAGAACCACTGGACTACAGGTTTTTGTCAACTACTCTCTGTACTGCCCTGTCTCATTGGTTCTCAATTCTTCCAGGCTTTCAGGAAAGACAGCACCTTTGTGCACATGCTGTGAGGGATGAGTGTGCTAAGGGATTTGTCCAAGATCACAGAGCTATGAGAAGTGTACCAAACTGGGAAGCCTGGCCAGTAGGTCCTGTATCCAGAGCTCTCCATACTGCGTCATCCACTCCTTTCTAACAGATCATTGTGAGACTGCTAAACCTGGTTGAGGCAGCAGAGGGTTTCCTGCTCTGCTGATCCACATCTCATCATGGCCAGAGAACTTGTTGGTGCAGTTGCTCTCTTTTCTCTTTCACTTGTTTCTGTTCTGACTTTATTGTTTTCTCACATCTTGCTTTGAATTCATTTTCTCCTCTTTGCTCTTCCCTTAAGATGCACACTGAGGACTTAGATTTGAGACCTTTCATCCCTTATAATAGTATTACTGGAGTTAAGGTTGTATCCTGATAGAGCCCTAAGAAGCCAGGCTCAGCCATTGATCCTCAATAAGCAAATTAAAAGAATTCCCTAGTATATGCCTTTAATTCCATCACTCTGCAGGCAGAGATAGGTGGATCTATATGAGTTTGAGGTCAGTCTGGTCTATATAACAAGTTCCAGGCCAACCAAGGCTACATCAGCCTAGTCTCCAAAAACTAAAATAAGTGACAAATTAGCCAAAGTAGTAGTGAAAGACAGAAAAGAATGATTTACTCAATGTGGTCACATTGACAATAGGGACAAAGGAGATACAGGACTTCTCCAAGCACTTCTTCAGGGTCGTTGTACAAGGTTTCAGTCTGAGTAGTGAGCAGAGTTCTACATGCTAAAGTAGAACAATCTAAGGTGTGGTCCTGCCCAGGATGCATTACCTTTGATTTCAGTTTTTCTTGCAAGTTTATTGAAAAAGTTGTCGAGAGACAAGATCCCTGACTCTGGCTAGCCTCACCTTTAGTCTTTTCCTTTGGTCAGCATGAAATTCTACTTCTATTCTTTGGGGTTTGTTGTTTCAACAGTCTGATAGCCAAAGTGAGAGTATGAGCATCTCTTCAGAATACCCTTATTCCTGCCCAGAATTCTATCAGAAAACAAGCATCAAAGGTTATAACTTTTCCTTCAAATACCGCTTCAACAACATCTGGTGTTTGTCTTCCATTTAGTTCAAACTTTAGACTCCTTTTCTTGTAAGTTTTCACTTCATTCCAAAATGTTTCAGAGAGAGAATTCAAATATCTGCCTGTTATTGATTTCCAATTTCATTCCATTGAGAAAAAGACCTTTTCCACTTATGACTTATCATCCTTTTCAACTCAAGACTTGTTTTCATGGTCAGAACAAAGTCTGTCTTGGTGTGCTTTGGCATGGTCTCTGTTTATAACGTATGGTATTTCAGAATTAGTTTAAATGTAACATCCTGCTGTTTGTTGCCTTGTTGTCTCGCCTGTTGTAGGTTCTGCTTCCTTTTTGTGCTCCCTTCTTTTAGAGAAAGTAGAGGTTTTTAATCATTCCATTTCATTTCCATTGTTGCTTTATTCACTGTAAATAAGGGGATTCTCATTTCATTATTCTAGTATTCTATTTGTCCTTTTTAGTGCACATGGGTGCACACACATATACACACACATGCACACATGCACACACCAGCGCACACACATTCACTTAATATTGTGATTCACTTTCAAGTGATAATATGACACAATGTAGATTAAGAATTTTTCAGTGGTTTGCTTTCATCTTTGTTCTCCTAAGATTTTTTTTTTTAATCATTGGTTGGGAATTGGTTCTAATTCTTTGTCTTACTTTGGCTCTCAAAAGCCACTCTCCCAGATGTTGAGGGTCCCTGTCCTCAGCTGGCTTTGAATAGTAATAAAGAATTGCTGTACAGCCAATGACTGGGCAGGGAGTGACACACTTCCTCTAAAAAGGCCACACTTCCTAATAGTACCACTCCTTGGGACAAGCATATTCAAACTACCACATATGGAAATGCAAATGAATTGAGTGAAAGATACAAGCAATTTCTATCTGGAAGAAATGTGACTGTAGTGTCTTGGTTTTGTGGAATACTAACCACTTTTAAAGTCTAACTGAGCAATCTTAGTCAAGTATCTTTTATTTCAGCAAATAGAAACGTTTCTGTTTTTAAAGTTCTCTTTAAATCAGCCTTGATGGGTAACTTCCCCATGGGTTTGATAAGTATGTTCTAGACATGTGCTCACTTTTGATTTTATAAACCACTATTTTTACTCTGTACTTTTCATGCATTATCCAGTACCCATATAGCCAGCCTCAAGAGGTATCTTGATGTTCTATTTCTCTAGCTAATTTATGTATAAATATGTTTCGTATTTGTGTGTGTGTATGTGAATGTGTATGTATGGAGAGAGAACGAGAGAGAGAGAGAAAGAGAGAGAGAGAGAGAGAGAGAGAGAGAGAGAGAGAGAGAGAGAGAGTCTTCTCAATACGCTATGACATGGAGAATTGCAGAAATGACACTCTACAACTTGCAGAACTGGGTCACAAGAAGTCCTTCTATCTTAGAGAATAATTGTATATGGAATTGCAGGTGCTATACCCGAGAAGCCCAAGTCACAGGAGAGGTTGCACATGGGGTACTCTAGTTCATTATTCTCTTAGATTTTCAGAAAATTGCCCAAACCAGCTGCCAACCATATGGTTGGTTCATTTTGAGTGTTCATATCAGTTGAACCTTTAAATGACTCTAGTTTGTGCTTTCATCAGACTGAAAGTCCATGAGGACCTTCCAAACAAGAGGATCTCAGCTGAGCCCCCACTAATCTGAAGAGTCACAGTAGATGCAATAAATGTTTAAGTACTTGGCTTTGGGATCATTAGTCATGTGACAGCGAGCCACTATTGCATACACCTTTCAGTCTCCTAGCAAGAACTCTAAGAACAAGGGCTTTCTTGGTTTATGTTACGTGCAAATGACTCAATGTAAATGCCACACTGTAAGGAATTGCAAGCTAAAATTATAGCCATTTCAAACCACCATTCCTCTAGGACATGAGCTAAATAGGTTATAAGTTTACAGCTCATTTGTAGCCATTCACTGCATAAATATTTGAAGATTATAAGCTGTTTTTTTGAGTGGTTTCTCATTTGAACTCTACTCTCCTAGGAATTCTGAATTTGCCTTTTCATCAAAGTAACCCTGCCTTTTATTGAGAGTCAAGATTTTTGAAACACTACTTGGGGAAAAAAACCATACTATTTAAAAACTGCAATCAGGGGATGAAGAGATTACTCAGCAATTAATAGCATTTTTTTTTTTTTTGCTTTTGTAGAGAACTTGGATTCAGTCCTCAGCACCTACATGTGGCCCATAAATATTTGTAATCTAGTTCCAGGGGATTTGATGCCCTTTTCTGACCTTTATAGATTCCAGGCACACATATGGTACACTTACACACATACAGGCAAAATATTCAAACAAATAAAATAAAATAAATACATTTACAAATAAACAAAAAACTTTTAAGTAGTTTTATATCCCTTGAGGAAAATGTAGATTGTCCTTTGGGGCAGATGAAACTTTGATTTAGAGAAAGGAAAACTTTAATTACACAAAACTATTACCAAGACTCTTCTAGAGGTAGAGAAGCTTCAGGCTGCCACTCCAAAGAGCCGAGTACTTTGAATAGCAATGAAGAATTAATTTTATTGGTAAGCCATTCTCATTTTGTAGGTAATATCTATACAGCAATGGTTAAAACTATTCTTTCTCAAGGATTAATTTTTATTTACGTGTATAAATGTTTCAACTTCATGTGTTTATATGTATCACAAATGTGTAGTGCCTATGTAGACCTTATGAAAGCATCAGATTCCCTAGACCTGGAGTTACAGAAAGTTTTGAACCAACCTGTGGGTGCTGGGAACCAAACTGCAGGCCTCTGCAAAAACAGCAAGTGCTCTTACCCTCTGAGTCACTCCTCCAGACCCCAAATAGCTTTTTAAAATATATTACAAGTATTCCACATTATTATTAATTTATTTGCCTATATAAAAACATAAACTAAATATGGATTGAACACCTACCATGTTCCAGGTATTGTTCAAAGTGCTAGTGATGACCCTGAGTGAAGAGTCTATGAATGATGCAATGACTAGAAGTGGCTTGTAGATAGAAAAAAATTCATATTTTGGAAAGTGTAGGAATGCTCATTGAGGTTTGAATATGCTTGGCCCATGGCAGTAGCACTATTGAATATGGCCTTATTGGAATATGTGTGGCTTTGTCAGAAGAAGTGTATCACTGTGTAGGCAGGCTTTGAGAGCTTCTGGTGCTCAAGCTCCACACACAGTGGAAGAGAGTCTCCTCATGACTGCATTTGGATCAAGATGTAGAACTCTGAGCTCCTCCAGCACAAAGTCTGCCTGCACACTGCCATGCTTTCCACCATGACATGACAATAATAGACTAACCCTTGAAACTGTAAGCCAGCCCTGATTAAATGTTTTGCTTTATAAAAACTGCCTTGGTCATGGTGTCTCTTCATAGCAATGAAACCCCAACAAAGACAATACTGTTCAGTGGTAATCTAATATTACCAAAAAGGCCACAAGGAGCTTGGAAGGCAGTAGATTTGATGTTGTCAGTCAGCTGGAGAAGGGCCAACCCAGGTGAGCAGAAATGAGGCCTCAGAAAGTAGGCCTCAAAGGAAGGTAAAGATAACCTCTTCAGATTCCTCACAGTCAAATACAAAAAAGCAATAAGTCATTCTTCAGTGACCAGGTCCTGAGAGAGAAGACTAGAGAATGAGAAGATAAGGAATCAGATAAGCTTTGGATCAGGAGCTCTTGAATAAGCTATGTCTTATGCTAAGCAAGCTTATTAGGAAGAACAGAATCTTATATATTATTTCCAGGAAAGAAATGAGACAAAGCAGAAACTATCATCCAATGGGATGAAGCCAGTGGGAAGCTGATCAAACAATGTTACACATAGGAAACACAGGGCATCTCAAAAACATAACAGAGCAAATACATAGTAGTCTTGGGACTGATAGCCATAGTTCTTTATGGTGGGAAGAATTAGGTTTTCAGGATCTGAAGCCATATTTCCTCCAAGGGCCAGGCTATTAGCAGCTCTGACAACCTTATTCCTGATTTTAGAAGAGCTATAATCCATCTCTCTAAATCAGGGCCTCAGAAAAAAAGCTCCCAAAACGCTGGCTCCATTACTACCTCTGCCCAGTATATTCCAGGTTTTAGACAAGAAACTACATCCTTTTTCCATACACCAGGGCCTCAAGAAAAGCCTTGGATAAGCCCAGTGCTTATTTCTACATTGGCAACCACAAACCCAAACCTCTGGAAAACATATAGGAAGTTTGAAACTTAAAAAGCTACTATCTCCAAATATTGTAACTGCTATGTCAATGTTAATAAATGTATAATTAAATGTCTATGAAATACAGCATTGGGTCAACAACATTAATTGTTAAAATTCAAATTCATTAAGATGTCATTACACTTTGGAAGTAATTAATTGATCATATTATCTCATTTTGAAAGAAATGTCAGAAATGCACAACGATTGCCAAGAAATCATTCCTAACCCAAAATTAAATTAGTTGCCAAATAATTAAAAAATACTCATATCATCAGTATCAAATTAATATGGGAAATGGGTAGGTATTAACATGTTTGGTAGGAGGTAGAATGTGGTCTCAGAAAGCCTGTGAATCTAGACACAATGATATTTCTAAGTACTGAGATAATTTCCCAGAACTTATTCAGCAATGGTAACTAGTCTCTTATTTGTAAGGAGCAACCAGGACTACTTTAAAATTCATTATCAATTTTATATGATTTTGAAAATTATATAAAGGTCGCACTTCCAGGTAGATACAATCTCAACCAGGACAAGAACTTCACAATGTGGGATAGAATGTATTTCTGCATCATGTGGTAAGTTGTTTAGGGTGTAGCATTCACAGCACACCCACCAATAGTTTTCTGTGTACATACCCACATCTGTGTGTATATACTTGCTGGCTGGCTGTGGTTCACTTTCCCTTCAACAGTATTTAAACCTTAGTATCCAAAGAAATATTTGACTTAGTCACTATTTTCTTGTAGTAAATGAAGGAGTTAAAACTTACATGTGGAACAAGATGACCAAGGTAAACTTGTCTCAAAGCTGAAGACAGTTATGTGTAATAGAGTAGGAATCTGATCAGGATTATTATCAGGACAGCTTGGGCAAGAATATGATAGAATAGAGACTCAGTACAGAACATGGGACAGAATGCTCTAGAGCCCTGAAATTAATAGGGACATGTGTCAGCACAGTATGTGATAATCAGATAGTGTGGCCTGAGCCTTGTAAATAGAATACTTAAAAGAAGGCTTAAATTTATCTTGTAGTCACAGGTTATTGAAGGTAAGAAAAGATGATGACACTTTTCTTTTGCAGAGGTTTTATAACAAAAACGTTCAAGAACAGTAAACATGTTCACTAAAGTATAAAAGCAAATCTTTTACAACTTACTTTTAAATATCTCAGCAGTTATCTTAAATGTAAATAAATAATAAACTGGTAGACAGATTAGTGAGTAGCTACATGAAACAGCTTATTTTTATGCTGTTTACAGGAAATTCACTTCAAATTCAACAACACATAAATTATAAATAAAAGAGAGAGACTTAACTTCCAAAGAAAAGAAAAATGACTAAAACCATTGAAGAATGCCACCAAATTTTAGAAGGAACTCTCCACCAGGAAGACAAGTAGTTGAGAGCTACATCCTGACTGCAAGAAGAGAGTAAGAACTGAGCCTAACAATGGACTTTCGAAACCTTCACCTCCAGTGGCATACTTTCTTCAACAAGGCCACACCTAATTCAACTAGACCACACTTTCTTATCCTTCTAATTCTATCAAAGAGTTCCAGTCCCTGTGACTAAGAATTTCTATATATGATCCTATTGGAGTCATTCTTATTCAAACCACCACAGATGTTTTATCAATGTATCATATCCTAAACCATAAAACAAACCTAACAAACTTTTAAAATAGAAATTATGAAGTATATTCTCTATCTATAGTGGAATGAAGCCAGAAATCAGTAAAACATAAAACACCAAACTTCTATATAACCTATGGAAGGAAGAGGAACCATGAAAGAAAATTTTAAGAGAGTCAGAGCCAAAATGAAAATATAAACACCAAAATATGTATGTTTTGTTTAAATTAGTACTGAGAAAAAAATGTATTGTACCAAAATGGTTATATCAGCACTGCTAAAACAAATCTCAAATCAACCAAGAAATCAGAAAAAGAAGAGAAATATAAAGCCAAAACAGAGAGAGATATGAGACCAAAGATAATAGCAGAAAGAAATAAAAGTAAAAATAGAAAAAATAGCTTGTCAAAAAAAACCAATGCAAATTTAAATCCAGCAGACTGAAAAAATAAAACTAAAGAAGATACAGATCACTAAAACCAATTATCAAGAAGACGACATCACTATAGATCTTTTAGGCATTTAAAGGAAAAGAAAAACTTACAAAAACACTTTAAATGTATATATCCAACTTCCTCAAAAGCTAACTACAATCTACCAAAACTCAGTCAAGATGAAACAGAGAACACAAATATTCCTGTTACCTCTAATGAAATACTTGTGGGAGACTTTAATAAGTAACAATCATTTAAAAATTATTTAAAGCTTCTTGCAAAATAAATTTTCATGTTCATATGGCTTCACTAGAGCATTCTGCCAAATGTTTGAAGAAAATATTAGTTTTACTTACTCTTTAAGAAAAAAAGGATAAAATATTTATAAACTTTGTTTAATGAAGTCAATATTACTTTATTACAAAACCAGACGACAGTACAGAGAGTACAAAACTAATTTTTAAGATTTTTCTATTGCTTTTATCCATAGTAAAATACTTTTTTCATTTTCCTTGTTAGCTGATAAAATATAGAACACACACACACACACACACACACACACACACACACACTCACCTTCCAGCCTAAGATCTGGATTGAAGTCATGTTGTCTTTCTGCCTCAAGTTCTGGATCACAGGTATGCTGTTCATTTCTAAATTGTAATTCAAGTTAACAACTGATAACAGCACACACACACACACACACACACACACACACACACAGCATTTCAAGACAGGCTTTTCTGAAAATATTTTTAACAAAATCATAGATAAACTTTCTCAACCTAAGGAAGGATGTTCTTAACAAGGTACAAGAAGTATACAAAACATCATATAGACTGGACTAGAAACAAAATTTCCCATGTTACATAATAATCAAAATACTAACTATATAGAACAAAGAAAGGGAAGTAAAATTTGCAAGAGAAAATGATGAAATATTTCTGCTATTACCTATAAAGGCAGGTCCACGGGAATAACACCTGAATTCTCAGTGGAAACTCTGAAAGTCAGAAGGCTCTGGACCACAGACTCTAAGAGACTTCATATATCAGTCCAAACTACTATACCAAGCAAAATTATCTATCACAATCAATGGAGTAAAACTTTTTTTCATAATAAAACCAAATTTTAGCACTATTTATTTACCAATCCATCTGTATAGAAGGTGCCAGAAGAAAAAATTGAATCTGGAAAGGTTCACCTAAGACAGTTAAAAAAGCAAGAAATAAACAATCTCATATCAGCAAATAAAAAGAAGGGGGAAAAATCACACCATAACAAAAGACGAAGAATCAATAAACTCTCAACACTAATGGCCTTAATGCCCCAATGGAAAACCACAGACTAAAAGATCAGTTTAGAAAACAGGATCCAATTTAGTGGTATATCCCAGAAACACACCTTACCATCAAAGACAGACAGTCCTTCAAGCAAAAGAATGGGGAAAGGTATTCTAAACAAATGGACCCAAAGAGCAAGAAGAGATCTCCATTATGACATCTGGAAAATAGACTTCAAGAGAAAGCTAATCAAAAGATATAGGGAAAGACAATAAACACCCATAAAAGGAAAAATTCAGAGAGGAGATTGTAATTCTAAACATTTGTACTAAACACAAGGAAGCCCAAATTCATAAAAGCATATCAAAACAAAACAAATACTACTACAGCCAAAGACACATATTAATCCACATATGTGATCATATAGTTGTCATGAGGGACTTAAGTACTCAACTCTTACCTACAGATAGGTCATTAGAT
Source organism: Grammomys surdaster (assembly GCF_004785775.1). Taxonomy (NCBI): domain Eukaryota; kingdom Metazoa; phylum Chordata; class Mammalia; order Rodentia; family Muridae; genus Grammomys; species Grammomys surdaster. Next base: position 838,220 of record NW_021621003.1, on the reverse strand, counting down.
ACAAACTAAACAGAGAAATTGTATAGTTAAATAAATGTCCTAAATCAAATGGTCCTAGCAGACAACTATACAACACTGCACTCAGGCACTAAACAATGCATTTTCTTCTTAGTAGGTATTGGAATGGTCTCCAAAACTGATCAAGTAGTTGGACACAAAACAAAATTAAACTAATAAAAGAAAATTTTAGTCTATTATCATCATGGAGGGAAGCATGGTAGCACTCAGGCAGACATAGTGCTGGGGAAAGAGCTGAGAATTCTACATCTGGATGAGCAGAAAGAGATTGTGACACTGGGCCTGGCTTGAGCACTTGAAACCTCAAAGCCTACCCCAGTGGCATACGTTCACAAGTCCACACCTATTCCAAAAGAGCTACACCTCTTAATAGTGCCACTTTCTATGAGTCTATGGGAGCCATTTTCATTCAAACCATCACACCAGAATGCTCTAGAACAATAAAACGAAATAGTGCTCAAAAAGAGCGGGAAGAAATATTCAAAGGCAGGAGTGAAATCAGTGAAATAGAAGCCAAAATAATTTACAAAGAATGCATAATTGGTTGTATGAGAAAATTAACAAGGCTGACAAAACCTTAGCCAAATTAACCAAAAAATGATGAGAGAATACTATAATTAATAATATTAGATTTGAAAATTGGGGCATTACAATAGACAACAAGCATATTTAGTTTTTCTCCATGGAGTCTTACTGGGTATATCAACGACATTTTAGGGCAGGCCTCCATTTCCAGGAGTAGTTGGGCAACATAAATTGAGCTCAGTGGTATTTTTGTGGACTTTTGTTTCATTTTTGTTCTGTTTTACTTTGTTGTATCTTATCTGTCTTTTGTTTATTTGTTTGCTTTTCATTTTTGTGTTTTGGTGGTTTTTTTCAAGTCTGTTGGCTTTTTGTTTCTCTTTTGAGAGAATGAAAACATACAGTTGGGCAGGTAGGGAGGTCAGGAGGATCTTGGAGGAACTGGAGGAAAACAGGATCAAAATATACCATGTGAAAGTATCTTTAATAAAATAAAAGCAATATATACCCCAAGATAGGAAAATTTCTAAAAAGGCAACGCTGGATTTCATTTCAGATACTTTAAATATTCTTGATTGAAAGAGAAAAATAAATTAAAAATAAAAATAATAACAATAAAACAAAACATGCTTTCCCTTCAGAGAGCAGGATAGCTCATCTATCTCAGGAATATTAGTGTGAGGCATAATCTTTGAGAGCAGCCCCAGCAGAAGTAGAACAATACATAGCCTGTACTCAGAATCCATTTTACTGTTCTGCATTACACCTTGTTTAGAAGCTATCTACTACCTTTAGTGAACTTCCGTAAGCAAGACTGCTATGGATCCGGTGCACCTCTGGAGCCAGATATTTGTCCTTTTTAGGCATGATTGTTTTGAATTCAGTACACAAGATTTAACTAACATGTCCAGGTTCCTTAATTTGCACCTGTGCAAAAGCAGGTGGATTTATTTTTTCATTATCACCATCACCACTGCCACCAACATCACTGTCATCATCCTCATTACCATTGCTATGTATAGAAAGAGATTTGAAAAGATGCTTTTCAGATGGAAATGCAAGCTAAAATCAAAAAATAATTCAGGTACAGAACTGTAAGTTCTTTGTAGTTAGGATAGATCGTAGAATACTTTATCTAACTGAAAAATAGGATGGAGTAAATGTTAATTGTATATCATACTTTGTAATTTACATAATTGTTATGGTTGTGCTGAATTGATGTCTGAGAAAAGAGCCTTTTTATAGGACAGAAAGGGTAGGATGTTAGAAAATTACTCTAATGCTTTGCCTTAATTCAGTTCCCAAAAGCCACACTTCCAGACTCTGAGGGTCTCTGTTCCCAGGTGGCTTTGGTTGGTAATAAAGCATTGCTGTACAGCCAATGGCTGGACAGGGAGACAGCATCAGGATGTTTGGATTGTGTAGGTAAGGCACTGAGGAAGGAGAGAATTGGCATGACTCGGAGGCAGAGAGATCAAACTTAAGAGCTGCAGGAGAGAAATCATCCAGCAATGTAGATGGAAAGGGAAAGCAGCCTTATTTGGGGGAGGGGTGCCCAGAAGGTGACAGGGCAGCAAAGATAAAATAGAGATTTAGAAGGTGTTAAACCAGGAATACCAGAGGGGACTGTGTGCTAGCCTGGGGTAAGGTTTAGAAGTACCCAGCCATTGAACTAGTCAAGGCATATCAAAATTAGCTGGTGTGTGTGTGTATGTGTGTGTGTGTGTGTGTGTGTGTGAGTGTGTGTGTGTTTCATTCATAAATCCAGAGGTCTTGGATGGGTATAGCACGTGTGACCTGCCAGAAGCCAAAGCAGGTTAACTATTCACCACTACATACCACGACCATCACAATCATCATGCATCAGAATAGTAAACAGTCCTACAAAACTTTTAAATCTTTATGGAATTAGCCCCCAAACCTTATGAAACATGTTTAATTTCAGTGCTATAATTCCATCTGCTGTCTCTTTCTTTTAACAGTCAATAAATGGAAACCTTCCTTTCTTATTTTTGAAGAGGACTTTGTGTTTTCTAGCTTAAGACATTTTCCCTGAACAAGATGACTCAGGACCAAAGGCAGGAGGGTGTCTAGAAAAGCAGTCAATGCTGTACCAGCAATGTCCTCTTCAGAGTGCTGTCTGGTGTTTAGGAATTCTGTAGCCATCCTTTACCGTTGAAAAAAAATGAAAATGAATTTTCTATCCCTTTTGTGAAACTCAATGTGACACTAGTCCTTGGAATGAGTTCCAGTTGCAATGTCATGTAGCACGAGGCCCAGGATTTTTTTTTAAAAAGAACAATCATAGCTCCTATATTTTAGTGATGCTTTGCATTAATCATTGAAAAATACCATCTGCCTCTTTACCAAGAGCCCCAATCTGGATTTAGATGAGAAAGTACAATAAAAATCCATCAGACACAAAAATCAAACTCTGTGAAAACACTAAGCCTCAGATATATTCTGTGTACACAGTGGGTCTCAGGTGACTCATTTGGAACAAGGAAATGGGAACCCCACTTCACCAAGAGAAGAGCCTGTTAAAACACAGCTCATCAATGAGAGGAAAGTGCACTTCAGGGGGCCATTCAGATGAAAGTGCTGAGACTACAGCTCTACCCATATGACAAGTAGTGGCAGCAGAAAGACAAAGGCTTTTGAGGGGCAGGGCATCTGTCCTGTTGTGTACTGTGTAATGTAGTGATGTTCTGTTAACCTGCTTTGTGTGTGTGTGTGTGTGTGTGTATGTGTGTGTGTGTGTAAGCAGGATGTGGACATGGCTTGCATCATTTTACAACTTGAAAAGTCAGGAGTAATTGTATTTTGGGCTTATGAGCAATCTTGAAAGTAAGTGCCATCTTGTGATCATCATCAGTACTTAAGAGAAATATGAAATAAAATCAAGAGTTTCAAGTGGCAGGAAAAAAAAAGCAAGGGCAGAGCTTGGTCTTTGACATTCCCTGCTCTCATGGTCTCTCCTGAGCTGTTCAGATGGGGAATCTCTGGGGCAAAGATGGGCTAGTTGACACGAGAGCTGAGGTACATATGACCTTCAAGGACTGTCGAGCCAAACCTCACAGATACTGTTCTCCAGGGAATATGGTGTGTATTGATCTTGGGACTTTTCCTGGAACTTGCAGGGCAGTTTATTATCTCCTAAGTTAGAGCATGGAATAGTAAACACCAGTTGCTATCTTTGTCTTAATGTGTTTACTTTGGTGGGAAGTATTCATACTGTGCACTCTTTTGCTTGTCTCACATATTTGGAGATCAGACTTTCTACACTTCCAGTTTCCTAATGAGAAACATGGATGCACTCTTTTTCATGCCCAGAATCTCCATGGTCAATTTTAGATTTCAATTCAGGCTTCTCCTGTAGTCTCCCAGGAGCTCTACATCCCCTAACCAATTTCACTGTTATTTCAGGGCCTGATGAGTTTCCTGGCATAAATGGATTCTCTCAGAGAGGATGGCTTTACTGCACATTCATCTCATGCCGTTTCTCCTTCCTCCAGTCTCTCGGAGTCCATTAAGTCACACCTTATTACTCACTCTGCACATACTGACTCTAAATTAACATGACAGGAAATCTCTCACCTTGCACACTTCACCTCCATTTGGACTCATGACACATAAGCTCCATTTAATAATTATAACACTGTTAGGGTCGTGTACAGGCTGGGCAAGCATACTATTACCTAGCAACATCCTTGGCCCTAAAGCCATCTTCCTGATATCAAGTCTCAGATTCCTCTTCTCTTTATAAGTGGGGCCAAAGATACATTTTATAGTTCATAAGTTATTTCAGACAAAAAGTGCTGTGAGGGGAAAATGTAATTGTTAAACACTATTCTATTCAGTTCTAATATTTCTTTCTTTTTGTTTTGAGACATGGTTTCTCTCTGTGTAGCCCTGGCTGTTCAGGAACTCACTCTGTAGACCAGGATGGCCTCAAACTCACAGAGATCATCCTGCCCCTGCCTCCTGAGTGCTGGGATTTAAGCCACCATCACCTGGCTTAAACACTTTTCTTAAACATAGAAAAATTATGAAGTGAGATTTATTCTTTTAAAACATTTATTACATTTTATTTTGTGTGTGTACATGCAATGCGCTACAGTGTATAGGTGGCAATCACAAAGGACTATTTGAAGGTCTTGGTTCTTTTCTCCACTTTGTGTGTCCCAGAGATTGAACTCAGGTTGTCAGCCTTGGCAGCAGACACCTTCACCCACAGAGCCATTTTTCACCCCAGGAGGTGATATTTCTACTCAACAGGCCAAGGAAGGACAGAGGGGAATCCTCCTACATAAATCTGCTATAAATATTTCCTGAAGTTACAGGCATTCCTTAAAAAAACAAAAACTGCCCAATAGTTTAAAAGGCACAGCTATAGTTTTCCAGAAACTGTAGCCATGTTTCACAGAGCATATTCACAATCCCACTTAGCATAGTGGGCATTATCTTTAGCTTTCTTATCCCTTTCCTGATGTCTTGTCTAGGGTTGTGGATCCAGGCACATTTGCACAAAGAAATGTGAAAACATGTCTGAGAATCAACAGCAAAGAAATATGTCCCAGGCTCATATAACACTGTGCAACACATGCTGCTAGTCACGATTTTGGTGCTAGGAAGTGAAATGTCATGCATAATGTTTTAATAAAAGGAGGGAAATTTTATGTTCAAATTTTTTCTCTTGATTCACAGAAGAAGATATCGTCAAGATCAAACTCAGGTAATTATTTTTGTAATAAAAGCAATTGGATGATGCTCAACTCTCTGAAGCACCCCCAGAGACACATATGCAAGCTGATTAATACAGATTCATTTTTATTGAGAACTTAACAATGTGCTAGGTATAGGGATGTATACATTGATCATATACAACTTCAACATCACAAGGAGTTACTGTCAGGCCCATGTTATAGACAAGGTAGCAGGCATCATCCCACTAAGGTTTTATAGTTTGTAGTTTGTTAAACATTAAGGATTATGGGTTGTATCTGGTGCTCACACACGCTGTGTCCTGTGATTTTACTCCAGCCATGCCTTTGAATACACTCACACTTTGCACCATGTAGCTATCATGCCCTGCAACACCAACAAAGGCTGCCAGAAATATTTCAGCTATGATTCAGGACTATTACAGGTTGTGAATTGCAGCGTATTTACAGTATGTTCAAAGGTCTCTGGTACTGTAGAAATCTAAAGCCTTAATTATGGAAATAAGCAACTTTCAATATTTTTCTACTGCTATTCCTCAGCATCAAAGTATCAAATCAGTGTGTCTTTGGATTTGATTGTATGATAGGAGCAGATCGTTAGGGACAGGCCCTGGAAGGTTATCCACCACTGTCTCCAGCCCATGTCTGCTGTGTTATAAACAGCCCCCATCATTACTTTCTTGTTACTATTGAGTATGCCTCTCCTCTATGCCTTCTCTACTGAGACCCTCTGAAACCATGAGCAGCAATAAATCCTTCCTCTTTCTTTTGTTTCTGTCATAAGTCTGGTCACAGAAATGTAAAACCAGTTAACACAGAAGTTTGATACTGGAAGAGCAGTATTGCTAATGCTACCACATAGAAATTAGACCATGAAACCTTTGGGCCTAAGGATTTAAAGGAAGAACATGGAAGACTTGGAGATGGAGACAGAAAGGAAGACATTTGAGGTCAGCATAACATTCAGATCTTATTACAATTGTTGCTCACGGCCTTTAGCTAGGTTTAGAGTGAGAATCAGGAGCAAATCAGGAGATGTGGAAGGATTTTTGAAAACATCAAGTTTGGGAGCACACATTTATTTAAGTCTTCAGACAAAGCACATGCAGATGTAGCAAGTGTTACTGTTAAAGAGATTTGTGTTATTACAGTGACACAATACATTCTGCTTTGAGATAGAAGGAAAGGAGGCTTGATGGCAAACCTCCCATTGAAGTCTCCATGGTGTAAAAATATAAACCCATTCAAAAGACTTTTGTAAAAGGGAGTAGAGGGGATACCCTACTAGGAAAGGCTCACCTGGGGATATATTTTCCCAGGTTCAGCTCTGCAAGTAGTTAAACTGTAAGTTCTAGAGGCTGCTGCAGCTGTATTCCAAAGGGGTGTGGCCATGTAGAAACATCTTCAGCTCTGCGAAGACCTTGACTGCGTCCACATGGTGCTAGTTTTATAGGCATACAGGAAGGGATCATGGAGGCTCTTGTGAAGGCTTTACAGTAAAACACAGGAGGCTAGGCACATATGTAGTAGGATTATGTTCCTTGTGGAGAGTTCCGGAACGGGCTGTGCAGAAAGCTTTGAAGGTGAAGACTGAGTTTTAACGGACCCCTGAGGTGTCGGGTGCCAAGTGCTCTGATTTTATAGCCCCTCACGTCGACACACTCACTTTGAGTCTCAGAAGACATTTTTGGTTTCAAACCTGTGGACAGTCTTGAGTTTGTTAAAATTGTGCGCGTTCTTGAAGTTTTACTAAATGCATTTTTGCATTATCACATGGCCATAAATGTTTCAGGACCGCACAGAATGTTATAGTTTGAATCTGAAGAATTCCCCATGGGCTCATGTTTTGGAGGCTTGGTCTCCAGTTTATAGTGCTATTCAGAAGGCTATGGAGCCTTTGAGAGGTGGTACTTGGCTGTCAAAAGTAGATTACAGTCTTGGAAGGTGATACCTCTTCCTGATTTTTACCTTCATTCTCTTTTCTCCTGGTCCACCATGAATTAAGGAACTCCTACTACATGGTCCTACTGATCTTCCTCTGACTGAGCCACTTCCTGTGATTTTTCTGTTATCCTAGACAGAAAACATTTGGTGCCATGAGCCAAAATAAATATTCTCTCTACAACACTGTCAAGTTAGAGATATTCAAAGGAAACAAAACAAGCCCCCTTTAAGGGTTACTCCTGAGAGTTTAGCCAACCACAGAGCATTTGTCAAAATTTCTGGCCAAATTTGCATATTTAAACCCTTAGCCAATGTGGCCACGTGTTAACCTAATGTGATAAGAAATTTCAACCTAGTATATTGGCACATACCATTAACCCCAGTACTTGGGAGGCAGAGGCTGATGGACCTTCGTGAGTTCACTGCCAGCCTGGTCTACATAGTGAGCTCTCAGATAGCTAGAACCATATAGTGAGACCCTGACTCAGTACAAACCCATAAATAAATAAATAAATAAATAAATAAATAAATAAATAAATAAATAAATAAATAAAATATACTGAAATAAAAGAATTCCCATATCAGCCAAGATGCAACTTGTGAAATTAAAGTCACCAGAAGCTACCTCCAAACTCAACAAACCAGAAGTTGCTAGATGGAGAAGATAAAATCTTATCCTTTCAATTAAAAAAATAGTGTAAGAAAATATGGGTTCAATTTCTAAACAGAATGAAATGAATGAAGTGATGCATAAATTAAAATATAAACACATTTCCAGAGTAAACTTATGAATAATTAAAAGATTCATTATTTGAAGGTTTTAAGTTTTCATTTCTAGAGAATAAGAAGTTTCTACCCTGGGCTTCAGGCTTTGTAACTAACAGTCACTGCTTGTTTTCATTGAGCTCAGGAAACTGCATCATCTCAGCTAAAGAAGAAACTGTTAATTTTCATCTGTGCACCATCATTCTTACAGGACATCTTTACAGCCCAAGTCAGAAACAGGAGTGTTACTAGATACCATGAAAACAACATGGTTTCCATTTATGTCTCTTGCTTCAGTTTGACACATAATATGTCAAATTTGTGAGCAAAAGCATTAAGAACAGAGTGAATAAGATACAAAGTGACAGAAAGGCAACAGGAGCTTCTCAGGGCAGCAAATAAATTGTGATTCTCCCCTAAAGCCCTGATTATTCTATCTATCTATCTATCTATCTATCTATCTATCTATCTATCTATCTATTATCTATCTATCTATCTATCTATCTATCTATCTATCTATCTATCTATCATCTTTCTTTTTTCTTCTTTCCTTCCTTCCCCTTCTCCTTCCCCTTCCTTCCTTCCTTCCTTCCTTCCTTCCTTCCTTCCTTCCTTCCTTCCTCCCTCCCTCCCTCCCTCCCTCCCTCCCTCTCTCCCTTCTTTCCTTCTCTCTCTCTCTCTCTCTCTCTCTCTCTCTCTCTCTCTCTTCCTCTCTCTCTCTAATGTAAACATTGCTATTCTACTGAATTATACTTTCTGAACAAGCAAGGTGACACCTGTCTCCTGGCCATAAAGTAATGAAGTATTTAGATGCCAACCTGAGGGGCACATGCACATGTGTGTGAGTATGCACATTCTCTCTTTACAAGTCTTGTTAATGCTCATGAAATGCCAGTTTGTCTGGGACTCTCAAGTGACAGAGAACATAAATTATTACCCACTTTATAATCACTAATAAGATTAGATGTGCTCTTGACATTCAGGCAAAATATGTAAATACATCAGTTTGAATTTGCACAAATCTAAAATACTGAAATCATCCTAACCTCCTGGCTCTTTACTACATAGAAGAGTTTGTTACAGGATGTCCAAAATTTTACACAGAAAATGCCGCCCTACCGCTCCAGTGACACTGAGGACTCAGAAAAGCATTTTTCAAAGGCACCTTCAGAAGTCGCTTGTCAACCTGACCTCCAGAAGACCACTGAGTCTTATCCAGAGCCCAGCAGCCCGTGTTCTGTCTCGTCAGCCAGAGGACGATAGATGTTTGCTGCCTGCTGGGCAATTTGCAGGCAGGACTCATTCGTGTTCCTTCTGCCTCAGGTAATCTATTATTCTGTTTTTAGCATTTTCAGTGTAGGCAAGCCAGCTGGATTCCTCCTGGGAAGTGGCATTGAGAGTGTTCATGGAGCACAGAATGAGAGGAGACATCTGAGTTAAAGGGGAAGAGGGCCTGTGGAGCATCCTGCTCATCATGGCCATTAAAATATATTGTCCCTGACTAGTCAGTGTTCTTGTGCCAAGTGCCTAATGTCTTCAGACTTCAATGTCCTTATCTGTAAAATGACAGAATACTACCTTGTGTCCAAAGATTCTATAGAGTATACTTGCTTGAGGCGATAGGTCATTCTATGCCCATGAAATTTGCATAAAGCTATTTAGGAAGGTGCTTTGAAAAATACACAGAAAAACTCAAGTTGACTTATGCAAATCAATACAGAAGAAAAATTAAACTCCAAACAGTGTGTTAGATACTGTGGTAAACAGAATTACTAGTGTCAGTTTGTCTCTTCCCTCTAATGGGCTCCCTCCAATATCATACCTAAGGATATAGGAATATATTTTCCAACCCATTCATATTGGACCTGGCATGTGACTTGCCTTGATCAGTGGGATATTAGTGAAAGTAATAGAAACTGAAGTTTAAAATGTGTTTGTGAGTTGGGATTTCTAATCTGAGCTTCAGCTATTGCCAGTGGGAAAATGTACCATAGTAGCCAATGTCCAAGAGCCTGAATTCTAGAAATGAGCCCATGGGACAGTCCTGAAGTAGCCCCACGCCCTGAAGCAAGCCCAGCTCAGTCTAGCTTAACAGCAAATCACTCTCTATGCTGTGCACACCACAAATACATTGTATTGTTGTAAGCCAATGGTACTCTGGTGCTGGGCCACAGCATCATTATAACGAAGCCTGACAGACAGACTCTGTGCAGGAGCAAAATATGAAAAAAGAATCTACTGCCTAGAGGGATCTAAGATATTAAACACCTAGCTATATAAAACCCAACCTATCGCAGAATTTAGAGTTAGCTGTTTCAACATGACTGCAAATGTGCCAAAATAACAATGACATTGAATTGAAAACCACACACAAGTTGCAAGACCTTTTGTACCAAATTTAAATAACCATAACTAATAATCCCAAGGTAGATAGTTTGATGGCACAATTAATCCTTTATTGGATAAGAGAAAGAATTGTGAGAAAGATGAAAATCATCCTGAAGTTCATTTGGAACATCTTTTTTTGTTCATTACTGTATATTTTTCCTTTCCTGTTTTCTCAACTAAGAATGTTACAGATGTATGTCCTAATCCATGAAGCATCCTGCATGCACCTGCTGTGCAGATGATGTTTCAGCTTCTCCCAGGATCTAGAAGCTACCAAATCACAACAAATAAACTTTGTGAAACATATGCATATATCTGCCCTATAGTTAAATGACACACTTACCAGGTTGTCATCTGAGTTTTATGCTCTCCTGCTATTTGGAGCCAGGATACAGTCCTGGGCTGTCAATTTCAGTTTTTTTTTTTTAAATTCAATACAGTTTTAATTTTACCAGACTGAAGAGGACTACAGGGTAAATGGAGTGGAGAATAATCAATAAAAGCTCATTCAAGCATCAGAGTATATCACACACACACACACATACACACACACACACACACACACCAAGAACAATGACATAGCTATTATTTTATACCACCAGGTAATACGTTCTATAGCTCTGGAGGTTGAGATGTAAACTGCCCCGTAGGCAAATGTGTGAATATTTGGTCCCCAACTGGTAGTACCATCTAGAGAAGTTGAGGAGATGCTAGCAAGGGGAGCATTGCTGGAGGAAGTACTTCACTTAAGGGAAGTCTTGTAGTTTTACAGCCTGGTCCCACTTCCTGTTCTCTCTTTGTTTCCTGAGTGTTGAGGCAGTGTGATCAGCCAATGTCTTACTCTTGTTGTGGTGCCTTCCCTCCTCCCTGATGCCAGGATGAACTGTGCCTCTTTAGAACTGTGAACCAAAACAAACCCTTTCTCTTTTAGGTTGTTTTTGTCAGATATTTTCTCACACCAATAGGAAAAGAAGCAAAGACAATAAGCAACTAAATTACAACAAAATTTCAAGTTTCTGATCACCTATAACTTGCTATAATTGTACGAATGAAATGTTAAATGTAAAAAGCAGCATAGAAAATGGTTTGTATAGTAAGATCACAAGATGTAAAAGGGAACGTCTTTGAAGTCTTGGTTTGGGAACAGAATCAGAATCTTGCTGACACCATGTCTCTGTATGGTGAAGTACTTTTTTTATGTCTGTTTTTCTGTATTTCCCATTTTTTTTATATTAAATACCATTTGAAATTCCTTTTCCTAAGTGGTAACTTTGCTATTTTAAAACATGAATTTTTTCATTGCTCAATATAGTTTGTTCTGTCTTCTTTTACATGTGTATCCAAAAGAGGAAAAAGAAATTAATGTTATATTAAAGCTTATACACTTATATTACATTAACAACAATACGTTTTTGATCCCAAATTTACAATGAAAGCTAGAATTTTAAAAATGTAGCACTCACCAGAATAATAAAATTACATGACTTCTACAAAAGAGCTAAAAGTATTTTATAGCACAGTCATTGAGAATGAAAATGTCATTTTTGTTATTGTGCCTTTAACATTACAAACGACAGGGGAGTATTGTATTACAAAGACATACTAATAAATTTGTAATTATTTTTAACAGACCAGATTGACTTAACTCAAAAGTTATATTAAAATAAAATGTAAATGTCATCTCAAAAAGTAAAGAAGGAGTATTTTGCTCATCTAAGAGAATGTCAAAACCATTTAGATGAATATCTTCATCTCTGTTTCTTCAAAGACAAACAGAAACTAGAAACATGGAATGCTTTCGTGTAGCACACATGCTAAAGTGTGATGGTGCCACACATTTACTGATTTATGAATGTCTTTCAAGTGTGCCATTGGAAGCTTGAAAACACTTCACCATTGACTGTGTAAGGAAGATTGTTTTTTGTTTTTTTGGTTTTTTTTTGGGTTTTTTTTGTCTGTTTTTTTTTTTTTGTTTTTTGTTTTTTGTTTTTGCTGCAGCAAAAGTAATTTTCTTTAACCAATATTTAATATTTTAATTTCCAAACCAAACACTTGAAAAAACTCAAAGGACTTTGCACTTGGCTGTGTGGGGGGAATTGTTAGTAATAACTATTGTTAAACAGTCTGCAAGAATATAGTGCTTCATCTCGCTGCTTGATAGTATTAAGGTGCCGGAACAGGGTATTTTTAAAAAGGTACGATTGTTTTTAGTTTTATGAAAATATGTACGCTTTTGACAGGTGATCATTTTATGTATTTAAATTTTAGTAACATTAAGGCTGGAGAGATGGCAGCTAAGGGTATGGGATGTTCTTCCTGAGGACCAAAGTTTGATTCCCAGCACCCATATGGCAGCTCACAACCATCTCTAATTGCAGTTTCAGAGGATCTGATGTTCTCTTCTGTCTTTTCAAGACAGCAGGAATGCACGTACTGTACAGAAATACATTCAGGCAAAAACACCCATACATATAATAAAATACATATAATAATAATAATGATAATAATAACAGTAGTAGTAGTAATTTTGAAAGATCTAGTTACATTCATTAAGAAGAATAGACTTATAAGCAATGTCAGCATACCTTTAAAAGCATTCAGGATAGACTGTTAATACTTTATTAAATTAACAATGCAAGACTACTACTTCCCATTTCAAAGATTCCCTACATTTCTAGGAGGGTTGAGGAACAATTGTTGGAGTTTGTTAAATGTATAAATTTTCTTACGATCTGTAAGAGCCAAGAAAGAATAAAAATTACTTCCTATCTATCCAACATATACATACCAATTATAGCCTAACTGCTAAGATCATTTATGAATTTATTTCTTTTTGTAGAGCAGGAGTGCATTATTTTATTTCATACCATTTTAAGGAGAAGAAACTTCAGCCCACCAACATTGTAGCTACATTTTCAAGGCTAGTGCTGACATTCTAGGCTCTTGCTTCTTCTTCTTCTTCTTCTTCTTCTTCTTCTTCTTCTTCTTCTTCTTCTTCTCCTCCTCCTCCTCCTCCTCCTCCTCCTCCTCCTCCTCCTCCTCCTCTTCCTCCTCCTCCTTCTCCTTCTTTTTATTCTTTTTGAAAAGCTAAACTAAACTTTTTTTAGTTTGTTTTAAAAATTAGTTAACTTTTATGGGCATCCATATTTTGTTTACATGTATGTCTATGTGATTGTGTCAGATCTTCTGGAACTGGAATTAGAGACTGTAAGCTTCCATGTAGGTGCTGAGAATTGAACCTAGGTCCTATAAAAGAACAGACAGTGCTCTTTTTTTCTTTTATTGGATATTTTCTTTATTCACATTTCAAATGTTATCCCCTTTTCAGGTCTCCCCTCCAAAATTCCTATCCCATCCCCCCTTCCCTGCCTGCCTCTATTAGGGTGCTCTCCCACCCCCCCACTCTCACCTTCCCTCCCTGGCATTCCCCTATCCTGGGACATTAAACCCCCTCAGGCCAAAGGGCTGCTTCTCCCACTTATGTACAACAAGGCCATCCTCTGCCACATATGCGGGCAGAGCCATGGGTCTCTCCTTGTGTACTCTTCGGTTGGTGGTCCATTCCCCAGGAGCTCCAAAGGGTCTGGCCAGTTGACACTGTTGGACGCCCCATGGGAGTGCAAACCCTCTTAGCTCCTTCAGTCCCTCCTCCAACTCTTCCATCGGGGATCCCCGCACTCAGTCCAATAGTTGGCTCTGAGCATCCACCTCTGTATTTCTCAGGCTCTTGCACAGCCTCTCAGGAGACAGCTATATCAGGCTTCTGTCAGCATGCACTTCTTGGCAATCACAGTAGTGTTTGTATATGGAATGAATCCCCAGGTGGGGCAGTCTCTGGGTGACCTTTCCTTCTGTCTCTGCTCCACACTTTATCTCCATATTTTCTCTGTAGAGTATTTTGTTCCCCCTTCTAAGAAGCACTGAAGCATCCACACTTTGGTCTTCCTTCTTCTTGAGCTTCATGTGGTCTGTGAGTTATATCTTCAGTATTCTGAGTTTTGGGGCTAATATCCACTTATCAGTGAGTGCATACTATGCCTGTTCTTTTGTGACTGGGTTACCTCACTTAGGATGATATTTTCAAGTTCCATTTATTTGCCTTGGAATTTCATGAAGTCATTGTTTTTAATAGCTGAGACATTGTGTAAATGTACCACATTTTCTGTATCCATTTCTCTGTTGAAGGACATCTGGGTAGTTTCCAGCTTCTGGCTTTTATAAGTAATGCTGCTATGAACATAATGGAGCATGTGTCCTTATTACATGTTGAAGCATCTTCTGGGTATATATCTGGGTCCTCAGGTAGTACTATGTTCAATTTTCTGAGGAACTGCCAGCAAGCCAGTGTTCTTAACTGCTGAGCCCTCTCTCTCTCTCTCTCTCTCTCTCTCTCTCTCTCTCTCTCTCTCTCTCTCT
>NW_021621003.1:765526-823433 GCF_004785775.1 Grammomys surdaster | reverse complement strand
TCTCTCTCTCTCTCTCTCTCTCTCTCTCTCTCTCTCTCTCTCTCTCTTTGTGTGTATGTGTGTGTGTGTATGTGTATGCATCTGCATCTGTGTCTATGTGTATGAGTGCTTGGCCTACATGTATGTCTGTTTACCACATGGTGCCCATGGAAATGGTGAGCCTCCATGTGGATGATGGGAACCAAACCTGGGTCCTCTGTATGAACAACTAGTGCTCTTAACCATTGATTTAACTCTGCAGCCCTCATTATAGGTTTTTAATATTAGAAGAGAACTTTCACAGGAGAATCTCCTGGTGGTTTGAGAACTTTACTAGGGAGAAACACTTTCTTTTCCCTGCCTCCAAATGAATTTTTCCTAGACACATTCTCTGCCTATTTTACTCCTGCCAACCTGGGCCAGAGGAGGTGCAAATGTGTGATGAAAGGAAAACACATTCTGTGTGCTACTTAGTTCTTCTTGCAAGAATGCATTCTCTTGGCTTCTTAATACCCCGGACCTCCCATGGGAAGCCCTCCTTTGAACAATTATGCATGGTGAATGTTCTGTAGGCAAGCTGAGTGACTCTGCCTACCTCAGGACTCTCATGGTTAGCCACTCAGTTAGCCAACAGAGTCAACACTTTCAGCATCTTCTTGACTTTCCCATAGTGCACATGTTATACTGGTGGCCCCATCGTTTTGGCTACATTTTGTATCTCAGTCTGTTCAGAAACCAACAATGCTATAGCAAGGTGTTTTACTTCCTTCCAGAAAAGCTTCCAGAAAAGCTCTATCATTCATCACTGGTTGATTTGACACAATTCCAAGCCAATGTACGGCCTGACTTGTAAAAAAGCTATTACTCATCATTTAATATAGGGAACCCCCATGTGAGTGATTCACTCTCCAACTCTACTACTTCTATCATTATTTATTGATTTTTTCATTTAAAATGTTCATATTTTTTCCCCTTTAAAGCATTGTACTAAAAGGAAACTATTTCAATTCTATGAAAGGAAAATATATACCATTTGTCAAAAATTAATATACAAAATGTACAAAGCATTTGGCTCTATTCAAAGAACCATAATAGACACTTTATAGAGACTAAATTCCCATCTCTAGCTCCAGGGCCTGTAACTCCAGTGCTGAGGTTGAAGAATGGGAAAGGGGCTCACTGGCCAGCCAGTCTAGTTCAACCAGTGAGCTCCTGCTGTGTTCAGTGAGAAACCCTATTCAAAAAGTAGGCTGGAGCATCGATTGAGGAAGACATCCTAACATCATATATGTCTGCATAGGTAAATGCACGCACACACACACACACACACACACACACACACACACACACTGAATAAATTTCTAAAGAATAGAAATGTGTTTCTAGGAGCTGACAGCATTACTTAAAGCCTGCATCACACTACGATGTCTTCTAGCTCATGATGACTGTAATGTACCAGCTTTTCTCTCCCAGCCAGTCTGTCACTATAACTGGCACACTGAATAAGCAGGATTCAGGGGCCTTAATCACAGAATTTGTTTTTTCTCAACAGACTTGAAAACTGGCCTGGTTCGGTCCTTATCCCTGGCTTTTAAAACTCATGCTTGGGTAAAAGAATATCTACCAGAACTTAACATCACTATTATAGGGGCTGGGGAATGGTTTAGTGGGTGAAGTACATGCTGTAAAAGCCCCAGGACCTAAGTTTGAACTCCTTGAACTCCCATAAAGCTGGACATCTTTAATTCCAGGACTCCCATCGTGAGATGAGAGATAGAGACAAGAGCTTCACTCAGAAGCTTATTGGCCAGCTAGCCTGGTATGCAGGAGAGCAGCAAACAAAGGTATTACTTCAAACAAGGTGATGGATGAGGACCAACACCCAAGGTTGTCCTATGACCTCCACATATACACTGTGATCTGCGTCTGCCTGAACACACCCACGTGCACACACATATACAAAACATAAGCACCTACTATCACAGCTGTAGTTAGAAAATAAATTTCAGTGCCCAAAACTGCTCTGTTGTGTATAGCCCATTCTGCACAGACTTATTTTTTGTCACACGTCCTTCTCTCCATCCTGAACTAGTAGCAAGCTGCTCTCTACTGTAGGGAATGAGCTGACAGTTAATACCTGTTGTGGACAACATGGCTGCAGGCAGGACATGGCTGTTGCCGTCTTACAATTGTGGCAGCTATGAGTGTCTTCATGAGGCTCTCATTAGACTGAGCCTAGTAACATTCACTCATGGAAGGAAGGAGAGCTCATCATATGGTATAGAAGGCCACCGATGAGCCTGCACATGAGGCCCATAGGCATGCCCCCTCTCAGGGGGAACATGAACAGTTAACATTTACGTACACAAAACAATTGCTGTCTGAAAGACTCTTCTTTGATGGTATAGGTGCATTTGAGTCACTTATGGTTCTATTAGTAACCTTTCATCCATGAGTTTATAAGTAACAGTAGTTAAACCTTTGGTGTACCAGGCTATTCCTAGGTGGAAACACTCCTTTAGCAAACTGTTGGTGATATATCCAGGATGACTAAAATATGTCCTGTCCCTATTGAAAAAGTCATGTAACCCTTGGCACTCAAACAGAGATGTTACATAACTGAAGATGAGCTTTAGAGGAACAGTTGCTTTGCCCATACAATGGATAACAAGACACACAACTGAAGGTAGGCCACCTGGGATTAGAACATCCCTGGGGACAATCCTGACATGGCTATTCTTCTTCACAAGGTGTGGAATGGCATGCCTTCTTGTTGAGGTAGTGGATGGTATGTCCCTGCTAGTGATAATATGGTACATAGTGGGGTCGTTCCACTAACAGTCGAGTATACGTGGAAGGACGACCATCTTCTATGATATTTGGTAGGTGCAAGGATACCATTAAAGTGGCTGACAGAGTGGAGAATATAATGTAGTCTCTGAAAGTAGCACAAATGTGGCATTATTGTGAGCATCCTAAAATGATGTTGTGTGTTGTGAATGATAAGACATAAAACTAGAACTCAGATGGTTGCCTTCCCAGAAAGAGCTTGGTAGTGTAAGGGAGGAATTACAAAGAGAAAAAGATATGCAGATGCTATTCTACAACTAGCCTCTGATTTGGCAGGAAAGTGAGAGAAAACAAAATGAGATGAAGACATTGGCTTGCCATGTCTTATGGCTGGGCTGGGTATGTAAGGGCGAATATCAATTAGATACATGCTAAATCATTCCTCCTGGAATCCAAACAGACAGATTGCAGTAACTTGTATAAGAATTGGAAATACTCATGTTTTCAGGTAGCAAACTTTCTGTTTCTATGAGTCCTACATATCAATTTTTGAGAACATAAACAGAATATACATTTCCCAGAAGCATCTTGAGTACAAAGCAAATGTCTCTGTGGGCAGCAGAAGCCTCCTTGGCAGAGTTCTGCAGCAGAAAGAACTTAGTGAAGTCAAAGTGGGGATGTGGAGTTATGACTGGAGCAGTAGCTCCACACTGGAGGTTTGTGTCACTCACTACTGTAAGTCACAGAGAGGAAGGAAGGGCAGAGCGTAAAGAGCAAGGATTTCAGAGGATAGATTCAGATTCAGGTTCTCTACCTGTAGCTGTGTATCTTGAAAAGGGAGTTATATAATTTTCTGAGGCTCAGTTTTTCATGTCAAGAAAAAGGTCTCCTCAGGATTGATATGACAATTAAAAGAGTGAAAACAATTGACAGCAACCAAGAAGCCTGATATTTTGCTTGGTGCATGCAAGGCAGATGCTGAGCAAACCGCCTTCCCATCCTCCCTCAGAGCTCACAACAGAAACTGAGACATATGGTGCAAAGTACCTTAGGTTTGCAAAATGCTTTAAACTTTTAAAACACCTTCACAGCTGTTTCCTTACTTTGTTTTATTAGGAATAAAAGGAAGGAAGGAAGACAAGAAGGTAGGATGTGATATAAAAAAAGAAAAACTAGGAACTGGAGAAGCAGCACAGGATGTTGCATAACAAAAATGCAGGCCTCTAGTTCCACCAGACCTGTGGCTGTGGCATCCAGTGGTCTTCACAAGATTGCTGAGAACCAGTCTTGTGAATTAAGTATATAGGAAACAGTGTCTACTTAAAACAACAGGTCAGATGTCTGAGTTTGCTGTGGACTTGACCTAGAAATTAGTTTGGAGAAGAAAGAAATCTTCCTATTGCAACTACCAGCAAGTGGAGCATTCGTGGTGCCTGGCCTTGCTAATCACTGATGTGTATTCCCCAGTGGGACCCCAGGGATGTGATACAGCAGGCTATCCTATTAAAACTTCCTAAATATAGCCTTCTATACCCTGTTTGCTGGATCTTTTTATATCTCAAGATCCAAATCAAGCTTCTCTATAGATAGGAAGGAGACCCAGCTGAAGCCCAAGTTGTACACCACTTTTCCCTCCTCTCTAGACATACTTGCACAGAGTCCCTCAACATTTCCCAGACCATGCTAAAGAGACATCATCCTGGGCAGCCAATACTGTTCCTTTGGCCTTTGACTGAGTCTTTTTTTTTTGTTTTGTTTTTCGAGACAGCCTGGAACTCACTCTGTAGACCAGGCTGGCCTCGAACTCAGAAATCCGCCTGTCTCTGCCTCCCAAGTGCTGGGATTAAAGGTGTGTGCCACCACCGCCTGGCTTGACTGAGTCTTAAAAGTTGTAACCTAGAGAAATAGATGTAACAAAAGATATAATAATAATATTACTGCAGGAAATATTTATCACAGAGTATATGAGGCAAATATCTAATGAATACTGGCTGAAGCAGGTGTTCTTGCTTTGGGAACATGACAAAGTGAGACAAGGTGCTCCATGTCATGGAGAACAGGGTGTCATTTCATCCAGTGGCCAAGTGTCTTTGGGCCTTGTGAAATTGGAGTTAGTACAAGTTAACACAATTTTTGAAGTATGTAACTTGAGACAAGTCTGTTAATCTTAGGAGCAGCTGTAAAATAGACACAAAAATAGAAGTGTCATTTGAGAATCTTTCCAAAGTGATTAGCTGTGACTACAGAAAACAACAGGTATGCATTATAATTCTATGTCATAAAGTGACTATGTTGTCCCAAAGGGAGCAGCGCTAGAGGTCCTGAGACTATGGGGACTGTGTTTTCTTTCTAGGAGTCACAGGATACTGACAGCCAAAAGCAAGAAGCATCTGTGCAATGGTCATTATGTACTAGATTCTGTCCTTAGGACTTCACATCAGTTGATCTGTTAGATTCTTCATGCATTCTTCAGAAATGGGACAATTTTCATTGTAATTTTTTTCATAAATCAATCCAAAGCCAAGAGGTTGAGTAACTTGCCCGAGATCATTCAGACTCTGAGAAGACCAGGCTCAAGCTAAGCACTTAGATATAGGATTCTCACTTTTCAGTATCAATATCTCAATATCGTGATAGTTCCCAGCTCCCAGCCAGAGGTCCCTTCCAGGGCACACTTTCTCACAGTTCTTGGCACCCAGGATCTAACGAATATCAATAGGTATGAAGAGCAGCTCAAATGCGTGTGTGGAGTGAAGCCCAGGAAGATACACAGAGTCAGTGGGTTCACAGTGTGGGACAGTTCAGAAAAGCAAACAGTGGCCCAGCTGATTATGGAAAGGAGTCACAGAGAGGCTGCCAGGGCTGGCTCTAAAGCAGGGTAGCAATGTAGAGTTCTTTACATCAAAAGAATGACCTGCAATAGCCATACTTACAATTTTTAATGAGTGAGTTTATTGAGAATATAGCAAGTTGAAGTAAAAGAATAAATAGTAAGAAATAGATCAATAGATGATTAAGTAAATGATAGATAGATAGATAGATAGATAGATAGATAGATAGATAGATGACAGATAGATGATAGACAGCAAAATATCAGGAATTGATTTGGGGAGCCCCATAGAAAGAGTCAACTGGCATTCACAATAGAGTCCTAGGCAAAGCAGAGTTCCCCAGGTAAAAGAATACACACTTTAAAGGTAACATCATCCACCAGGGACTTATAAGTATCCAGCAGACACTGACTGGAGAAGATGAGGCAGTCCACTAGAGTACCAAGTTGAGCTTTCTATCTGAGATGAGTTTTCCATGGCTGAGCTTCCACCTTTTCTTGCTGATCATAGCATTTTTATATTATAAAATAAGCCAGTGGTTCTCAACTTTCCTAATGCTGTGACCCTTTAATAATGAATCTATGATGAATCTAATAACTCCTAATAATAAAGTTCCTCATATTGTAGTGAACATTGACCACAAAATTATTTTTGTCGCTACTTCATTACTGTAATTTGACTGTTATAGATTCCTGCATTTTCTGATGGTCTTAGGTGACCTCTGTCAAAGGGTCATTGGACCCCCAAAGGAGTCATAACCCACAGGTTGAGAATCACTGGGATAAGCAATAGTATCTTCAGAAGTGATTTTCCTTCCAGATATTCTCAGAAACAATGTGTTTTTTTTTTTAACACAGTTTTTTTTCTCTCCAAATTGCAGAGCTAGAGAGGTCATCCCCTATTCAGATAAGACACCTGTGAGGACACTTAACGATTTCCATACCGGGGTCTTCAGTAGGGTGAGGGTAAACTCTGCTTCCAGTGAGCTCAAACAACATACAACAATTTGCCAATATAACGTACATTATATCAAACCACACAGGCACAAAAACAGATGAAACTAGTAAATTGCCAGAGTGCTGAGTGTTCTGGGGTTCACTGGTTAGTGAATCATGCTGAGGCTTTCTAAAATCTAGAAGTCTAGGTTTAATCATGAGAATTAAACCCAGTCTACATTTTGCTGAAGGTAATGCTGTTAGCATTTCTCCCCCAGTGGAAGACCAGATTCAGTCAGAAATGTCTGCTGAACTTCATGTTCACCTTGCTGCTTGGAAAATAAATTTCTGAAAGGCAGAGAATGTGTCACTTGTACATTGACAGTCTCAGTTGTCATAAGCCTTTTGGATATTATATATCCCTAAAAGGTCATGGATGTATAATTAAGTTGAACAATACATTTAATGAACATTTCCTATCTAGAGTCAGTCTGTAAAACAATTACAGAGATACATTAGGAAATTGTTTGACTTTATGACCATATGAGAGTGCATCTATACAGTCACTTTGATTTTCACTTAGCACGACCACAGATTGCACGGATGAGTCACTGTTTCATTATAAAATAGATTTGAGTTAGAAGATTTTGTTCAATAGTAGGTTAAGGTAGGGACACTGTGCCTGTCCCAAGTGAGATGAAGCTGCCCCATGAGATCTGGTCTTCAAAACTGAAAGCACTCTCAATTTCAGAGCTTTTCATCTTTTGACAGGTTCACTGAGATACAACTTCTTGGAAGCCAAGAAACACGTGTACTATCAGTTTCCAAGTTTTCTTTTGCATAGGCAGTGGCAAATGTTAGACTAAGAAGAGGAAAAGGAAAACATGATAGCAAAATGGAAGACTTAGAGCAAATAATAAACAGACTACTTGTATGTTAACTCTGTGCTAGACTTTTAAATGCTAAAGCAAAGTGTTGGTCCCCAAGGTAGTGGTTCAAGAGGTTAAGGCAGGAAGGTCTCTATGGGTTCAAGGCCAACTCGGACAACGTAGCAAATGGTAGGCTGTCTGGGAACAAAACAAAAAGACAGAAAGACTGTCTCAGGCAACAAAACAAAACAATAGCAGCAACAACAAAACATTCTTCTCTAGAGAGGACTCCTCTCCAGAGAGGGTAATAACCCCAAAATAGTGCATAAAATTCAATCTGGAAGTATAAGTTGGCTTAGTGGGTAAGGGTACTTGATGCCAACCCTGAAAACCTATGTTTAATTCCCTGGAACTGACTCTCAACAAGTTGTCCTCTGACGTGCACATGTGTGTCATTGTTGTGGGCACACACCCATGCACACCCACCTACTACCCCTTTCCCAGTGTCCAGCTTGGCACCATTTCTTTGAGGAAAGCTGCAATGGGGGTATGGAGTCAGTGGTGAGGCCTAAGTTTCTTCATCTTTGGCAGTTCTTCTGTCTATAACTCTCTGTTAGTCTAAGGTCAAAAGCTGTTGGCTTCTGGTGATGAACTGCTGCTACTCAGCAGCAGGGAATGAAGAAGAAAGGAGGGTTAATTGGTGGGGCTCTTTTCTTTCTGGCTCAAAGACCAATTGCTGGTCAAGAAAGAGGCTTAGAAACTCGTTAACTCTTTGTGAACTGGGAGAGAGGGGAGAAGAGAAGAAAAAGAAAATTCATTTACACAGACAAGATGCACAGATATACACACATCATACATACACACAGTCTTGTAGGGCCTGACCACCTGTCTCATCAACTCCACAAGTGTCTATGCATACTTACATACATACAAATATACATACACATGTATGTATAGACATACATACACACACACACAAATATACACACACATGTTTGGTGGATGAGGCAGAGGCCCCCAAGCCACCACACTTTATTCCTTCTCTCTGGCTTTTTTTATACCTTTTTAGACAAAAGTTCTTTAGAAAATTACTTCAAAGATAAAATGTTACACAAAAAGTAGAGTTGTAGAAAAATGTAGACTGAGTTCAAAGCAATGTTTCATTCTATAAGCTCATTGTAAGTTCAAAGCAACAGTTTCACATGGTCTCTCTTTATCATAGTGCACACCTGTGGCTTTATCCTTGGATCTCACCTAGAATTAATGTTTTTCTTTGATCACAAATCTGTTTCAAGCCTATCTCTCTTCTTAGTGTAATTTTGAAAATTAATTTTATTGCTAATTATGCAGCATTTGCTTACTGTTATGAGAAGTGGGCACAGTTTATTCTTGACTCTAATCTTAATACATCCTTCTGGCAAAACACCTAAAACCATCTCAGAAAACATTCCTAAAATTATTTGAATCAAATCAGGAATTCTATAGAGTCATTAGTTCATCTAAACAGCATTAATTAACAAAAGTTCATCTTCATGTTGATCTGCAAGGAATTTGCCCAATAGGGTGGCTGATGCCCAGGAACCATTAGGCTATGTAATAATTACAGGAAAGGCATATCAGCAGTGAGAAACAATCCAAGTCTTTGTATTCTTAATGCTCATCCATCACAGGGTCTGCAAAAGAGTAGTTCATCTCCAGAAAACTCACTTGCTTGCCTTTAAGCCTATTCTAGATGGCTTCTGAAACATCTTGATTGCTTCCCCTGAGTCAGACATCTCACTCCTAGGAGCACATGGAATGTTCTCACTTTGCCAGTTCTGAGTGAATTAAATCAAATATAATCTGATAAAGTAATAACTGGTGTTCTTCTGACTCAGGAAAGAAAATTTGGTGCTCACTCTTTTTTTTTTCCTCAGATAGAAAATGGTGAATTAAGGTTAGTGTAAAGTGCATGTTGTCATTCTAAACATCTGAATGTCCACATGTGACATGGGACAGGGACAGAATTGTGATGGAATATACATAGTAATTAAATGATTAAACAAGGCTTAATTATTTTCAAATAATCTTACAAACACTTGGCATGAAAACTGAGAATCCCCTGCTATACAGAGGGAAAGAGAGAAAGAACAAAAGAAAGAAAAGAGTAACAGTTTGGGAGTCCTATGCATGACAACATCCCAGTAAACATTTGGAAGAAGCATAGTACATACAGCTTGTGGCTCATCCAGCCAGCTTCTTGTTCTCACACATACAATTTCACTGCACCACAGTCATGACTGCCACAGTCATCTGTCTCTATATTGTCTACAATGGTTTTTGCAATGCTATAGCTGTCGAGCTGACAAGTTCAAAGAGATAAAATGACCTGCAAAGCCACAAATACTACTGAGCACTCTAGAGAAAATTTCCCCACCTTTAATTTGGAATAATGTCAAAGTTACAGGTGCCGATTTCTTAGCGGCAATTCAGCATGCTGAGAAACTCTTTTTTTACCAGCTCACAGCCCAGCTTCCTCACACAGTAGAATCTAATTAGAGCAATTAAATATTTTTAGGCATTTGTATAGTTCACTCCTTGAATTGCCCATTGTTCTCACCAAAGGAATGCCTGTTGAGTGTAAATTGGGAGAACAGAACATAAGAGTGTTGCTCTTGCTGCTGGCAATCAACATGTAAAATTA
Source organism: Grammomys surdaster (assembly GCF_004785775.1). Lineage (NCBI taxonomy): Eukaryota > Metazoa > Chordata > Mammalia > Rodentia > Muridae > Grammomys > Grammomys surdaster. Next base: position 813,346 of record NW_021621003.1, on the reverse strand, counting down.
CGCACAGACCATAATTTTTATTACTATTGTATTTTCATAAGTGGAAGAAAACTTAGCCTAAGCATTAAAACACACTATAAAGAAACAATGGAAAAATTATCTCATTAATTTTTAAGCTACAATGTGTATATCTACCTTTGAAGTTCATCTAGCAACATCTTGATTGATGACTATGTATGACATTGCCCCATGTGAACCCCTACTCATTCCATTTTCCTTCTCTTGTCTCAAGCTCTTTTTAAGCACACCATCTCCCAAGATGCTGGACCAGCAGAGAGGCACAGCGACAGCACTACTGTTCTCTCTGGTAACAGCTTTTCTTATTTCTTCCTCCTAAAGGGAGGTGGCTTTCCAGAAAGGGAATAAGAGAGTGGTGAGATCACAAGCTAATATATAAATTTAAAACCATAGCACTAAAGATTATTTCTTTTCTTTTTCTTGTTTTTGGAGGTAGGAGGGGGGTTTTCAAGACAGGGTTTCTCTGTGTAGCTCTGGCTGCTCTGGAACTCACTCTGTAGACCAGACTGGCCTCAAACTCAGAAATCTGCCTGCCTCTCTGTCCCAAGTGCTGGGATCAAAGGCATGCACCACCACTGCCCGGCGGTTATTTCTTTTCTGATTGAAGACAAAATTGTTTTTAAATGCCATCTTTATCAAGATGTTACTTAACGGGGCCTGGAGAGGTGGCTCAAGCACAAGCAGTGTGGACTGGGAGCTCAGGACTGCTAAGAATTTTAGTTCCAGCCTTGCATGATACCACCAGTCCCTCAGAGCTCAGGAACCTATGACTATATAATAACCTAAATAAAGATTCTGAATGGGACCTGTCCAGTTCTGCACTTCCTGGTACTGATTAGCATGAAGACATGCCAGTACTGTGATGAAAAATTTCACACATATCAGGAGGATGTCTAAGATGTCAAAGCTCTCTCATTCTCCTGCTCTACAAAAAGAGTTTGCTTCTTTAGTCACTACACTCTACCACTTCCTTTATAGTTCAAATACTTTGGAAAACTACACAGAGTTCCATTTTCTGTGTGTAACTGAGTGATCCATTCTGGCCAGAATACACTAGCTATCATCATTGAGAGTTGAAGGTAAAAAGAGAATAGTCATTATTTTCACTGAAATCTTGAAGCACAATGTAAACCTGTTACTAAAAGAGAGGGGAAAATTGATAACAAATAAAACTTGGGTGAAAACTGATTTGGCTGCTTCCCCAGGACAGAATTTTCTTGCTGTCAACTTTAACACATGTGCTCTGTTACTGTGGCATCTTCTGTTGTTTTACAACCTTCTGTGTGTGTGAGAACAAAACGTTAAATCATAGATGTCTTCAATGACCATCCAGTGCTCATTGACTATTTGCAGAAAAGAACTGGTGATGTACAGAGGATGAATCAAAACATAGAAGGCTAGGATCCCACAAGACAGCTCCACAGGCAAAGGCATCTGCTTCCAAGCCTGAAGACGCGAATTTGATCCCAGACCCCAGATCATTCCCTTGAAGGCAAGAAGAGGTTATGGAGTCCACCCCAGCTGGACTTACAGGTGCTTGTGAGTCATTCCTTAGATGCTGGAAATAAAACCCAGGTCTTTTGCAAGAGCAGCAAGTGCTTATGTCCACTGGATTATCTACCTCAGAAAGCTTATTGGCCAGTGGACCAATCTCAGTCATTATAGAGGACTTCTTTATACTTAATTTGTCTTTAAATTTTGATAACTAAAGTGGTTTCAGTCTCCTGTTTAAGTTTTTGCATAACTATGAGGTAATGTAGAAATATGCATTTCCAGTAACAATTGTAAAGCTATTAATTAGACCTGCCTCTGTTGATTACTGTTTATGAATAAAATAAATCCAGTTTACATATGCTTAGTATGTTAGCAGTGAGCTTTGTATTCTTGAGAAGCAAATAGAGACTAAGGGAAATGTTATAAATAGAATTATTTCAGATTTTGATATCAAGTATGTGAAGCTTTTCTAAGAAAATATAACTTTTATCAGGAAAAAGGCAAATGTGTGAAGGATTTACAAGAATAACAGTAGAATTTTTAAAATTATGCATCATTGTTATTGTTTGAATGTAAATGGTCCCCCCATAGGATCATGTATTTGAGTACTTGGTCCCTGACTGTGGCATTGTTTTTGAGATGTTATAAAACTTTTAAAAGTTAAGACATGGTTGATGGAGGTGGGTTACTAGGAGAAGACCTTTGGGGATTATAGTTTATTTCTGACAAAAGTATCCCACTCCCCAAAGTCAGATTTGTGATCATTAAAGAATATATAGTCGTTAAGTTTGTATTTACTAATATGATAGTATTCTGTACCTACAAGTTTCAACTAAATAAAAATCCTGAGTCTTGACTAAAAAAAAAGAGAGAGTGGTGAGAATTCAATATGCAGTAATGAAAAAGATACGAAGGATTACAAGAGAAAAACTGTATTCTGTCAAGTAACAATAAATGCCAAGCTGTCAGAAGAAAGGAAGTAAAGGTACAATGGTTGGGGTACGCACAGGGCACATGACTTGGTCCTGTTCTTCCTAGACAGGCCTTACTTGTCTCAGAGAAGATGCACCTTCTCTTGTGCTTCACAAAGTTGCTATTCAGGGAGAATTATAGTGTTGATGTTAATCTCTCTCTTAATCTTTCCTGGACCCAATACCATCTTCAGAGGTATCCCACATCTTCCCTTGTTATACTTTTCATTACATAGCGCCAAGATGCCTATCCTACAGATAAGACTATTATGTACAAATAGTACATTCTGGAATAAAACTACATCAAATACTGAGACTCAGACAGCAGCTCCCAACCTTCTTCAACTCTCATTCCTCCTATTCATGCAGAATATGAATGTCCTTGCATTGAATATTCTTAATACTCAGATGCTTTGGGTAAAGACCTACCTGATTCAGGAATCTATCATTTCATTCCTATGAACAAAGCATCTATTTATTATCTCAGAACCAGAAAACATGTTATGTATTTTAATAATAGAAGTTGCTAATTTCATATCCTTAATATATTGATGTATTAATAACAAAACAATAGAGTCTGTTATATAAATATTGAACCTCACATCTCTTTCCTGTATACTGGTAAAGTAACAAAACCAACAATTGTTGTGTTCCCCATACCCCATTTCTATCCCCTGGCATTGAGGGCATGGATGACAATCACTGGTACCTGAAACTAGGATAAGGATGAGATAGGTATGGTGCCTAGTACATGACTTAAGGGGCTATTCACTTTCAGAACTATGTAGACAGAGAGTCAGTCATCTTTTGGCAATAGGGTTGTGAGTTTGTAGGTAAATGCTTCATCCTCCTCAAAACACCAAAGGTACAGCTTGAGTTACATTATAGAGGCTTGACTTCAGTTGTCCACAGCAGTAACAATTTAACAATAAACTTTTTGTTTGTCATTGCCTCCTTCCTCTGTCATTCTTCTGAAAGTTTTGCTTAGTTCCATAGAATCACTTTTCAATGACTAGTTCCTACATGCAATCACGAATGAGAATTTTCACTTTCTAGAAATATCCAAGCCAAGAGACTTGATGTTGAGATTTATTAGGGAAAGTAGGTCATAGAAGGGGACTGTGGATTTAAGGATGCACGAGGGACTGACATTTTGCCCTCAACTCTAGTGGATGGAAATGGGATATGTGCAGAACAGAGATTGTTGGTTTTGTTACTTTATCAGTATACAGGAAAGAGAATGATCAGAATTGTGCAGTTGGTGTGTTTTGGTTTACTCAAGCACAGGACAGACTGTCAAGAATTCATTATGGGATTTATGAGTTTTAGAGTAGAACTTATACCTTTGAGAGAGTTCTCATGTTTATGCTAAGGCCAGAGACCTAGGCATAGAAAAGTCTGAAAATATTGAATATCTACTGTATTTTGAATTCTTTATACTTGTTGAACATCAGCTGGGGAATGATATTGTCTCAACTGGAGACCCTGAAAAAACTTCATTTAAGGTAAGTACGTCATGTGATGAAGTTTGTCCATTACAATAGAGAGTCCTCTGCCTCTTACTCCATGCATAACAGGCTGCACTATAGCCTGTGAAAGGGAATAAGTCCTTGTTCTGGGAGGAATGAGGAGAAAAGCTCCTTTAGTATTTGTGAAGTGTGCTGATAAGAATCCAGAGAATGGGGAAGAACTATCAGAATGGATCTCTGGGAATTTGATTCACTTGGTGAATGTGGAATGTGTGCCTCTTCTTTCTAGAGCATTCTGATGTTTGTGATCTTGGTTCCTAAAAAATTGTTTGCTACTGCTGGATGCAGTCACAGCTCTTTGATGTGAAAGCTATGATAACTCTATGAGCTGTAGTCATATGGGTCCCTCAAGCACTCCAGGAAGCCTGGAGGCAAAGAAAAAAATCCTGGTCAGGGTCAAAGTTATTCACCTTGATTGCTCTAGAGACCTAGGATTGATGTTGAGAAGAAAGGAAGATGTTTGAATACCAGGGAATTCCTTACAGGAGAGGGTTGTCATTATGGTTCTGTGCAGGGTAGTAATGTGAAATGGGATATTTCTGCAACCCTGGTCCAGCAGGTGCTAAAAATAAAAGTAAACAAAAGTTCAGACGTCCGAGGGATGCTGATGTGGGCTATTGACCAAATGAGCAAACAAGTGAGCAGCTTAGATCTGCTTAGCCACTGTGTCTGAGTGAATGGCCTCTAGAATGGTTACACAAAAGAGAGATGATGGCTATCAATTGTAGTCTTGGGACCAATTGCATGTGAGGACTGTGGCCTGTTCTAATAACCTAGCTGCTTTACACTTGTCAGAGGATTGTAGCAATTCTTCTGATAGCCTGAGAAAAAGACTTTTACAAAAAGCCCATAGCAAATCTCACACTTAATGAACGAACTTAAAGTGCTGTTTAAATGTAGTTCTGAATTCCTACTACTAAGATAGCTAATTAATATCCAACAGACATCACAAGCAATAACATAAGATCACGGAAAAATTGAGAAGAGAATTGGAAAAGAAGAGATAAAACAAACATTATCCACAGTATAATTGTCAGTATTAGAAAAGTGAGAAAACCTTTAACTACATCACTGGAATTGATAATGAGATAGGCTAAGTTGTGAAATAGAACTTCTAAAACCAATAATTCATTCATCTTTATAACATTGGATTTTAAGATAAAATTTAAAGAAAACTATAGTGAAAAATACAAAGATAATTTTATATGAAACAATTTAAAAGCCTTATGTCTTTTTTTTTTTACGATAGAAAAACTAACCCTACACTATTCAAGCTTCTTATAAATATACAGTATTGATAAGGGAACTGGGAAACTCTCTAATTGAACAGAGGGCTTACAAATTGTTCTATTCCTACTGAAAAAACATGGCACATGGGGGTATTGTGTGTAGAATCACATTAGCTGGGGGACTATATATATCAACAAATAGTGATGGTCAACTGAATGACTGTGTGTATAAGTAGGAAAATAGTCCATATCTACCACCCTGCACAAAACTCAACTCCAAATGGATCAAGAACCTCAATATAAAACTAATTACTCTGAACCAAATAAGATGAAAAGTAGGGGATAGACTTGCATTCATTGGTACAGGAAAGGACTTTCTGACCAGGACACTGATAGCACAAGCACTAAGACCAACAATTAATAAGTTGGACATATAAAATTGAAAAGCTTCTGTACAGCAAAAGATACCATCATTTGGAGAAAGTGGCTGTGGTACTGCATAAGGATATCTTGGTTCTTGGCTGGCCATGGGCCTGGAACCCCAAGACTCCAAGGGAGAAATTTGAGGTGTTCGGCCATGTTCCCAGAACCTAGGGTCCTGACACTCAGTCTAGTCTCCATGGACCTTCATTGTTCAGTCATGTAGGCCATTACAGCCCCTCCCAAAGTGTGCAGGTACAGGGTGTGACTACAGGCCTCAGGCCCTAGAGAGAATTGCATACTGATGAAAGCCAGAGGGCGGAGCCAATTAAGCATTCCTCCCCAAACTCTCCCTCTTTCTCCCTCCCTATTTAACTCAGGTCTGCCCTGAGTTTCAGGGGGGTACATTCAGATCCATCTACCATCCACCATGAAAATACACCCTTTTGGAACCAAGGACTTTCTCGTATCACTGGGGTCTGCTGTTGCCAAAGCCTCCAGCCTCTGGAACTCCAAACCTTTCTCCTGTATGTGGGACCCACTGTGGCCTATTTTCCCACAGTGGCAGCATATAGAATGGGATAAGATTCTTACCATTTATACATCCAATAGACGTTTAGTGTTTAAAGACTATAAAGAATACAAAACCCCTGGACATTGAGAAAACAAATAACTCATTAAAATGTCATATAGAACTAAATATAGAGTTCTTAAAAGATGAAACACAAGTAGTTGAGAAATACTAAGAAACGTGCAACATCCTTAATCATTAGAAAAATGCAAGTTAATAGTACATTGATATTTCATCTTACACCAGCTAGACTGGCCAAGATCAATAAAGCAAATGACAGCTCATATTGGCAAGGATGTAAGGAAAGGGAAACATTATTCATTTCTGGTGGGAGTAAAATCTTGTACAGACATTATGAAAATCACTGTACTGCTTCCTCAGGAAGCTGGGAATAGATCTATGTCAAGATCCAGCTATATCACTCTTGGGTCTATACCCAAAGGACCCTACATCCTACTACACAGATACTTGCTCACTCATATTTTCATGTTTCCATATTTCTTGTTGCTCTACCTATGATAGCCAGACACTGGAAAGACCCTAGACATCCATCAAGTGATAAAAAGATACCAACATGTGATACATTTACACAATGGAAAGATTTCATCTGTTAAACAAGAAGTCATTAAATTCACAGGTAAATGGATAGAGCTTGAAAAATCATCTTGAATAAGATAATTCAGATTTGTCCCTAAAACCAAACAAGGTATTATTCTTATATGTGGATAGCTTAAAAACCTTTGATAGCCATGCTAAAATCCATGTAAATACAGAGATTAAATATAGAGAAAAGAAAAAACTAGAATGAGGGCAGCATCTCCCAAGAAAGGGGAACCATATAGTTAGGGGTAGATGGGGAGAACACAGTGGGAGGATTAAATAGCAAGAGGAAAAGAAGAGGTGGACAAAAGAGGGAATATGGGGAGGGCCAACCAACACTAAGGGCCATTTGAAGGGTCATATGGAAATCCACTACAGTATAAACTTCTTGATATATGTGGAAAGAATCTGAATGGAATTACCAAATAATGTGGGGGATAAAGCTCCAAACTAAACATTTTTCTCCACCAAGAGAAATCTCCAGTGCTTGGAATTTGTTACATCTCACTGATTTGTTGGCCAAGGAAGCACCAAGGAAACCCCTAAAAATACAGGATATTGCTAATACTATCAGTTGTTCTCCACCAACTGAGTATAAGGCCCTACTGCTGAAGAAAACACGTCTCATTGAGCATGGAGAAGTTGAGCTGGTGCCTAACTAGAACCTTCAGTTCTACTGACTAATGTTCATAGCACTAGTGCTACCAAGGAGGAAGGCAGCCATCAGCCCAGCTACATATCCTGTAATATAAAATTGTGCTCTGCCTACATGATATACTGGTATAATAGTGGCTCAAAGCTTGTTGGAATAAGTAACTGTTTTAGTTAGGGTTTTACTGCTGTGAACAAACACCATGACCAAGGTAACTGATATAAGGGCAATATGTAATTGGGGCTGGCTTACAGGTTCAGAGGTTCAGTCGATCATCATCAAGGTGGGAGCATGACAGCATCTAGACAGGCATGGTGCAGGAGGAACTGAGAGTTCTACATCTTCATCTGAAGGCCACTAGGAGAAGACTGGTTATCATGTGGTTAGGAGGAGGGTCTTATTGCTCATCCCCATAGTAATACACTTGCTTCAACAAGACTACACCTCCTAATAGTGCTACTCTCTGGGTCAAGCATATTTAAACCACCACACCAACTAATATCTGATTAGATTTAAGGTCCTATCCATGTGATGGAACAATCCCCTATATTGTTTGGGCAGAAAAGATCCTGAAATAACATAGGCTATGGATTGATGGGAAAATCAAATGTTATTGTTTTGCTAAAATAACATAACAATAAAATGACTTCTAACAACATTTTTCTATATGTATAGATCACTGTCTTACTTAGCCATCCTCAGAGAAGCTTCCTCCTGCAGTAGATAGGAAGCAGTTCAGAGACCCACAGCCATACGTAATATAGAATGTGGGAGACCTTGGAACCTTCAACCTTAAATGGAATGTCTCTATCAAATCTCTCCCTCAGGGCTCAGGAAATCCCTTAGAATAGGAGGCAGAAAGATTCTAAGAGCCAGAGGGGATGCATTATTCCAAAGAACCAGGGCCTTCCAGACACACAGGACTGGCACACATATGAGCTCATAGACACGGAGGCGACAGGAACAGGATCTGAATAGGTCAAACCAGATGGTGTTGCAGCACTGACAGGGGAAGTGGGCAGAAGCCCCCATCTCTAGCCCAGTTAGTGTTTCCAATGGCCAACAGCTCACAAAGGAAAAGTTACTTTCTCCAATGAAATCTTCCAGGTATTCAAACTACACTTAGGGGCAGACCCATTCCCAACAGTAGATGGCCAGCAGAAAAACTCAGAGATATTTTGGAGACTGTTTTCTCATATTGTTTCATTTGGGCATTTTTGTTTTTTTACTTTACCAGTCTTTGCTTGTATATTAATATTTTGATTTTGAGTTTTAATGGTACACACACACACACACACACACACACACACACACACATATATATGTGTGTGTGTGTGTGTTTTCTTTTTTTGGTGTTCATTTGTTTTACTGTTTTTTTTAAAACTTATCTGTTATTTTTCCTAAAGAGGAAAAAAGTTACGGAGGGAGCATGATAGGGAGACTCTGGGAAGAGGCAAAAGATGGGAAATCATAACCAGAATATCTTGTATGAAAGATATTTGCAATTAAGAAGGAAAGAAGTATCTTGGGACAACTGGCTATCTATGAAGGAAAACCAATAAATTTTGATTCTTATTACTTCCCAGCTACATGCTACCTCTGCATCAATTCCCTGAACCTGAAGGGGAAGCCAGCATGCAGGAAATCCAGCAGACACAGGAAGGTAGAGCAGAGACAGGTCTAGACTGACATAATGTGCCTGTTAAAGAAGATTTGAGGCAGTTCTCACTGTTAGGTACCAGCTTGGGATCTGTCTACTACTCAGAGGAGCTCCTTAAATTTTATGTTCTTGCCTTCATCCTAGTGTGGCCCAGAGTACACAGACAGAAAAACAATCAGTACTCTGCAGCTCCCTGAGGCCATGCAGATGCATGTCTGACACCTGAAGCCATGGGGACCTGCAGACCTTGACTTTATCTTAGGCATGCTACACTGTCTGATTTGGACACTTCCTGCCTAGAGGTAAATTTCTTAGACTTTCACTTTACAGCTTTTATCCCTTTCCTGTGTCTGTTGGCACCTTTCTGTCAATTTCATCACTGTCCCAACCACCACACGGTGGCTGACAACCACCTGTAATGATATCTGATGCCTCTTCTGTTGTGCATGAAGATAGAGTATTCATATGCATAAAATAAATAAATAACATGTTCCAAATTCTATATAAAATGAGTAAATTTAATTTCATCAAAGAAACAATATTGTTGTCCTAAGGTTAAATGACCCAAATGTTAAAAAGGTCCCCCAGGTTTCTAGTTATTTCTTGCTGCAAATCAATATATCTTAAAATCTTTGTGTCAAAGCATTTTCCCCCAGTCGTCATCCTTCTTTGGGGTAGCATTTCCCACCAGTGTTGTTTCTGTCTTCTCTTTGGATACATTTATAAGGTCTGAGGTGCCTTGGGTGCTTTTGTTCAGGTTTAGCCTCTTCTTATTCTGTAAGCTTGCTCCCTGAGATTTCCCAGACACCACACAACCACACAGTGACAATTTAAAAGCAAAATGTACCTATAATGTAGATTTCTTTTTGTGAAACCCAGGTTCAGGATTGTGACTGCCAAGATTATGGCATCTGTTTATATAAAACTCATAGCTTCTACAGCCTTTTCAGCATCATCCCTTTTCTTACCATATTCCCAAGCCTATGTGACTTGGTACCCTCTACCTTTCCAAATCATTTTATTTTACAAATTTTATTGAGCTCTGTCTCTTATCCATCTTGGTCCAAACTTCCTTGTCTCCTTTCTCCTCCTCTCTGCCTGAAACACTCTTGCTGAGCTGCCTCAGCCTCTGTCAGTAGATTGGCCCACATGCTCTCCACATAGCTCACCCTCATGACTGTTAGCACAATCCATAATGAGCTTATCTTTGGTTTGCTTGTCACTGTTTGTATCTCTCTCTAGTAAATAGATCCCTCAAATCCAGGATTAGAATTATTTCATAGTATGTGTGGACTATGCTCTAGGAGAATAGCAAGAATGTAAGGTATACAGAGATGCTGCAGGCCTATAGCTTGTTAACTGCTAAATCCCCAGTGTCCAACACCAGTTGGTACCTAAATGGTGCATAATTAGTATTTACCAATAAAAGAATGAATAATCTAATGAATCTGAACCCGTTTTGTTTTATAATCTTGGCAGTCTGAGAAGGTTGCAGCCTGATACTATGTCTATCCTGCTCCTAAAAGATCCATGTTTATGTACAGAAGCCCAAAGCATGATAGCAATACTTGTATTTTGAAAAAATAAAAATAAAAAACAGTTTAATTTTATAATCATTTAAAATATTATTTGATTGAATTATACAAATGCTTTGAATATAGACATGAGCAAATTAGAAAATAATCCACTTTTAATTTCACTGTTTAGATAAATAATGCTCTAAATATATAATTTACTATTTTATTTGCTTACACACTTAGACACGTTTTTCCTTGGACTGGAGAGACTTAGTTAAGAATATTGGCTGGTCTTCCAGAGGACCATAGTTTAGCTCCAAGCACCTCCAGGGCAGCTCAGAACCATCTCTAAGCCAAGCTCTAGGGAATCTGACATTCTCTATGACTCCCTATCCACTCACACAAAACACCCATATACATATAAGCAAACAAATAAATAAATGGAATGCTTCTTCTCTCTACAATTTCTCAGTGTGGAATTTCCAATTGATTTTATATTATGTTCCTCAGAATCAAGAAAAAACATCATAATCATTGTCAACAATTCAAGGATATTCAAATAATGTTGATAATTTTAGGTTATCATTACTAGCTCATTGGACTAAAATAATGTCACTTAATAGCTTTCTAATCAGTTACTCAACAGAACAATACCACAAGAATTCAAAATTGTATTATAGATAACTAGGTCAGAAGCCTGCATTGTTAGAACTGAAAGCTAGTGTACATTCTCCATTCAGTTAGTGTTCAACTAACAAGTACTTACTGAGCACCTCAGCCACTTGGTTAATAATGTTCTAGGACCTTCCAACATGGCAACAACAAAGACTCTACCTTCTCAGAGTTTTGATTAGTTTGAGGACAATAGATTGTAGATAGACACAGATAGTCATTAGATAGATAGATAGATAGATAGATAGATAGATAGATAGATAGATGATAGATAGTCATATAGATAGATGATAGATTGATCAATTGATGGATGGATAGATATAAAAATATAACTAATATAAATATGAAACATGTTATATAACAAATGCTTTTGAATAAAACAAGGTAAGGATAATGATGTATGGTCTTACTGTTAGCTTTTGAATGAGGTTATCACTTGCTGAGAACTGAAAGAAGCAAGGAAGCCAAACATGAAGATGCTGGGAGAAAAGATGCCCCAACCAGAAAAAAAGCACCTACTGGTGAGAGGAGTGGCTCAAGACTAGAGCAGTGGGAGCACTCATATCCAGAAGGATCATGAGGCAGAGAGTGATGAATCTAGTGCTCACCTCGCTTCCTCCTTTCTTTTTTATTTACACTGATACTTTAGCCCATAGTATGGATTTCCCTCCTCAGATAAACCTCTTCGAAAATATCCTCAAAGACACACCCCAAGGTATGTCTCCTAGATGATTTTCAATCCAATCAAGTTGACAAAGATTAGTCACTATTGGTATTAGATAGCTAACATAAATCAAAAACAGAAAAAAATGATTCTTCTCTAATATTGAATGTGTTTACTTTAAAGGGCCTTTAAATAGCTAACTAAGGGATTTGATACTCTCTTCCTACCCACATACAGTAGCTTCCTAGAATGGATCAATTCACCAACCAATAAAGTACACCCTCTCAAGCTTTAGAGCATGTTCTCTAACAAGAAAATAATTACTGAATTTTCTCCTGATGGGGTCATTTTCTATCCTCATTAACTATATTTTCCTGGGTACATAATAATGGATGCGGAGAGAACTCAGGGTTTTCAGCAAGTAGTCTATCTGTCTACTGAGGTCATAGAGGAAAAAGTTAGGAACTGATATAAAATCCCACAAAAAATGAAACTCAAAAATGTTGCAAATAAACAAGTTGTTTAATGGGCCCTGGTGTCTGACTTTCTAAAGGCATGACCGATTTCCTCAGCTGAAGATTCATTCCCTGGCTTTCAACTGATAGCCTGCTTTACATTTTGGTCAGGCAGGAGCTCTTCCATGAATCCCAAACTCCTCTAATTAGCTCTCCTCCCAAGCTGCTTCTCAGACAAATTTTTTTCTTTTGCAAAAGGAAATCAAGAGCTCGGCACAAAATAATGTAGCCTGTCACCCAGTGTGCTGCACTCCCATGAGTTTCAGCTGAGAGCCCAGAGGACCCTCGAGATAATTAAGTGGTCTTGAACTTTACTTGTACCCTTGAATCTTTAGTAAGTCTTTACTTTTTAAAGAAAAAAAAACCCAGATCCAATGCTAGAAATTCAAGTTTCTTTGGTCTGGGAAGAAAGAAAAGACTGTTCAAAGTCCCACAAAAGATTATTTGCCTAGGACTGAAATAATCATATTAGAAATCAAACAAACAATGTGGATTACAAAATCTATTGAAAGAGGATATTCTAAATAGTATCTAGTAATCTGATACCATAGAAAACTTTAGGAGAGGAGAGTATTTACAAAATATAGTCAATGGCATATTGAAAATTTGAAGACATTAAGATTATCTTTCCTCAGCAGCAGAATTCCCTGCTCCCTGCACACCTCTCCCCCATGAGCCTTTCAATTTAATTTTCTTCTAAATCTCATGAAAGCAATCCATTTATGTCCAAATTCTCTATGAATATGTGGGAAAAAATTGGTATGCCTCAAAGTATCTCCCAGAATTTCCCTGGTCTTGGTGTCCATCTCCTTTAACAGGTTGCTGGTCATCTAGAAATCTTGGGCAGTGTTTAGAATGCTGTTTTTACACAAACTGCAAACCGAGCAACATAAGGTGGGATTTACTATTTTCATCTTAAGAAACAAAGATGAGTAGAGCTCTGCAGCAACATCTTGAAGACAGAACAAGAGTGTGTATCGATAATAACCAAGATTTCCCTGTACCCCAAGTCCACCCATGGGTCACTCTATCATGCTGTTAGAACTAGCTATTTTAAAAAGCAGACCTCATTATTCATCATACAGGAAGTTAGTTTTGAATAGGTCTTAATGGTCTTCAAGTTTTGACCACCTAGATGAAGTATGTGTCACGTTCTATAGAAGATGTGAAACGTGGCCTGGTCCCCAAGCAAACAGATGCTACTAAGACAGTAATGCACAGACACACAGCCTTTCATAAACAAATGACCCATAAGCTGCAGAAGCTGTTAGAGGCATTGGAAGCAGATCTTAAGCAGTAGTAAGGTTTTCCGCTGAAGAAGGGGAAAATTAGACAGCTGGGATTATTTTCACAAAACGGCTCTGGCAGAAGCAGAGAGAGAGAGAGTCTATAGAAGTCTGGGGGTGGGGTTGGGGAGTGGGGGGTTGGGCAGGGTAGTGAGGGTAGTAAGGATAGAGGAACTACGTCAAACCTCAGATAACTCCCATACAAGTATCTCTCAACTGGTAGGCAGCTATCACGTTTAATAAGAAATATATCATTTTGCCACCACCAAAGAAAGCCATTGTTTAAGGTCAGAAGACAGGCTAAAAGTTCTGCAGAGCTACAGAAAGCAGCTCTCGAACTTGTTATGCCAAAAGGGCAGAGAAAAATTAAAAGAAAGATGGTTACTTCTGGAACCAAGAGGAAGGTGGGATCCAGGCACCATATTAGATATGCAATGTAAGGAAGAGGGTGCCAAGCTGCCCGAGGCTGACATCGAACTTTGGGTCTTTCTGCTTCCACCTCCCAGGTAACAGTCTTGTATCACAAAACAAGCTTCAGCATGGCTTTTGACTGGTTTGGCAGTCACTACTTTTTTCAACGAGGATACAGAACTTGTTGCTGTACTTTTAAAACTATCTACTTTGCCAATAAGGAGAGAAGCTGTCACAACACCAGGGGTGCTGGTTGATATTATTGCTAAACAAAGAGTCACACTATTTTTGATATTTATATGTGCTACACCCACTCAGATCCTCCACCCAGGGCTACTATGTCAGAGTCATTGTAGCTGAATGTACAAGGTCCATCTTTCTATCTCTCTCTTTCTATGTGTATGTGTGTTTATGTGAATGTTTCTCTGTCTCTCGTAGTCTCTCTCTGTCTCTGTCTCTGTCTCTCTTTCTCTCTCTCTTTCTCTCTCTCTGTTTATGAGAATGCACTTAAGTGACACTTTCTTGTACCTCTGAAGGCTATGGGACATTTTTTAGAGTTATTCACTTTGTTATGATGGGTCTCAGAGCATGATTCTAGGGGGTTATATTGACCACATTAATGGAGGTGGAGAGATCTTATCCCCATGGGGTGCACTATTCTTTAGGCATAGGATCCTAAACTATTTAAGATAGGTGAAAACAAGCTGGGAAGCAGCATGCATGTATGCATTTATTGGTCTCTGTTCTTGACTACAGATATGACGAAACCAGTTCACTCAAGCTCCTGCCATTGTGACTTCCCACTATAATGGGCTGTAACACGGAACTGTGAGCAGAAATAAATCTTCTCTTCCTTAGATTCCTTTTGTCAAGGTATTTTATCATAGGACACAAAACTGAGATACTTTCCAACCCCATAAGTTTCATTTCTGCATAGGCCATCTATGGAGCGATTTCAATAATGCTGGTATAGGCAGTAACAGCTGCTTATTTTAGGTGCAAAAAATGGAATAAAGACAAACCCATTGTCTGATTATTAACAAGACATTGCACAGGCATTCTGTCAGATTTTATCATCTTCCTGCTCAACTCTGATTTCCCCACTGTGCTCTTACTTGACTTTCTACTTCATTTACCCCACGCATGCCAATCAAGCCAGAGCTATGGGAGGAGGGGCAGAGCTGACGAGAAGAGCTGGGGGCACTTTTGATTCCTCTTCCTTCTCTCTTTACTACCACAGATACCCACTCCTGCCACTCTCACTCCACAAAATTTCTAGAATCTTCTTGCATTTTATCATAATGTTGATAACCCTGTGTATTTCCTCCCTTAAAGTGGTTACAGTTGCTGGGAAGCAAATCTCCAGGTCTCTAGTCTGTTTTCTCTCCATTCTATTGGAACTTTGAGAATAACTCTCATGTGCAAATTACGTACTCAAACCCTAGATTCCTCTCTGTTTTAATGGTAAAACCTGAATCTCTTTGCTTGGCAATCAAGATGCAGGTGCCTTATTTCCCCCCCCCATTATAAAAACCTTCTATTGCTTTGCACCATTTCATTTCTAGGAGGAATTGCTCCACTGAGCACCTGGCAAGAACTTTAATAATAATAATTTTAAATTGTTGCAACCACACAAGCTAGATCACACTGTCCAATATGCAGCCTCCAAAGCAGTGTCTAGTGTTTGGGTTCCTGATACTTATATTTCTGTGTGGCCCTTTCTCTGTAAGAATGGGCTGGACCTAGTGATTTACTTCAATAAGTATAATACAGAAAGGTCTATGGTGTTCTCTTCTAAGAATGACCGTGGCTTTTACCTTGCTTTCTCTCCATTCTTGCTTGCTTGTTTTGATGTTGTAAGATTCTCAGGGAAGCCTGCACACAGGGTACTAAAGGGAGCTTAGTGCTAATAGCTCATGAAGAGCTGGAACCTCCACCCAATAGCTAGCAAGGAGCTAGATCCTACCCATAACCACATGAGAAGGCTACAGAGGGAATAATTTCCAGTTCACTCTTAAGGTCACAGAAACCCTGGAAGAGACTCAGACAGAACAAGAGGCCTCATCTACATCATACTTGTATTTCTGATCCATAGAATATGTTTTGCTAAAAGCCTTTAAGGTATAGGACAATTCATTAAGCAGTGACAGAGTAACAGTAACTTCCTTCACTGAACACACAATTAAAACATAATTTGATATTATAATAGGTAATTATCTCCTCGTATCTAATTTCAGTGTGAAAATTAGAAGAAATATTTACTCACTTGACAAGGCTTTGGTGAGTGTCTCCTCTGTGAGGAGCACTTCACATAGTCTTAGAGGAGAATAAAAAGCCAGGGAAGGCTGGCAGCGTGCCATCAAGACACTGAGAGTCCGAACAAGACGATTCTAGGGAGTATATCAGACTTGTGTTTCAAAAGGGACTGTGAGAGGGTGTTGAAGGATATTACAGTCTACTGGGTGTGAACAAAACCCAAAACCAAACCATCGTTTGGTGACAAACGATTACTGCACATCACATCGTTAGGTGACAGACTAGCACTCCTCATCAAGAGGGATCTCCACAAATGAAGCTCCATGAGTACACAGAAGGAGCATGGCCACCCTGTAGGACGATCAGAGAACTCAAATCCTAACTTTATTTCCACTGGAAATGTATCTACAAAGCATTGGGTGAGGAGGGTGCCAGAAGGCAGACACAACTTTAAAAGCACAAAGCTGGAACACCCGGACTCAAAATAAGAATGAGTTAAATTCAAATCAAATGTATCCTCAAACCTACTTCCCCTTACCAATACTTGGGACTGTAAGTCACTATAAGCCCACTTGCAGATGTGGATGGGAGCAGGTAGCAGAGAAAAGTCAGTTTATTTCCTGTGTTGTTCCTGGAGCTTTGGAAGGTGGCACGGGAGGGAAGAAGTCCGAATTCCCTTTATGTTAGTTTTCATGTATGTGTGCCTCTGGGAACAGGCAGAAGACTCTTGTGTTTTGCTCTGGGTTCAGGTTTACAGGCGGGATGGTCAGGACCCACACCAGGTCTTATGGAGAAACTTCACTGTGTTCTCCACGGATGCTTCCCAGTCTGATAACCACTGAAATAATAATAAAACACGTTAATAGAATAGGTATAATTTTTGATATTTCTCAGTTCCTTTGTGGAGGATGAATTGTAAGAATCTGCTTCAAAACTCTTTTACAGATTCCCTGCAACATCTGAAATATAAATTACATGAAAATTGCTATGTTTGACATAAGAAGTTGATTGCAGGAGATGTTTGATGCTGGAAAAGGTCAGACTGTGTTCTGGCTAGTTTTATGTCAACTTGACACAAGCTAGAGTTATAAGAGAGGAAGAAGCCTCATTAAGAAGATGCCTACATAAAATTGAGCTGCAGGCAAGCCCATAGAGCAGTTTTTAAATTAGAGATTGATGGGTAAGGGCCTGGTCTATTGTGGGAAGTGCCATTCCTGGGCTGGTGGCCCTGGGTTTTATAAGAAAGTAGATTGCACAAGCCACGGGGAGAAAGTTAGAAAGCAGCATTCCTCCATAGCCTCTGCATCAGCTCCTGTCTCCAGGTTCCTGCCCTGTTTGAGTTCCTGTCTTGACTTCTTTCAGTGATGGATAGTAATAGAGAGAAACAAGCAAAATAAACTCTTTATTCTTCGGGTTGCTTTGCTTGTGGTGTTTCATAGGAGCAGTAGTAACCCTCACTAGGATACATCACAAACAACAGAGCTGAGACACAAACTCACGACCTTTGGCATCAGTAAAGCCTCATTTCAATAATAGAAAGATGGCTCTGGGTTCAGAACTCAGCTCCAAACTTGCTAATTGTGTAACTCAGACAAATTACTTCTTTTCTCTGAATATCATTTGCCCCATCAATAAAATGGAAATTATAAAGTTAAACCTACTGCACTCTTGAAAGGATTAAAAAGCAGACTCTGTGTGCTTGGCATGGTGCCTCAACACAGCGCTTTCTCAGTAAATGCAAGTCATCATGATGCTTACTATTCTGTGCCCTTTGCACTGAGCCAGGAGGCAACCTATCCTAGCAGCTTGTCAGAAGGTACCCTGGGATCACACAGCACTTAGACTGTATTAATGAAAAGCAAGACCGGACGGACTGCAGCCTCTTACCACCCTGATTTCCTTCTGCTTTCCACTCAGATGTTTCTCTCTATACTGACAGCTTAGGTTCAGGTATTTAAAACACTTCCTCCTTCACCCTCTCTTCCACATGGACTTCAACCATGCCTCATTCCTTTGGGCTTCTGTACTTTCTAAAGTAACAGGTAACTATAACCAAGGTACTGCTTATAAAATTAGACAATTCTCTTCCTTGCCTACCCTACTGCCCTGAAATCTCTTCATCTCACTAGGAAGCCCACACTTACACAGTCTGTCTATCTGACATGGAAAACCAGGAGATTGCATCAGGCTTGGCATAGTGAATACAAAATTCAGGAAATCAGTTTTATTCCTCATTTCTGAATTGTGTCACTGGCTTTTCTTTATTCTGTTGTCACTCTTAGTCAGGCCAAGGCACTAGGCCTCAACTAGGCCTCACTGAGTCCACAACTGGCCATTTTTTAAGCTCACTCACATCTAAATGTTTGTAAGTCCCTTACTAAAAATGTCTAATTTCTTTCCATCAAGTTTGTAGAAATTTACCTCCATGAAAACAAGAAGCAAGCAAGCAAACAAACAAACAACCCAAGAAAATAGATAAGATGTGTTTTGAAATCAAGGGAGTGTATGATTTCCTGGACAAATCACTTTTGTATCCTTTTTGCCCAAGTCACTGTAGGAATAAATGTAAGTAAGCCCAAGTCTAATTACAGAGAGTGCTTTGTATGGAGGTTTCTGGCTGTTTGTTGGTTGATCTTCTTTGTGGTAATAGAGAATACCTAGCTCCATATGTATGCTAAGGAAATGCTGAGTCATTGAGCCATAGCTCTACTCTACAAAGATGTTTTTAAGTGACCTTTGTAATAAATTCTTTAGATATTAAATCAGTCAAAATTCCATAGATCCTAATGTGCTCTAGCAAGGGTAGGAGTAGAAGCCAGCTGAAACTATGATTGTTTCTAAAAGAATCTACAGAGTGAAGACTTCAGTAAAACAGGAAACAGCCACCACTTCCCTTTGATCTCCAGGGAGGTCAAAGAGAAGAAACTGATAAGGAAGGAGTACAGGATGCCTGACCATAGATCCAATCCATTAGGGGACAAGTGAATATCCCAACTTCACTCTCCTCCAGCCTCCACTCTCCTCCAGCCTCCATTTCTTCTTTTAAAACACAGCTCTGTTCACAAGGGCAGGTCAAAGGAGCTTGGTGACTGTTGAAGAATATTTGTTCACCCTTTGGTGGCTGATGGTGATATCTGTCAAGATTTGAATTACCTCCAAGTATTACTGAGTAAAGGTAAGGGCTTCACTACATAGACTAGCCAGATACCATTACTTACTTTCCTCATCGATATGACAAGGCATCAGACAAAAAGAAACATAAGAATGTATACTTGTTAGTTTTGAAAACTTGTCCCCAAGGAAGAGTGAACCACAACTGAGGAGTTGCCTCCACCGGAATGGCCTTTAGATACGATGATGAGGGCATCTCTAGAGAGGTGTAACCGAGGAGGGAAGGTGAACTCTAAGCTGGATGCCGTCACCCATGGGTGGGGTCTCACACCTAGCTCTATTTCCTGACTGCAGAGGCCATGTGACCAGCTGTGGTCCATGCTGCTTTTGGTCATGGTATGTTATCACGCCATGTAAGCCAAATTTTACTTTGGCTCATAGTTTGAGATTATAATCCATCATGGTGGAAAAAAACACAGTAGAGAGAACAGCTGTGACTGTGGCAGTCAAGGTGATTATGGGGCATTGGGAAGTAATTTGACTTAAATGAGTTCACAAGAGAAGAGTCCCAGGATAGAATTAATAGCTGTAGCCAAAAAGGAAGAGACCAGATTGCATTGCTTCCTGCCCTGCCCTGCCTGCCCCGCCTCGCCTCGCCTCTTTTCTTCCCCTCCCCTCCTCCCTTCCCCTTTTCCACTATGAAGATGAAATAAAAGACAACTACACATAAAACAACAGACATCAAAAATGCTGACTCCTTAATATCACACTTCCCAGCCTCCAAAAATGCACAAGATAAATCTTAAGCTACACAGTCTATATGGTTTTATTTGTTTGTTTGATGTTTGTTGTGGTGTTTTTTGTTTGTTTGTTTGTTTTGTTTTGACAGCACTCCAAACTGAGACTAAGATTCTGGTAGTTCTAGTCATAAGGTACAGCCTCTCAAGCACACTTGGGAGAGGAGGGCACAGCAAGCAAATCCAGGGTAGGGGTAAGGAAGGAGGCAAGAGGAAGCTGTTCAGTATAGGTGGCAATAAGAGACTAGAGGGTGTGCAGTGTCGCAGCAATCTGCTTTATAAACTACTACAGTTATTAATCCACTGAGTGTTATTGTTTTCTGTGGGATCTTAAGCAGCAACTGGAAATATTACCATGTAATCATACCCCTTTATTTTGGGAATTTTAGGAGTGAAACTCCTGTTGTTTTTTTCTTCTCTAGAGGCTAGGGTATATTTGTGGGCCCAATAAAGTCTTTACAAAACAGAAAATACATTAACCATATCTTTATATTACCCTACCAGAATAGTGCATTCTGATAAGCAATTGAGTAAAACCTCTACTGGGGCTGAATTTTGTGTGTGTGTGTGTGTGTGTGTGTGTGTGTGTGTGTTTGTATTCTTCAGAGAAACGTACAAAGCAGTCATAAATGGTTCATTTAAATAAGCACTAGTCATAAATGTATATCTGTGGCTTACGAATGCTTGCTTTTGGTACTGGAACTCTCTAAGCCAGAAAACAACTCTGGAAAACTGTCTTTAATCCTCACAAATGACTCAGAAATGCCACTGAGGCTTTAGCACACATTATTTAGCAAATCCATGAATCTCCAAGCCAGGAGATGTGGAAAACCATAGCAACCAAGAACAAGACTGGGGATGTGGCCAGTGCTTGAAGGACATGCTGGCGCAAACAGAAGCCCTTTGGGTGCTCAGAGCCCCTCCCTCCCAACCACTCCTTTGCACATGGCATTGTTTAGTCTCTGCAGACTCAGGACAGGAACTTGCAATGGAATGGTTTCAACAACCTGAATAGTTTAATTTCCCCTCTTTAGATAGTCTAAGAAAATAAGACCTGGAGTCTTTAAGCAGCTTGCCCACGGTTACAGAATGAAAAATTTAAAGATGTAAAAAGTACTACAACCAACATCTTGGTGCAACCATTTTATCAACTGTGATTTTTTTTCATTAGTTATACAGATGGGGTGGATGAGATGAATGGGGTGTGATGGACTGAGATGGGGTGGAATATGATGTGATGGCGGGGACGGGGTGGGGTGGGATGGGGTGGGATGGGATATGTGGAAGTGGGATGGGATGTGATGACATGGGACAGGGTGGGGTGGGATGGGTGTGGTGGAGTAGGTATAGTATGATGGGCTGTGATGAGACAGGATGAGATAGGGGGGTTGGTCAGACTGGGATGAGGAATTCGAATTCCCTGCACTACTCTGACAGCAATAAAGTTGTGGTTACAGCTATTGAAATCAGATCTGTAAAATCAGAATCAATCTTTGTACAATTAGTCTCACAGAAAAGGAAATTGAACATTTCATAGAAACTTGACCCTTCAGAAAACGTGATGAGGTGTTTCATATATTGCTTTCTGTGAGCACAGTCAACAAAGACCTAAGGTATTTTTCTTACAGGTGTTAGAGAATTTGTTCATTTGTTTAATGAAAAATATTGTAAGAACACCACAGCAGGTGTTTCCTGAACAATGCTTATTAAGTGAATGTCTCTAGCACAAAGGTTACCAGCTTAGAGCTAATAAGAACACAACTGATGTAAAGCTCATTGCTACTTGCTGGCATAGTCATCACCCTCATCATAATTTAATTTCGAGTGATTTGACTGGAGAAAGAATTCTGAAGTCTGTTTGCAGATCTTGAAGGGATTTTCTGAGGCTTGTACTTAGTGCTTCATGTCCTGAGGTAATAAATGACACATGAAGTGGTCGATCCTTGCTTGAGAAGCCTGGTGTTTTGCTTTGCCTGTTTGTGGCTGTCCAGACAGACTTCTGAGGATCTGACTAGTGTTTTGGGATGGAGCCCAGGTATCAGCATGCTGTAAATATGCCCCATGTGATTCTTATAAAGCAAAACACAGATGCCTGGGCTTCATCCCAGAATGACTGACTCAGAAGCACTGGACTTCGTGCCTTGGCAGATCTCTGTTGTGAAAAATCTCCCCCGTGTGATTCAAAAGCATTCCAAAGAGTGAGAAACGTTCTCCTCAACTAAGAGCTATAAATCTCCCTACACCATTAGGGGTTTATCTTGGAGCAACAAACCATGTTAAATGAATATTTGTGTACAGACACCAGCCATATCCACAGCTAACCTCCTGTCAGCTTTCCAATTGGTGTAAACATTCTTTGCTCTGTAGGGTAGCTGTTGTGTGTGTCTAAATATACCACAGAGGTTCTATGAGCAACTCTGGTGCATCTTTTATCTGTTCAACTATTCACAAATCACCTTTATGAACGCTAGCTGCACATCAAATAATAATAAAAATGTACATTAAGGAAAAACACAAACTATAACAACAACTTTCATTTGAAAAGAATTTAATTTTATTTTAGAATCATTTTGTTTCCTCTCTTTTAATATGTTAAGATAAATTTGAATCTACTTACAAAAGCTTATACTGAATTAAACAAAAAATATAAACACTTGACATGAAAAAATAGTATTTATTACTAATTAAAAGAACATCACAGAGTCCAAACATTTTCCGAGAACAACTTGTCTTCAAGAGATCTACTTTCTCAAAGAAGAAGTCACTGAACATGTCTTAGAATTTCAGCACACAAGGCTAAAGAGCTGTCTTAATGGTCAAGAATACTAGCTTTCTTTCAGAGGACCCGAGTTTGATTCCCATGGTGGCTTACAAGCGTCTGTACTTCCAGTTCCATGGAAATCCATAGCCATTTTCTTCACCAGGCACTTAATATGGTTTACGATGTGTGTAAAATAATAAAATAATTTTTAAAAAGTGTCAACACCGAAAGGACTGAGTTGGTCCTGTGGATAAAGAAGTCAAATTTGGCTCAAGTAGAAGTGACTACAAAATGTTACAGTTCCCAAAACAACTGCAGATCATGAGCAGTTCCCCAAACAAAGCAGAGCATGAGCAGTTCCCCAAACAACACAGAGCATGAGCACATTCGTGTTTTCCTTTCATCCTACACATTCATTCTCTCTATACGTGTCCTAGAAGAGAGCTGTGAAATAATTTAAATTACAGAGGACAAGTACTGAAGTCCTATACTCGCTGGGAATTCTAGAGTGGTAAGCATGCAGTTTTAAACAGAGAAGAACATGCTTTTGGCCTACAATTGAAATGAAGGCTGCTGTAAAATCATCTCCGTGGGGCTGGTCTCTCATCTCTTCCATTAGTGAAGGGAGGGGAGTTGTCGTAATGAATGTTAGAAAGGATAGTGATATAACCAAACCATCCTTCTATTAATGGAAAGTCTCAGTACTGTGGAAGTGTGGCATATTTACTCTAACTAAAATTAGATCAAATCCTCCTTGTCTGGCATACCAGTACAGAGAGCTGCCTCTCAGAGACCCAAAATAGCATAGTTGAAGTGCTAGCAGACCAGACCAATGCAGAGATTTCTGTTTGCTAGGAAAACTTGAAAACAGACCTGATGTGTCTATGAGGAGACACACGCCTGGGGTAAGGAGGTCATCCCTCCTCCCCTCAGATGTTATCATTACAATATTCCTCCTCATCAAAGATCAAATTATTCAAATGTCATGTTTCCAGTCAGACTTTGTTGTTCAGAAGCCTCTCAACTACTTGAACTCAGAAAAGAATGTATGGAGAATAGAATTAGATGTCAGTCCTAATGGAAAACTTTCTAAAGAAACAAACATTTCTAACTCCCCAACCCCCAAGGCTTTCTCAACACTCCTGAAAAGCAACAAATGACTATTTGCATTTCACACCCTCACTGCCTTACTGTCTTTCAGCAGAATATTTAAAAATGACTGACAAGAAAGAGCAAGAGAAAGAGCAACAACATCATATAGCACATTTATCTTATACCTAATACCCTGATTAGGTATTAATGACTCCAAAATTGGCTCAAGAGAAGTGGCCTCTGCCTACGTTCTGCTACTTTCATAGGGGCTACCCCAAATTCAGCAAGACTAAAACCTCCTTTGCCACTGATCATTTAAGGACACTGCCTTTTGCAGTCTCCTTTCTATCAACAGTTCCATCATTCTCCCAGTAAATTTACACAATTGCCCTGAGCCCATCTTATCCCCATACCAAGCCACAAGTCTCCACGTAAGTATCACTGTTCAGTCCCTTAGAATGTCTCTCTCAGAACGCACCTTGGAGTATCAGCACTTGGAGTATGCCCTCCCGGGGAACTGTGGAAACCTGTGTGTCTTCTCTTTTCATTTTCATTTGCAGTGTTTAGACTGAGAGATGAAGAGGAAACAGAAGTGTTCTAAGGAAATGTGTTGGAAGGGATTCTGCAGAACAGAACTGTCTGGATCAAGTAGGTGAGTGAGCACCAGGCACACTGAAAGCCACTGCTAACCTGTGTACATTCCAAAGAGGAAAGAGAAGGTTCTAACAGAACAAATCTCCAACCACACAGGGAAGATTTTGGACTTCTAGTGGGTCAATGTGTAACAGACCAGTAATTTGAATTACAACTATCTGCATACTGCTGATGATATTTTTATTTGCTTATTTTCCATGTTAATTAATCTATTTAACATCAAAGTTTTATTTTAACTCTTAGACATTATCTATAGCCCATAATATATACAATAGAAGAATTGGTTTATGGTCATGTTTGTATATAAATATTGCTTCAAGTCTGTGCATCAAAAACTTAGCTCCCGCCAGGCAGTGGTGGCGCACGCCTTTAATCTCAGCACTTGGGAGGCAGAGGCAGGTGGATTTCTGAGTTCGAGGCCAGCCTGGTCTACAGAGTGAGTTTCAGGACAGCCAGAACTACACAGAGAAACCCTGTCTTGAAAAACAAAAACAAAAACAAAAACAAAATAAAAAACAAAACACAAAACAAAACAAAACAAAACAAAACAAAACAAAACTTAGCTCCCAACTTGGGATGGTAATTACTTTAAAATGGCCTAAATGAAAGTTTTGGGTCACTAGGAGTATTCCCTCCTGGGAAATTGTGGATCTTCTCTATTCACTCTCCTGCCACAGGAGGAACAGGGCTGGTCAGCCATAAACCAAGGCCTCCAAATCATAAGATAAATAAATATTTTACCTCTAACCTGATTTATCTCACTTATTTGTTAATGTAATGGAAAATTATCACATTATAATAAACTACTTGTACCTAGCACGACAAATGTCGACCAGTCCCCAAAGTTACATCTCCTTGAATATCACCATCCTCTCCACCTGCATATATCCATTGCATCCTCCTACTACGTAGGCCACAGTTAGTCCATATTTTCACGTGTACATATATAAAGGATAATAGCTTTTCCATAACACATTCATAATACCATCATCACATGTAAGAAAGGTAACTGCTCGTGTTCTGTGCAGCAGCTGAGGGCCATGAGAGGGTCTGTGGTCCTGATACAGACAGAGGCTATTTTGATGTCTCTGATCATCTTACCACTGAAGCCCATGTCGAGGTCTGTGTGGTCTTGGCTGCTGCTGGATGCCGTGTTGATGTCCATGGGTATGAGAGCTGACTCTGACCCTTCTAGGAGAGCAGGCCCTGCCCCTCTCTATCCACTCTCCTCAGTTGATAGCTTCTGGCATGGAAGCAGGCAGAGAAAGATTCTTCCTCCCTTGTAGGACTGGACACTAAGAATTTGACCATGTACCAGTGAGTATATGGACAACACAACCTGGATGTTTCTCTCTCTTCTTTTTTTCTTTCTTTGTTTCTTTATTTCTTGTTCTTCTGTTCTTGTTCTTCTTGATCTTCTTGTTCTTCTTCTTGTTGTTGTTGTTGTTGTTCTTCTTCTCCTTCTCCTTCTCCTTCTCCTTCTCCTTCTCCTTCTCCTTCTCCTTCTCCTTCTCCTTCTCCTTCTCCTTCTCCTTCTCCTTCTCCTTCTCCTTCTCCTTCTCCTTCTCCTTCTTCTTCTTCTTCTTCTTCTTCTTCTTCTTCTTCTTCTTCTTCTTCTTCTTCCTCTTCTTCTTCTTGTGAAGGGAGAACTCAAGGGGGTTGGCATGAGAGGACTGGGAGGCAAGCATGATTAGTGTGCATGATATGAGATTACCAAATAATCAATCAATAAGAGAAATCAATAAGTTCTATACTTATTTGGGGAATATTTGCCTTGAAATTTGTTCTCTTTCTGAAAAATAGTGATTAAAAAGTGTTAGATTGTCTGTTGCAGATGTGTACCTCCTCATTGCCAAGTTCAGGAAGATTGCTTTTAAAGGAAGACACTTTCTGTTTATTATTTAATTGCATGTCTGTTTTAGTTTATCACCTAAATCACCTTGTAGTTACCCAGGAATATTTCTCTTTTATTTCTGTAAACTCAGATACTGAGAGTAAGAAATTATCTAAGAATTATGATCTGATAGAATTCACAGTTTTGCAAAATTGTTCCACACATAAGGGAGATATGACACAGCCATGAAGAGGGATGGAAACCTCTTACTATGTAGTGAGATAATCCAGTCAACCAGTTACTTCCCAAGAGCTTTCTTGGACATAAAAGAATAGTCTTTCTAGTATTCATATACTCATGATCAAGAACAGACTTCTTTTATGGAAATATTGTTGGTTTTGACTGATCTCATAGTTTCATGGGGAAGGGACTCACATGGATATTATGGGAGAGAAGAGACAGCACATAAGCTAACAAAGAAGTCAAATCAAATGTACCAATCATTAAGAGTTCTGATGTCTCACACAGATGGCCTTCACATGGCACATGATCATTTCTTTTTAAAAGTCTATCTGTGTATGTGTGTGTGGCCACATGTGTATATGTGTACCACGTCTATGCAGGAGCCTCTCCAAAGGAGCCAGAAGTTCCTTTGTTACTGGAGTAACAGAAGGTCATGAGCTGGCATATTGGTGCTAGAAACTGAACTTGGGTCCCTTGAAAGAGCAGCAATTCTCTTTACCATTGAGACATCTCTCTAGTCACCCAAAGCACCAGTTCTTGAAGTTTACTGTTATCCAAATAATTGCTACCTCTTCAAGCCAACTTCCCCTAAGAATAACTTCAGTGCCAGGCCTCAGGTCCCCATTTGTACCTTCTTCTCTAAGTAAATTACCAAGTTTTCAATAAGGTCACAAGAAGACATTTTCTAGGTCATTTCTCACTGCTGTTCTCTCACCTGGTCCACATAGTGCAATGGGATGAAGAAGTGAAGGGACAGCAAGAGAACTCTAGAATAGAGGGTCTGTGAGTTTTCACAGAGGAAAAAATCCATTCTCTAGGAAGGCTCCAGCAAGATGTAGAGGGAAGAAGTGAATCCTGAGGAGTCAAAGAAGTTTACCAGGCAGGCAAAGAAAGATAAAGAAGGATGTTTCTGAGTCCTTAAAAAAAATATAAGAATTACACCAAATGTGGCTTGTTTCCAAAATATTCCATGTACATAAACAGTCTTCTAGTCAAAGCTAGCAGCACACATGCCTAAAGGTTTCAACCAACATGAATTTTGATAAAGAGACCAGAAAGAGAAAGCAAGAAATGAAAAAATTAGAGTCAAACCAATATTTCTTTTCCCTTAGTACAGTACTCTGTTATTGACTTCTTGCTATGTGAAATATAATTTAATATTGCCCTTGCCTTCAAGGTCCAGTGTTTGATTAAATGCAATCTGGCTTGTGAGCTATACTTAAACGTAAAGAAAGTTAAACAATAAAAATCTTGGCAATTCAATCTCACAACAGAACCTAAAAAGCACATGTACCACATGACCAACCACCAAAATAAATGTAGTCCAAGAATGATTTTAAAAGAATGATCAGCTTACAATGTGCAGGACATAGGGGATGTTATGGAAATGACAGATATATAGGATACTTGTTCAGTGAAAGGTAGGAAAATACAAGTCTATAATTAGTAAATAAAGCCATGTGACTGATACACTGAGCTGAGGTTGAAAGAAGCAAAATTAAGAAGCCAGAAAAATAGGTGAAGACAATTTTCTAAAAAGTCAGTCAAGGTCTCACTTTGTATACCAGACTGGCCTGGAAATTTCTATGTAGACCAGCCTGGCCTTAAACTCACAGAGAGCTACCTGCTTCTGCCTCTCAGGTGCTGGGATTAAAGACATGTCATCACACTGAGATCTCACCATTTTTCAAAACAAGGACTCATTATGTAATTCAGGCTAGCCTCAAACCTCATACTCCTGATCCTCTTGCCTCAACCTCCTAACTGCTGAGATTTCTGGTATGGGGTATCACAGCAGATAGAGATCACTTCTGAGTCTGCCATGGATGAATCCACAAAGAAGAAAGAAGTTTCTTTTAGAACACTTATGAACATACAAGTACCATTAAGTAAACTTTAAATAAATAAGGAACTTAGAGAAATTGTTCATTTAAGGTCATTCTAGGTCCAGAAACCAAAGACAAGAATGGTTTCTGCCTTTCAAGGTTTACAGTATAATTGCAATGAGTAAATGATCTAAATCTGAATGCTGAACTTTAGTGCTAAGGAAGCTCATTCACTAAGACTTTTTTGTATTTGGCAGCAAAATATATCAAATATAAAACCTCATTATGTCTTCAAGTCACGTCCATGAGTTGTGTTTCATAGTCTCATTGTCAGTAATTCTTGGTCCAACCTGAATACCAGCATTACCTGTTGGGCTTTGGAAAAATTTACATGTCTAGGATCCAGCGGCAGAGGTCTGAACTGAAGCTCAGGTATCAGAGTCTCTGAACTATCTCATAGAGGAGCTTGACACAGAACCATGGACTTGATGTAGATGAATGTGAGCATACAGCATCTCACCTTCTTTCCACAGCTTCTTGCTAAAGACCTAAAGACACTGTAGTCTCCTTTCTTCCATCCAGATGAGAGCTAGAAAGGTATGAATGAGTCAGTAATGGAAACATTGCACTGCCATTAACTCTTTTGGGGGGCCTTTTCTGTGTTGCATGTGTTGGAGGCACAAAGGTCCTTGTGCCCACAGAGCAGTAGAGACTCAGGAATGTCAAACCTGCAGGTGTCTCTCTGGAAAAAAGGAATGGCCTGTTTTCCAGCCAAAAGGGTGGGTGTGGATATTGTTAGTGACCTGGTGATCTTTTAGCTATCTGTGAAGGCAGACCTCACCCATCTTGTGCTATAGAGGCAGATCTCACCCAGAATATTTATCTTAGACTGACCATCGTCTTTAAGTCAGGCACTGTGCTGTGCCTTCAGACACACATAACATGGACCAATATCCAAATTCTCTAAAGGAGGTCATGGATTTTTGAATTCTAAAAGATAGAATTTATCTCCAAGACTATACTGAAGAGGCTGAAAATGAAATGAACAATAAGCTTTGTTACACAAAAAATAAACAAAGATTTTGCTATTAGAAAATCAGGTTTTTTAGAGAGTGTTTTAAAGTATAGGCTTGAGTGATGAAAATATACAAACGATGTTCTAGGAAATAAACATTGGCCTAGTCCCAAAGTCCAGGCTCTCTGAATCTCAGTTTCTTTGTTCATTTCAGGATGTTGAGGGGTATTGATTAGGTGATTTCTTCATTAATCTCTAAACAGAAACTGCTTGTTCCTGTCTAAGGATCACCAAAATGTCATTTGATATGGATTATCTTCAATGTGCTTTTTGAATGCCAAACAACCCAAAAGAACAAATGTTTGCTACTGAGATGGCTATGGTTCCTGTCCCTAGAAGGTTGTTTTAAGCCTGTGGTTATTAATCTTTTGAAAATGATGGTTACCACTGAGAAACTAAAGAATATTCTCAAGGGCCTCAGAACAATGCACAGCAATCACAAGTATATTCTTAGTTAAAGGTCACTACTTATTTTTTCCACTTTGTATCTATATTTTTAAAATGAATGCTAACTCAGGCACTGGATGTAATGTGGTTAAACAAGAGAGAACATTTCCTTGTTCCATAGGGCCTCATCTACAATTTAGCAATCATAATATTACTAGACTTTAAAATTATATCAAAGATAAGTTCTTAATAATAGTAAATACAACACAAATGATTGGGGTATCTGAGCATCAGATGATGAGAGCTAATTATAAAAAGTAAGGAGATATATATGGAAAATAGCCAATACCAGGCAAAGGAGATGAGGCTTTCGCAGGTATCTAGTCACTGTGAATATCTGGATCAGAAATGAAGACAAATATCAGGCTCAAGAGTAACAAGCAGGGAGTCAACACAGACTCAGAGGAAGTGGACTACAGAAAACCAAATCCACACATCAACATCAAAGTTTGGAAAGTATGATGTTTATAATATGCTTGACCCACAGCTAGTGGCACTATTAGGAGGTGTGGCATTTTTAGAGGGGGTGTAGACTTGTTAGAGGAAGTGTGTCACTGTGGAGGTGGGGATTTGATGTCTTTTATGCTCAAGTGTGATCCAGACCCTCCTCCTCATTCCCTGTGGAAAACAGTCTCCTGCTGGTTGCCTTTAGATAAAGATGTAGAACTCTTGGCTTCTTAAGCACCAAGTCTACCTGCATGTGCTGTGCTTCCCATCATGATGATAATGGACTGAACCACTGAAACTGTAAGCCAGCTCCAATTAAATGTTTTCCTTTGTAAGAGTTGTGTTGTTTATGGTGTCTCATAACAACAAAGAAACCATACCTAAGACAAGAGATACTAGTTCAGATACAACCAAGCAAGACCCTGTACTCCAACAGTGAAGTTTAGAATCAGACTTTTGTTTGGTTCAGATGGTACAGAACTGGGAGACACCAGTATGATTCTCAAAATCTTCCTGACTCTCAAAATTCCAGCTTCCTAAAAATAAAAAAAATTGTATGGAGAACTATGGTCAAGTGCACATAGTGACAAATATTGAGTACTCAAATCCAGTGATGGAGACTGTAGACCCATGAAACTGAAACCAGATGACTGGCAGAGAGCTCCTACATGGTACAAAATATTGTCATTCTGAAAGCTTGCTGTCTGAGTCTATAACAACAAACAGAATGAAAAGCTAGGACAAACCTTCAGCTAAATACTTAGAAAGTTTTATCTGACAAATGTTGGGACTTTTGGTATCTGGAAATTAAGCAGAGGATATCTCTCAAACACTAAGCTCATCACATTTTGGAAAAACAATAATCTATTTCCTGGTTAAAGAAAATTCTTCACTACATGTAATTTATGTATTAAATTATTTCTCTGTTTCCTCTTCTCTCTCTCTCTAGTTAAATGCTCTATTCTGTACTGAGAATATGAAAATAGATAGAAAAATAATCAAGCTAAAAATTATAAATCTAGTGGAAAACCTCATGCTGACAGTTTATCTTTGGTATTTATTTAAAAAGTATTGTGTGCTATTTTTTACATTTTCAGACACCACCTAATCTGTGAACTCATAATACATGAAAATTTTCATTTTTCTGATAAAAAGGCATTCTGAAATAGGTTAGAGAGTCAAAACAGCTAAAGCTAAAAAGAGATCCTTCTTGATCGAGGGTTAGAGAAGTTATATTTGCCTCCTCAGACTCAATCCCTGCCAGCCCCAAGTTCCTTTATACCCTAGATGCTGAACAGTTGAAGGCCCTCTACAAGACCCCTTACTCCAACTTTTGTGATGTTTTGCTCATGGAGAGCACCCATCTACAGGCAATGGAAGATAAAGGAGAGAGTGTTATTACTGAGACCACCAGGAACCAGATTATGCCCAGAAACTCATGTGTGGGACTGTGTAAGGGTATCCTGGGTCATGGTTGGGCAGGTGCTTAGAACCCTGAGACTCTGCAGACTCTGCTGCATGGAATTCTGCTCGAGAACCGGCAGAAGTTCGGTCCCTCCCATCATCCAGGATCCTGAAAAGCAGTCACATCTCCATAGAGTCACATAGGCCAGGCTATAGGCCTCAGGCCCTAGGGATTTACATACTAATGAAGGCCAGAGGGCAGAGCAAATTAAACATGCCTCCTCCAGATCCTCCCCCAATCCTCCCCCTTTCTCCCTCCCTATATAACTCGGGACTGCCCTGAGTTTTTGGGGGTACGCCTAGATTCATCTATTATCCGCCATGACAATAAACCTTTTTGGAACCAAGGACTTCCTCGTGTTACTGGGGCCTGCTGCCGCCAAGGCCTCCAGGCTGCTGGAACCATAGGATTTTCCCCCCAATGTGGGACCTGCCACGGCAGCGGAAGCCCCTCTGGGGCTTGCACTGCTGTGGCGGCCCTTTTAAATTTTCCCCACATTTTGGCACATCCAACGTGGGTCACAGACACCCACAGACTTCAAAGACCAGGCCACCCCAGTCTGCTACAGAACACAGCCGAGCTTCCCGCCCTGCTTGTCCGGTGCTGTAAAGAATCGACTCAGTGAAGATTCAGCGCTTCTCCCATGCTGACTAAAGCTACAGCTGCTTAATCTCTCACTTAGAGGATCTCTGCGTTCCAGCCACGAGGACCCACATCTCCAAACAAGTCTGCTAAGCAAGTACAGTCTCTCCCACGGGTGCTGCTAGGGCCTCTTTCTTCTTCCCTTATCCCTCTCCTCTTCTCGGTTGTGGGCTGTCCGACGTGAGCCCACATGCCCCAAGAGCTCTACACCCCCGTGGAACTTGAGTGAAAATTCCCCATGCTGGGTGGGGCCCTGCCGCGCTCGCCCGGTGTTACAGGGAATAAACTCAGCCAAGATCCCGTGTGCTCCTGCCATGCTGACCTACTGCATCACGACAGACACACGGACACACAACACAGCAGAGATTCACGCCCGCGCATGCCCACGCATGGGCCTACATCCTTCCCTACAGGTGGTAGAGGATCCGGACAAAGCCAGCTCCAAGAGTATCCCCCCCCCCCCCCCCCGCTGGCACCCACCAAGACCCTCTCCATAGAACCGTGAGTAACTCCAGCCTAGTCCCTAAGACTAGAAAGCTCTCTCTCTATCCTTTCTCCCTCTTTCTCTCTCCACGTGTTTCGGGCCAACATTTTCTCTCTAAATCTTAGCTACCACTAGCTTCTGCCTGGCTCAAAAGACTAGATCTCTCTCTCCCTCTTCTCCACGTGTTTGCTACAAAATGGTGGAGACCCCTTAATCGCCATTCTTTACCCCTCCCCCCAAGAAATCTCCTGCGCTCTGCCTACAAAGAGGTTTGCCCCTCCCCCAGGGGTTAACTTTTCACGCTAAAATTCCCCCACTCCCTGCCATTTGCAGCCGGCTGGTTACAGCCCAGCTGACTTGCCTGTAATAACAGGGCTGGCTCTCTGTTTGCCCCTTCCCCACTAGCCCCCTTCTAAGTCATTTGCGACCAGCTATACCCCAGCTGGCTTGCCTGATAGCAGAGAGTCTGAAACTCGATCTGCGCCCCTTCACCTTTGTTTAACTTACAATTTCTTTCTCAACCTCTAGGTGTCTCTCTGCCGTAGCTCAGTCTCACACAGCCTTTCATTCCTTCTGACTCTGTTAATCAAACCTCTATGTTTTTCGCTTTAAACTTTTCTTCAAAGTTAGCCTTTCTTTTCTCTAAGAAAAACAACAGGGGGAATTCCTTGGCCTCTCTGCTAGAACATCCAGCCACCAGGTGGTAACCGAAACCACCACAAGGCAGAACAGGCCTTTCCTCCACTACTTCTAAATCTGCCATTAATGCCTTTTCCCCTATCAGGAATGCCTAGAACAACAGTGTTTGTGCTTTTCAACCCAAAATTTTTTGCCTTTTGTTTAAATGTCTCCTTTTCACTCATGATATATTCTCAACAATTTTTTTCAACTTTTAAAATTTCTTCAAGGTTTAAAATCATCTAAATTTACTTCCACAGGTTAAATCAAGAAGCTGATCAACATCTTTCAGCTATTAATTAACAACTAGTTTCCTTTTACAGACAAACTGTTGCTGCCTACATAATTAATATGATTTTCTTCCACAGTCAGCTAAAACAGACTCAAAGGTGACTTCTAAAACTGAAATTTCTTCAAACATCTTTGCTTTCAAGGATCTCAATGACACACCATGACGTACCTGATCCCAAGTAGCCTAATGCTTGGTACCCCTTTACAGAAATCCCCCTGCTGGGGTGCCGCTTCTCTGTTGTGATTATTCTACAGGTGCTCCCACAAGTCCAACAGAGACTTATAGAACCTCCTGGAACCTGCCTAGGATGCCGTGCTGTCTTCTTACAGCCACACCGCCTGACTACAGATTCCAGAGACACGCTGAGATCCAGAGACACATGCCAAGATCCAGAGATGCTGAGTCCTATGGACAGATTCAGACCTTCCAGCTACAAATGAACTCTTTTGCCAAAGTCAAATAACTAAAGTTACATGTTAGTGAGGAAAACGTAATGTCTATCTAGATTAGTCAGATATTACTACCCTCAAACTGTACCACATAAATTCAATTGATTCAATGATCCCTTACCTTCCCTACCACCCCCCCAACTCCCCTTTACCCTGTGACATAATTATGCTAATACCTCTGGCCTACATAGTGCTTTCTTTCGACTTCCTCATCCAAAATTTTCACAGTGACCCCTCTTTTTTAAAAAAAAGTAAAGGGAGGAGATGTGGGACTGCGTAAGGGTATCCTGGGTCATGGTTGAGCAGGTGCTTAGAACCCCGAGACTCTGCAGACTCTGCTGCGTGGAATTCTGCGAGAGAACCGGCAGGAGTTCGGTCCCTCTCATCATCCAGGATCCTGAAAAGCAGTCACATCTCCATAGAGTCACATAGGCCAGGCTATAGGCCTCAGGCCCTAGGGATTTACATACTAATGAAGGCCAGAGGGCAGAGCAAATTAAACATGCCTCCCCCCAGATCCTCCCCCAATCCTCCCCCTTTCTCCCTCCCTATATAACTCGGGACTGCCCTGAGTTTTGGGGGGTACGCCTAGATCCATTTATTATCCGCCATGACAATAAACCTTTTTGGAACCAAGGACTTCCTCATGTTATTGGGGCCTGCCGCCGCCAAGGCCCTCAGGCCGCTGGAACCATAGGACTTCTTCCCTAATGTGGGACCGCCACAGCTGCGGAAGCCACTCCAGGGCTTGCGCCGTTGTGGCGGGCTTTTTAAAATTTCCCCACACTCATGGAAGGATGTGGATGACCTGCCCTTTCTTATAGGTACTGTCAGGCAGTTCTTTTTATATAGTCATGCTTGATGAAGTGTTCCCTCCCTTACCTCTCCTCTAGCCAATCAATTCAATTTCGAGGGTTATTTGCTTCCTGCCATAACTTGTACTGAATATTGTTAAATATTGTTATTCTAAAGCCTCCCCTTCCTTGGGCAGATGTGTGTGTGAAGTTACAGAATGCACACAGACAATTCTGTTTGGATTAGTGGGGGATTGGCTAGTCCCAGGGGTACAGAAGAGATGCTTGTTATTTCCTGGCCAAGTACTTAGAGAACAAGCCCAGATCTTCCTGTTTCTTAAATCGACTCAGTAAGTTTAGAGTGTCTGGATATTGTTAGGAAGAAAAAAAAATCTACCACACTTAAAACTATCAGCAAGGCACAGCAACAAGAAGGAAGACATGAGAAGCAGGAGTTGAACTGCTCTGAACCATAGCCCATCTCCACTCAGGATTTTTCTTAATGCAATCAGAGCAGTTCTCTTAGTTTTATTATAAAAATATTTAAAACTGACTTTGTACTTAGGTACTTGAATAAGACTTTGTCAGATTTATGTTGCATTCTACCAAAGACAAAGTCGAAGTTTGGGCTCTTTCTCCAGACAATTCAGGTAGAGGAAGATCTGAGCAATGGAAGGGTGTGAAATCCACCATGTTGACTTCAGGTTCCTCTAGTGGATAACAGGTTTGAGAGGCAGTCTTCTCTGAGGCCAAGTTCTAACACTGACACTTGACAGCAACCCTTGGGCCAGGCAAACTTTGTGAACCCTATTTTCCCACCTGTCACAGGATGCTGATGTAGCAGTTTGCAGAGCAGCTGTGAAATTGTGGATGTTGTTCCGATAATGGTTAAAATGGGCACAGCTATAGAGCAGTGACAGTGGAAACTTGAATTCCCTGTGTGACATAGTGACTTAAGAAGCATGACAGAGTGCAAGCAGACATCATGGTAGAGAAGGAGCTGAGAGTTCTACATCTGGGTTGGCAGGTAGCAGGAAGAGACTATCAGACTGGGTCTGGCTTGAGGATCTGAGACCTCAAAGCCCGCCTTCAAGGACACACCCATCCAACAGGGCCATGTCTACTAATAATGTCACTCTTCATGTGCCCATGGGGAGCCATTTTTATTGAAACCACAACATAAGCTGAGATCTTCAAATTCCTGGTTTTCTTCTTGGATAAGCATTTTATGTACTTTCTATGCCAGATGTATACTGTATACTGGGGTTTTGTATATAGTAGCTTTACATACTACATACAACTTGAAAGAAGATAGAAGTCTCAAGAAGGATTGAGACCCCATGTCTTCATTTTCTGTCTTTTATCAAATAATCACATCAGGTTGGGATAGATATCTAAGTACAAAGGCACAGAACTTGTCTCCTTATTTCCTAAGTTTTGTGTTCTTCTCAGAAAAGAGCCTTAATCTACACTAAGAAGGCAGCTATACATCCTATGCTCCCAACAAATATAACTGAAGTGTAACAGAAGTCAAAAGCACTAATAAGGTCACTGAAGACTGCTTTATTAAAAACCACATAAGGAACAGAGAGTGAAATTAACAGTGTTTGAGGCAAATTTTGTTTCCCCAGTGTGCCATTCAGAATGGCTACCCCATGTCTGTCCTTGGCAATAAAGAGGGAAGACTTAGATGAAGACAATCAGATAAGCTATTTTGATTAAACACTGATAAGCTATTTTGATTAAACACTGAGATAATGTGTTCAAATCAGAACACATACCTACCTCATTCTGAACTTCTCCCGAGATATAGATCCCACCAATTCTAAGCCTCGATATATACTCCATGTTCCACAGACCTGATGAGATACCTTCCACATTGACAAAGAGTGTTTTCTAGGGCAAGATGCTTTTTGGTTCCTACCTCCTTTCATTTAGTCTTGTATAAACAACAGGCAGTCTACTGACTTCTGAGTGGAAGTTCTTTGGATTTTCCCTGAAATCTACATACCCAGATTGCAGATATATTAGATCTACTAGAAATATAAATAAAAATAAGACTTTTGTAGTCAAGAAATGTTTCCTGGAGGGCTGGAATGATGGCTCAGTGGTTAAGAGTGTTTGCTATTCTTCACAGAGGACCTGAGTTCAGTTCCCAGAACCTATATCAGGTAGTTTACAATTGCCTATAACTCCAACCCCAGGGATTCAACACTCTCTTCTTGACTCCACAGGTACCCTCACAAACATTCACAGATACACACATAGGCACCTAAGCAAATGGCAAAATTAAAGACTGTTACATCATTCTAGGTGATGAAAAGCAGTGCCTGGGAACTATCAAATGAATTCAAGAGTTAGTTAGCCACAGAGATTTTCATCACATGCTCTGACATTGAGGACATGAATCCAAGTGCAGGGGATATGTGTGTGTGTGTGGAGGGCAGGGCAGATAGATTATGTAGGAATACATGCTACTGACTCAATTCTGATCCTCTTGAGTCTACACAATGACTCTTTCCCTTAGAGAGGAGAAGATGTAGAAGCCCTGCTGTAACTGGCAAATGGAGAGGCCCTTTTCCTATCCAGTGACCTGCAGACTGATCCCAGATGTCAGCCGTTACTGGTCTGTGATAAATATAGAACTATAAAAATAGTCTATGAATGTAAATACTGAGAAATCAATACAGCAACTCGACACTACTGTACCACCATGACAATTCAGTGTATAGTTCTCTTTTCTTTTCTTTCCTTTTCTCTTCTAAAGATAAATTTTATTTATATGAGTATACTGTAGCTGTCTTCAGACACACCAGAAGAGGGCATCAGATTCCATTACAGATGGTTGTGAGCTACCATGTAGTTGCTGGGAATTGAACTCAGGACCTCAGGGAGAGCAGTTAGTGCTCTTAACTTCTGAGCCATCTCTCCAGCCCATGGTTCTGTTTTCAAATATTAACTTTCATTGATTTCCCCCAGACCATTGATCTAAGGTAAGTTGGAAATTTAGACTATAAACTTGTTGGTGAAGAACCAGATAGTTGAGGAACACAATCCTAAACTCTGATCATGGTTTTCCTATTCACTGGTATCTCTTGGGAGAGCTTTAAGAAATACCGAGACCTAGGTCTCCTTTTATGAGAATGTTTTTAAAACCAGGAAAGAATGCATTGAAGACAGGGAATATTTTTAAGTCCAAGGTGTTTTGAATATGAAATGAAGTATTTGAGAATCTTTTGTTTCATAGCAGTAAGGGATAAGAGATATATTTAGAGATTAGGGACCTGAGAATGTTCATGAAAGTAATCCTTTATGTTCTGTTAATTTGAAATGCTAAAAAGAACTTTATTATGTCAAGTTCACTTATATTTCACTCCTTTGCTGTAAACAAAGGTAAAAATAGACCAGCATACTATGATATATAATTATGTGAGGTACAATTATTTTTAATTTTGAGACAAAGTTTCATTCCATAGGTCTTGGCTGGCCTAGCAATCTCTATGTAGGTCAAGCTGGGCACAAACTTGTAGAGAGCCACCTGCTTCTGCCTCATTAATGTTGGTATTAGAGGCACATGTCATCACATTTGACTGTGAGATGCAATTTTTAAAGCAAAATTTATATAGCGATAAGACCTGTATACAAAAATGACCACAAACCTTAACAGTACAGCTCTATGATATTTTTGTAAAGTAAACACATCTGTGTAACCAACATTCAGATCAAGAGACATTATAAAATTATTTGCTCTCATGTTGTGATATCTAAAGCAGCTTCCCACTGAGAGGAAATAGATATATTGTACTCTGCCACTAAGAATAGGCTATTTATTTTGGTTCATAAAAAATGTAATTCAAGTCAGAAAATTTCATAGAAACAGAAAGTATCATGATCCTTTCTGGGAAAGATGGGAGATTGAGTAATATATCCATCTAAATTCCTCATTTAGAAGATCCCACTAAGATTTCAATAAATGAATTTTAAAGGCAAAAATTCATAAGAATGGGAGAATCAAAAGAGAATATGATTATAGAATTTTAGAAGCCAGAAAGTAAGAAATGACTTGGCAGGTCTGAGAAAACTGAAACATAAGCAGAGGGAGAACAATATGGAAATTCATTCCTTTTACAACAAAGATTTCCAAAGCCCCAGAATTGTGGTCCTAGTTACTGCTCACAGTGAATGGAAGTGGTGTTTGTAGCTAAGCCTATCTGTTATAGCTGATGGCTTCTTTTTTTTTTTCATTTTTTTTATTGCATATTTTATTTACATTTCATATGTTATCCCCTTACCTCATCCCCCACCCACCCGGGAACCCCCCATCCCCTTACCCCTCCTCCTTCTTCTCCGTGGATGTAACCCCCACCTACCCCCCCCCACTCCCACTTCCCCACCCTCAAAATTCCCACCCCCTGGGGCGTCCAGCCTTCATGAGGTCAAGGATCTCATCTTCCACCTGTGCCCAGCAGGGCCCTCCACTCTTACATATTCAGCTGAAGCCCTGGATCCCTCCATAAGTGCTCCCAGGCTGGTGGTTAGGACCCTGGGAGCTGTGGTTGGTTGGTATTGTTGCTCTCCTCATGGTGCCACAAACCCTTTCAGCTCCTTCAGTCCTCACTCTAACTCCTCCATTGAGAACCTCATGATCAGTTCAATGGCTAGTTGTGAGCATCTGCCTCTGAACATGTCAGACTCTTGAAGGCCTCTGAGGAGACATCCATATCAGGCCCTTATCAGCATGCACTTCCTGACTTCCACATCAGCATCTACCTTTGGTGACTGCACATGGGATGGATACTCAGGTGGAAAGGTCTTCAAATGGCCCCTCCTTCAGTTTCTGTCCCTCACTTTGTCTCCATATTTGCTCCCTTGAGTATTTTGTTGCTCCTTCTAAGAAGAACTGAATCACCCCCACTTGGTCTTCTTTTTTTATGAGCTTCATGTGGCCTGTGAGTTGCATCTTGGGCATTTCAAGGTTCTGGGCTAATATCCAATAATCAGTGAGTGAATACCATGTGTGTTCTTAACCCCGACCCTAATTCTGTACAGAACCAGACTGACTGTGCTCCCTTTTCTGTGGCCAATGCAACAGCTTTGTCCTCCATGGATGTTCAAGCATAAGTCTACAGGGACACCAGGTATGAGTGGAGGTTGGAACAGTATACTCAAACCACAGACGAATTAAAAGAACCTGTTTACACTGCTCTCTAGGACATTCAAGTCTCTTTCCAATTCAACTCACAGAATATGGGTCATCAGCAGATTTAGAAAACCTTCTCTGATCCAAGAGAACAGATCTTAACGAAGTGTAACTGAATAGTCAAAAAAAAAAAAGAAGTCTAATAAAGTCCTAGTAAATAGGTACCCATTGGGAATCATGATTTCTCTTACACTCCTACATACTTTGTGCAAGGAAAGATTTTTGGTTCTGTACATCTTCTCAAGAGCCAATTCAATGCATAGGTTTGGAAGGTTAAAAAACAAAACAAAACAAAACAAAACACAGACCCCAAAACCAACCAAACAAAAAACCTCCAAAGTTCCATGTAGTACAGAAGGCAAGTTTGTTACCTGTCATAATTAGCTTCAGTTGTCAGCCTGACATATCTGGGCAGGAAATTCTGGGTTATATAAGGAAGGTAGCGAACAAGCTGGGGAAGCAAGCCAGTAAGTAGTGTTACTCCATGGTCCCCACTTAGGTTCATGCTTCCAGGTTCCTGTTTTGAGCTC
This sequence comes from Grammomys surdaster, assembly GCF_004785775.1. NCBI lineage: Eukaryota > Metazoa > Chordata > Mammalia > Rodentia > Muridae > Grammomys > Grammomys surdaster. The sequence goes on along the minus strand of NW_021621003.1, from coordinate 772,060 downwards.
CTGCCCTGTGTTCATCCTCTCAGTGATGAACTGTGACACACACACACACACACACACACCCACACACACACACACACAAATAAAACCTCCCCATCTTTCCAACTCAGGTTGCTTTTGGCCAGAGAGTGTGATCACAGAAACAGAAAAGGCAAACTAAGATACTACCCAAAGTTCTCAAAGTTTAGGTAGGTTTGCCTTTAGGTCATTATAAAATATTAGGATTTGCTGAGCTCACAATTTTTAGCTGTGAAACAAGCCGACAACATGTGGGGTGTACTGTTGTTATCCATATTGTATTTGTGGAACTTGGGAAGCAATAAGGGGAAGGTGAACATGAGGTCATGTTGTTTGCTATATTATGAGGGATAATAAGGACCTTTGAGTGTGATCCAGGATCTCATGACATTTGTCAGAATACATGAAACCGCAGCACGTAAACATAGTACCTTGAAAGAAGGAAAAACACCAAAAACTCTTCTTAGTTCTTGATCACTAGCTGCTATGGTTTGATTATGAAATGTTCCTTATCCTGTATTCAGGACTTGGGTATCAGCTGATAGGCTTCTGAGAAGTGACTGGTTATGGAAAGCTGTGACCTAGTGAATGAATTTTGACTAGGGACCTTGTTGGAGAAAGTAGATCACTAAATGCATGCCGCAGAGTCCTATCTTGTCATGTGGCCCCTTCCTATAACACCTTCTCTCTGCTCACTATCCATCACAAAAAATATTTTTTTCTACCATAGTCTTTTGCCACCACACCGTTCTAACCAAGTATGCCACCCTGAGCAACCATGAGCAGCCTCCTCCAAAACTGCAACCCAAAATATCTATTTTTTCCTTTAAGTTGCTCTCTCAGATGTTTTGTCATGGCTATGATGAAACCCATCATGCATTGTCACAGATTCCAAATAGTTTTTGGTTCTTTAGTATACAATATAAGCAGTTGAACAAACAAGCAAAAAACCAAATACTTCCAAAATTATGATGATAGATATTTTTGTTTAATGTATTTTGGAAAAAAACTTCAAAAAATATATTTATGTTGTTGGGGAAGTAGGCATATGTTATATCCATAAAATAAGACTAGTATGCCATATTTTAAAAGAAATATTAGTAAAATAAAAGAGAGCTATCAAAACTTTAGTGAAACTTTAAGTAAGAAAATTAACAGGCTTGAAATGAAGAAATCTTTTGCAAAATACAATGCAGAAATAAGGTAAATAAGAGAAGAAAGATTTAGAGTCTGACTGCTTTTTTATAACAAAGGCTACCAGGTCAGAAACACTCGTGTGCAGCTTCCTATGATCCAACAGAGTAAGTTTCTTTATTGCTTGCTCAATGTAAGTTGAGTTCCTTGTGCTTGTAACCAAAACATTCAAACTGGTTGCTAAGCAGTACAAATATTCGTCATGTGAGAAACGTTGGGAGCCAGTGTGACTTGGAAAAGGACAATAGACTAGTTTGTGGTGAGAACAGGGGATAAAAATGGGACCAATACCTTTATCAAATAAAATCCTCTCCTCAAATGCACTCATTTACATTAATTTTGACATAAATATTAGAGATACCAGCAGCTATCCTATTTTTCCCCAACAAAACCGAGTTCCTCACAAAGCCTTTAAGTCCAGATTTTCTGTGAATGTTTCTGAATGTTTGAAGGAAGCATTCTGTGAGCCTTTTGGGAAACAGAAAAAGTTGCAATGCCAGGCAAAACTGTACTTTGAGAGAAAAATAGGTTGTACTGCTTCAGAGAAAGTTGTCCTTGCATGTCAATGCAACTTACTACCTTAAGCGTCAGCATGGAGAAGCACCGGAAATAGTCAATGATCTTACAAGAAACCTTCTCCAGATGTTTTTAAAAGCAAGAAAAGTATAGAATAGCATAAAGATTAAGTATATAGAGATTAAGTATCAGAATAGTATAGGACTCTCCTTGACTACCAGGAAGCTGTTGTGTTTATAGAAACCATGGTTTGAAGTTGTAGATGACGTTTAGGAAGATGCTTGTATCACCTTTCAAATAGCAGGGAAACCCCCTCCTAGCATAGTTTAACGAGAAGAGTATTCATCACTGGCTTTGCTGGATAGTTAGGAACTGAAAGCATTTCTTCACTTGAAACCTTACAGTGAATATTATAAGGCAGCTGAAAACCACACGTTCTTTTTGCAATACAATTTCATGGAAAAATAAGGTCCACAGATAAAAATGTGTCATAGCAAGTCGCTGTAGACAAAGACTATGAAGTTATGTGGATGTGGTGCAGGCTGTTAGAATCCTAATGCTGCTTAAATGACCTCACCTTTGAGACATGAACTCATCATTCTTTCCCCACTGGTAAAGATGGCATAGTTGGTACAGACCTTTGCTCAGTAACAATTTCCTTGACTTGAGTGTTAATGAAATGTATGTGATTTGTTCACTTTGAGGGTTTTGGGAAATCCAGTGTTTGCAGTGTTTTCCTGCAAAATAAGCTGTGAAGTTTCTAATTTAATTTGTTATCTTACGTCCTTATGAGTCAGAGTATTTAGAAGTTGTTAGGATTTCATTAAGTGGAAGACAGCTGACCCTCAAAGGTGGGCTGCAGGTCACGGTGCTTGGGCCACTCCAAAGTTATTGTGTTCAAACCACAGACATTTTTTTACTAAAATCACCTTCTGAATAAAATGGGTTCTTTTTATATTAACAAATTTGAGGTATTTCAACTTTCTAGATAATATATGTATTATATGTATTTTACATAATAAATATATTATATAATGCATGTATTATGTATAAAATATATATTTTTATATACATAATAACAATATAGAAAGCAGATAAAATTCAATGAAATCATATTTTAACAATCTTTTCATGGAAGTAAAATTCTCACACAATAAAATAAATTGAATAAAAATTGACATACATATATGTGTGCATTTGAAGTGAATTATTAACTCACAGATTTACTTATATTTTCAAATATGTCTGTGTTGTTCCAAATATTAAACAGTTGAAATGTTAAGAACTCATTGTTCTACATGGTAGAAAATCTCTGAGATGCTACCTCATGTCATATCATGGATCCTTTCTAATATGCTTTAATTCTACATCATCTTAAAAACCAGTAGTTAAATTTTAAAATCTAATCCAATCTAAGCCATAAAATATCCAGCAAGTTCCGCTTGATAGTTTGAAATGGAAATTGCTTTTTGAATGTAATGCATTAAATCCTACTTGAGACAAAGGACAAGTAAGTGTGGTGAGACACCCTGGGTTTACATTCCAGAAAAAAAAAAAGAGAAGATGAATAGAAAAACTGGTGGAAGCCAAAAAAAGCATAGAGTTTAATTAATATCAAAAGACCAGTATTGGTTTTATAGTATTGACACATGTAACATAGTGATATAATATTCATAGTGTGCAAAGATAAGTTCAGAAACACAGCAAAGCTCTGTACTACATTCATAACTTCTATGTACACTTGAAGATATTCCAAATAAAAAGATTGGTTAAGTCTATTTGAATTTTTAATAAGGTTCAGTCATTCAACACAATTTAGAAAGTACACATGTACTGTTCTTTGTGCTAGACACACAATACTGAACAAATGGATCCATCTTTATCCCGAGGGGACTAAGAGCCTACCAGGCAGGGTACACATTAAACAGTCGCAAAATGTACATAACCTGTAATGGCAGCCCACAGTAAGTGCTCTAGAGGCGAAACATATGAGAAGATGCAAGTGCAGAGTGGGAAAGCCCTTTCTGAGGTGATGGCACTTAATATAAGATCCGGTAAGTGAGGAGGAGGTACTGCCCCTTGAAGAAAGAAGGAAGGATCTGTCATGAGAGGTTCTGGAGCATGTGCCAAGATGACCCAGCATAAGGAGAACAAGGAGAGGCAGGGTCAGCCAAAGAGACGGCTACTTAGGACTTTGTGGTCTGGGTTCAGAATATTACAGTTTTTTGAAGAGTTTCAGGAACCACTTGGAAATGTTACTTTTCTGTTGTATTAAAGCACCATGACCAAGGAAACTTATGGAAGAAAGAGTTTATTTTGACTATGGTTTCAGAAGGATAAGTCTATCAGTGCATGGGGTATGGCAGCAAGCAGCAGGCAAGGCAGCTGGAGGCAGCTGAGGACTCTTATCTTCAAATGCAAACAGGGAATAGAGAGGAAAAAGGTAGTGGCTAGAGGTTTTAAGTGCTCAAAGCCTACCTCTAGGGCCATACTTCCTTACACAACTTCCCACATCTAAAACCTCTCTGAAGTCTAACTGGGAACCAAGTATTCAAATATATGAACTTATGAGGGACATTCCACTGAAACCACTACACCACTGAAGAGCTTTACCAGAGGAATGGTAAGACCCAACTGAGGCTCTTGAAAGATCTCCATGAGATGGGGATGATGGTGGTGCATACCTGCAACCTGTCTTAGAAGGTGGAAGCAGGAGGATTGAAAGTTCAAGATCAGCCTGGGCTCTATAGTAAGACACTTTCTAAAATAACAATAAAAATATTTTAAATCACTCTGACTACCAATTTGATGTGGATCAGAAAGAGCAAACCAGGCAGCATTCACTCCATGTATTGATAGTTGATAAATAATTGAAAACTAGAAACCTCAACTTCTAAATATTTGCATTCTAAAAGGATGTTGACAGGTCTAATGATACAATTTCAGGCATGCATGCCTCTTTTATAGACTCTGATTCCAAGCAGAAAAGATGGTGCTCCAAGTAATTCCCAAACACACTGAGTCTGAATCTTTTCTCTTAAGTGCCTAGAGTTAAACACAGGTGTAAACAAAACCTCAAGACAGACACCAAACATGTGTGCTGTGGAGTATGCTAAGGTGCTACAGTAACACTTGCATGCTCTGACACCCTTGGGATCCTCATATTTACTAAGGTAAAAATAATTCTTTGTGTGTCCAGTTTTCAAGACCAAGGGAACATTATTGACACCTCACTGGGGCCATCTTGGCTCTGGCCCAAGTCTACAAATAGCAAACCCCAGGCTGCAGAAGACTGTGATTTTCAATCCCTGTTTAAAATATACAATGTTAAATGTCATCCTTGATTACAGTACACTGAGTCTGAAGGCACTGGTGTGTTGCCCTCTCTGACCTAGAAAGAAAAATATGTCTTCCAAACTTGATTTAATCAGTGAACCTCAATAAAGCTTCATAAACATCCTGCAGTGCCATTTGTGAACTCCACAGACACTTCACTCTCAGCAGACACCTGCACTTTCCCAGTTTGTAGGATTGGACAGTGTCTATAACCTCACAAAATATAATCTGGATCAATGTTAAAAGCCTATCAGGACCAGAAGAGTAGTTTGAAACTCAGGGAAGACGAAGGGGTTTTCATACATATATCTGCACATGGAAGCTAGAAATTAACCTCAATTGCCTTTCCTCAGGCACTGTAGACCTTGTTTTGTGAGACAAGGTCTCTCCTTGACTTGTAGTCCACAGGCTGGCCAGTGAGCCCCAAGCATTTGCTTATAACTGCCTGTCCAACTCTGAGATTACAAGCACATGCACATTTAGCTTTACATGGGTCCTAGAGATGAAAACTCTATGTGGTCCATGTGACTACATAGTAAAAACCCCAGGCTTTTTGAGCCTAATCTGTTTGAGATGAATATCCAGCTTGAGATTGAATCCGGAATAAAGTCTATGCTTTAATAAAAACAAATGCATACAAAGCTCTGTGAAACAAATTGCTATAAGATGACTTCTTGGTTAACTGATCCTTTTTTTCTAAAACCTCTCTTGTTCCCACCGTCAATGATGCTGCAGGCCAGTCTGGTAGCCAGGATGGTATAAGTCTACTCTAACACAATCAATATCAGCTATAGTGTGTATGTGCCATAAATTGAAACAAAGAGTGACTTTTCCCAGAAATCTGGATTTAGAAGTAAGAGATTCTTGCTCAATCTGTCTGTGCTCTTGAATAGAGGACACATAAACACTAAAAGTGGTGGCAGTGACTATTTTTGTCCATTTCGGCAAGAAAACACAGAAGCCAGCCTGCTGCTGAGACAAGAATGAAGAACACCTACCAGAAAAGAGAGAGGGCTTCCTGTTTCCCCAGTCATAGGCTACTGCCTGAGTCCCACTTATAGCATGCTATCCATGTCCTTCAAATCCATATGAACACCACAGGATCCATCAACAGCATTAAAACAAACAGGCCATCACTAGCATTCTGGGCACTTCAATTGTATTTAGTCTAAAACGACTGAGAATCAATTTTTCCAAATTCTCTGAAAGAATTCAATTCTGACACTCAAAACAGTTAAATAAATCATCATAAAATATTAAGTAGTTAAAAAAAAGGCATGCATGTGTGTGTGTGTGTGTGAGAGAGAGAGAGAGAGAGAAAGAGAGAGAGAGAGAAAGAGAGAGAAAGAGAGAGAGAGATTGAGAGAGAGAAAGAGAGAGAAAGAGAGAGAGATTGAGAGAGAGAAAGAGAGAGAGAGAGATTGAAAGAGAGAGAGAGAGAGAGAGAGAGAGAGAGAGAGAGAGAGAGAGAGA
>NW_021621003.1:764841-765516 GCF_004785775.1 Grammomys surdaster | reverse complement strand
AGAGAGAGAGAGAGAGAGAGAGAGAGAGAGAGAGAGAGAGAGAGAGAATTATAGCTACAATGGTAACAACTATAGTTTCTAATTTTTATACCAGGGTGGGGGACACCAGCTCAGAGAAGTGGATGGGGGTGAGGGGAGGATTGTGGGAAGAGGTGACCAGGAGGTGGACAGTGAGCAGGATGCAAAGTGAATAAATCAAAAAATTAAATTAAATTTTAAAAAATCAAGAAATGAAGTCCTACATATATTTAAGAAGATTGGAAAGAAATTAGCCAAATTATCAGCAGTTTATGTTATGAAAGCAAAGTTATTTTTTTCTTTATATTCCTCTATTTTTAGAAGTAATTGAATGCTTTTTAACTTAAAAACTGTAACTATAAAGAATACAAAGATTTTTTTAAACCACAGCATAAAACAGCCTGTCTGTTATATTTACTGCTATATAAATAGCGTTTAGAAAGAATTTTTTCCTTAACATTCTACATAGTAGAGCAATACCACTTCCCAAAGACCATCACCAAATTTACCTTATCCATCACTTTCTCTGCTGCTGTTGCCTCTTTATCCAACCTGCACCCCATCCACTCAAAATATACAGCCTGCCTCTGGGAGCCCACTCTTCCCTGCTTCTCTCTCTCTCTCTCTCTCTCTCTCTCTCTCTCTCTCTCTCTCTCT
>NW_021621003.1:758192-764831 GCF_004785775.1 Grammomys surdaster | reverse complement strand
TCTCTCTCTCTCTCTCTCTCTCTCTCTCTCTCTCTCTCTCTCTCTCTCTCTCTCCAGGCCCTCTTCTTACTTTGGTGCCTGAGTACCCACACCTCCAGGCATGCAGACTCATCCTATTTCTTATTGATTCTGGCTTAGTTGATGATACAAACACTCTTGACAAATTAGTTCCAGTCCATTTTAAATAAAATGTGTCTTGGTACAGTCCAAATAGGAATGTTTTGGTTACAGCATTGGGTCAGCCATAAATAGGTAGAGGGGTAGGCAATATCCACAAACAGATGTCATTGTGAATATGATAATTAGTAAATTGCCTTTCACATCTTGATAAAACAATTTTAGCGACAATCATTCACAATGCAATGTTGACTGTGAATAAAAAGAAGCAAGTAATTTACTTAAGGAAAAATTGGGTTACTTTGGAACTATATATCTGTTCATTTTGGTTTCTCTGAAATCTTGATAGCTTTCATATGCTAAATAGGGCATTTAATATTCTGGCACTTTATATACATTGTTTATTTAATCCTGTCAACCCCTTGTGTGTGATGGATAATCTTGGTTGTCACCTTGACACACCTGGGGAAAAGGACTCTTAAGTTGAGGAGTTCTTTTCATTAGATTCATCTGTGGACATGTCTGTGGGGCATGTTGTGGGTTGCTAACTGATAAAAGAGGTGTAAGAAAAGTAGCTGAACACATCTAGAAGCAAGCCAGTAAGTAGCACTTCTCCATGGGATCTATTTTAGTTCCTGCCTGGACTCTTGTCCTGGCTTCTTTCACTGATGGACTGTGACTTATAAGACGAACTACACTCTTTTCCCAAACATTGGTTTTGGTCAGTATTATCACAGCAACAGAGCCACAAACAATACACTGTGAAACAGATCTTACCCACTCCCAACTTTTTTTTTTTAAAGAAATGTAATTGTTGCCCTGAGAAATTAATCTTTGTGTGCAAATTTAAAAGGCTGGCAAGTGGCAGAGCAGAAGGATAGACTTATCTGTGTTTTCCTGTTGTCAGTTTATGGCTTTTGGGTTAGAGTTCCATCTCCAACAGGTCATGGATTAGGCAATCAATATATATCTGAAACATAATGCTAAACCTAATGTGGGTAACGAGCAGGAGTATTTTATAGCATGTTTATCTAGTTTAGTATACATTTGTGTTTGCAATACAAACATATCACAATAAACAACTTCTCTACAACAGTATTGTAAAAATCTGCTCAGTGATGAATACCAATGTCACTATTTGTAACTGTTTATAAGACATACCCCTCATATATAAAAAAGCACAAATCTTGTCCCCAGGACGTACACGAAACATAAATAGGAGTAAATATCTACTGTAATAATTTCACTAGTAAGCTTCAGTTGCATAACTCACCCTGGTGCAAGTACTTAGAGATATATTAATATTGTGTCACAAGGACAAATAAGATGACTTCAAAAGAGGGAGGTGAGAACTCTATTTTCTTGTTAAATGCTTTTCACAAATGTGTACTATTCTGTATTTTTAGCAACTACCTTTTATTTCTTCACTCAAACACAGAACATTTTAAGACATCCATTAGCACTCATGTGTTCACAAGCTTTAATCCATCAGGTCAGATGATTGCAGGCTGCTATTTCCTGTTCTCCAAACAGCAACATCCTTTTGATTCATTTGCTGGTGGAGATAATTTTTCTTGGCTTCCAATAACCACCATCCTGCATTCTTTCTCTTTCAATGAAAGAAATAATTTTTTAAGGAATACTGAAGTCATCTATTCCTTAGTACAACAAACTTGACAGAGATGAGAAATTTGCCCAAGCTGAAATAAAGGAAACTCCCTGTCCTCTCCAAGCTCTGAGAATCAGAAAGTCCCATGCAAAGCAAACAGCCCCTGATAGCAGGCTAAGTGCTCCAGGAAAGGTGTGCACACAACATTGGAAGTACAGAGGGAGGATTAACCCAGCCTGGGGCAGCAGACAATGTGTATAAGATAACATTTAAAATAGAGCCTTCACATATAAATAAGAGCTTTCATTTCTGTGGAGGACACCAGGGAGAGGAGCATCTGAGCCAGTGTATATAGTAAGAGTCAGAGAAAGAAAAGCACACTGAGACAACAATGTCATTAAAACAGTGAGCTACTTCTTGATGAGATTCAGAGAGTGCATGTAAAGACCAGATGGGATACAAGAAAGGAAAATTCAGGCCTAAAATTACATATGATTAGTTAAGTAGGTTAAGAGGCTGTATATATGAGAAAGGGTAGATAAATTAAAATTAACTTATTCACATAGACCAATAGGAGAAATGCTTGGTACAAAATAAAAACATGTACATGTGCAGTTATTAAAAAAATGAAAGGGTATACACTAAAGTGTTAAACTAATCACCTCTTAGTAGTGGAATTATGAATAATTTTGTTCTAATCTCTCTTTGCTTCTGTGCCTTCCAGATTGTCTGCATCAAGTATGCATTATTTGGCACTTTGGATGGAGAGGAATGTGTGTACTAAAACAGAAGACATTAGCTGGGCTTTGACTGTGACATCCTAAAGAGTTTGGATTTTATTTCACAGAAAATGAAAGACTATTCCAGGTATGTGACCAGGGAAGTTAGATGAACAGACTTTTACAGAAGGAAACAACAAGTAGCCATGGTGTGCTAGCGGGGCTTGAGACTGGGAAACGACGTGATAGACACAGCCAATGCAGAGACAGGAGGGGTAGAAAGCACACGACTGGAGTAGAATAGATGGGACTAACAAAATAATAAGCAAGGAAATAGTAGAGTGGGAAATAACTCCAGACCTCTGGGCTGGGTGATTGTTTTGGTACAGATATTGGAAGTTAACAGGCATAATGCAGAGGAAAAAGGTAGACTGATGACTTGCTTCTATGTGTGACATGCCTGGAGGACATTTAGGTAGGTGTGGTACTAGAAAGTTTGGAATATTGGCCTGATATAGACAAAAGAGGGACCCAAGAGTACAGTTGCATAAGAGATGGAGAAGCCTGAGAGTGAATCAACTGGATAAAGTAGAAAGCAGGACCTTGAGAACTGCTAAGGCAAAGCAGCCATAGGCACTCCCAGAAAACCAAAGTGTCAGAAGTAGATGGTATTCTTTTCCTCTTCTTTTCTAGCAATAGTCATGATCAGCAATAATCATGCCTCGGTTAAACTTCATTGGCTATGATATTGGCATCTGCACAAAGCTTTCTCTTCTGATTGCCACATATTATACCTATTTATGAGGCACAGTGGAATGTTTTAATTTGTATGTGTATTGGGTAGTGATCACAACAGATACACTGACCTGTCATCTTACATTTTATTATTTCTTGATGGTAGACATACTTAAATACTTCTCTTCTAGAAGTTGCAAGAGTTCTTCTTTGGATAGAGTTGGCACAGAGCAATGGGGTGGGATTCAATACAAACCTCCAGCTAATGACAGAATATCACTATAGAACCCAGTCTCAAACAGTCTACTGAAAGAAAACAGGACAAGGTCAAGTGCATGGGTCAAAAAAAGGCTCCTGGTCACTATCTGCACTCAGTGATGGATTGGAAGTTTTGTTTTAGAAGTTACTGATGGGTCCTTTAGAGAAGGGCTAGACTCTCAAAAGCCAAGGCTGACCTGCAACAAAGTTGTGGTGAGACAGTGGTCCAGACCTCTTTTGACAAACAGGGATATTTATATCAACAGAGTATTCCAAACCCCATTTCATCCTACATCACAGCTCTCCCTTAGTGATGTCAGAGTGAGAGACTACAGCAATTGCATTATTTCAAAAGTAATATACTGAGGCCAAAATGTTGATTAGGTGCTGGATGATAGATTGAAGTATTTTGAACTTCTCTTCTGATTGCTTTAGTTTTCTTCTGAGTGAAAGCAAAACCATCAATTGAGTAAGAATGGGGAAGAGTCAAATAGAGGTTGTCTGGAAGTAAAATGTGAAATGTTAAAACAAACAAATGAGTAGATGAACTAAGTAATTATTGGGGTTATCAGGTATTTTAAATGGAGAGTAGACAATAGATTTTTTCATTGACAGAGCAAAGGTACAGAACTCCCTTAATGACATCACGTATCTCCTAACTTTATTTCCACTAACATTTGATGATGCTGAGGCATTCAACTCCCCAGTCTTTTTATGTTTCCCACAACTGTTCCTAATTGTGATCATCTCCTGTCTTCTCTGGTTCTGCCAGCTTTAAGCTCCATGTCCAATCATATACCATCTCCCTTAACATAATTCCTTTGCCCTGTTATTTTTATTAAATCCACTGTATAACATTCTTCAACTCTGGTTAAACCCACTTTACTTGTTCTGTGCCTTTGCTGTGTCAATGAAGAAGACAGTATTAGCTACTCTCCATTTAAAATATCCAATGACTCCAATACTTGCTTAGTTCAACCACTCATCTGTTTGTCTTAATGTTTCACATTTTTTCCCCAACAACCTCTATTGATTCTTCCCCACTCTTACTCAGTTGATAGTTTTGCTTTCAGTCTGTAGAAAACTAAGAAGAGAAGTTCAAAATACTGTGAGCATTTCGGTGATCTACTCTCAAGAGCCTAATTCAAACTTTGCCCTCTGTATATTCCTTTTAAAATAATGTTATTGCTGTATTCTCTCTCTGATATCACTAGTTTGTGTTTCTTAAGTCATTTGTCTTGGCCTGCAAATGTTCTATTTACTTCAAACTCATCTTTACCTACTGTCTTCATTTCTTCTGTTTCCTTTTCACACAAATCTTTGAATAACCTATATTTACAGTTTCCAATTTCTCCCCTTAAGTCTCTTTCATCTGTAGTCTAGTGCATGTGATCACAACCACCATACTTTTGTCCACAGTCTCATCAAGTCTCCATGGCCTGCCTTTGTCAAGTGCATGATCAGCTATTAACTTCATTATACTTGACATTTTGAAGCACTGGGATCCTCTAACTATTCCTCCTGAAACATCATTGGCTTCTGCTATATTTCCCTCTCCTAAGTTTCCTCCTACCTCCCCTGGAAGCATGTGTTGGTCTCCTTGAATGGTTTCTGTTTTTCCACCTGACCTCTTAATGTCATAGTTCTCCTGGGTTCTGTCCTTGTCTTCTCTATATGCACTTACTCCTTGAAGATTTCAACTAGTCTCAGGCTTTAAAAGCCACTGAAATGCTAAGAAATCCTCAATGCTTCTATAATCAGGCATCATGGAACTGCCACCTTATTCTACTTTTTCAACATACTGAGTATATCTGAAGTGTTATTCATCATTGATGTTTTCCACACTCCTGCTCATGAGAACTTAAACTTAGTCAAACCCTAAAACATAACCATGGCTTTTGTTCTAATCTTTCTTACTGGTACCACATATAGTACACCAGAAGACCCTACTGGCTCTAACTTTAAATGTGCCCAGAGACTGAATATTTACCTCCACCTCCAATGCTGTCTCTGAAGTCACCATCACCTCTCACCCAGGCTACTAAAATAACCTACTAACTGGTGTGATTAATACTTTTGAAAAGTGAGCCAAGTTATCTTATTCCTTTTTCAAGACCCAAGCAAAGCTCCCCATGCCATTCAGAGAACACACAAATTATTGAAAAGAACCTATAAGGTCTTTTTTCTCTCAGATCAATCTATCTCCAGGGACTTCTCTCCAGCTACTCTCCCAGTTGTTCACTAGACTCTATTGTACAAGGCCCTCTTACTGTTTTCTGCCATGTCATCCAGGTACTGGTTGATATTGCTACCTGGAATGTCTTCTTCCTGATGGCTAACTCCTTCATGTTTTCCACAACCTTGCTAATTGCTCCTATTTAGCATCATGATATGCTCTGCCTCCCATAATTTTCACTCTCTTATCCTGTTTCAGCCTTTTAAAAATCACCTTGACATATACAAAAATATCTATATGGTTATGTTCTGGTTCTTCCCCCATGAGAATTAAAGCTACAAAAATGAAAACACTTTCTTACATCTTTTCAGACACATTCCTTACATGAAAGATTTGCTCAACTAACAACTGATAAGGCAATGAGTCTTTCTCTACTTGGTCACAGATAACTCAAGGTTATTTAGTTTAGGCTTAGTTACTTAGCCTTTACCCTGTTCTGTATATGCACGTGTCTGTGTGTGTTTGTGTGTTTGATAAACTGTTTTAGTGGATCAGTGGCCTATAAAATACCTTAATTTTTAAATATTTGATTACATTTCTCTATTTCTTCAGCCTATCAGAGTTTTTTTCTGGATGAGATTCAACTTGACAAACAGAATAGATTAACAAATAGATCTTGATATATTTTCACAAAACTCAGTACCCATCCATCTTTAAAAAGGCAAACAGCATAGATCTCTAGAGAGTACCCCATCCTGAAGATCTCGTATGTGATGAGTCAGGAAAGGAAGAAGTCACCTTGTCTTCTCATATTTGGTATCCTTGCTGTAGCCTTTTCCTACATAGATTCCCCCAGTCTTTCTGCATCTGTTGCTCAGTCCTGGTAAAAGCAAAATCAATTGACCATATTGTACTGGTTTGCTTCAGTGTGTTTGTTTACTAGTTAAAGCCTGCATTAAGGGCAGGATTATTTCACGGTGTTTGGTTTCCTGGCCTTCTTCCAGCAATCTCTCCTCTCCTCTCCT
>NW_021621003.1:754772-757792 GCF_004785775.1 Grammomys surdaster | reverse complement strand
CTCTCTCTCTCTCTCTCTCTCTCTCTCTCTCTCTCTCTCTCTGTATGTGTAAGCAAAATGACAGTGTCTCTCTTGGTCTGAAATAGTGTACATCCTGAGAGTTAATTTGACTACCCTTAGCTCTCTGTTCTGAGACTTGCTGTCTTTATAGTTTGAACCATGTGTCCTAAATGTAGGCAAATGCCCACCACTAATAACATGCCAAAAGCATTTTTATCCCTTTTCTGCTTCCAGTTACAGCCTTTTTTGCCCTGTTATTGTCTTGCAAATGGAACATGTGCAGCTCTTTGTGCAAGCACAAAAATAAAATATGAACATATTCTTATCTAAAATGCCACTTTCCCAGTATTCTTTCTGGGTTGCTCTTCATTAACTGAAGTACCATTGTCACAAAAATTATAATACCCTGCAATTTTAGAAAGAAGTTCGCCATTCTCTTGACCACCCAAATGCCTGGTTTCTAGTTAAAATATTCAGAGGTGACATTCAAGTAATTTTTACAAGATCCAGTGAAGATTCCAGTTCACATATCTAGGGTTAAAGAAGTCACCTAGTGCCAATAGGATAAAGAAAGAAAAAAAAAGTAAAACAACTACAGAAATCTGAGCTTGTAGTAAAAAGATATCAAAGAATGTTCCACAGCATGTGGTTTTCCTTCCAGAAATTCTAACACTATATAATTACTTTTGTATGGAAAATGAATAATGTAAGCCTCTACTGCTAGAAGCAACTAGACAGAAACATCCAAAGTAGATAGGCCTTTCCAGAGAGCAGATAAAATATTAAACTGGAAAATATCTGTAGAATGGCCCACAGGACAATGCTCTTGGTTTATTATTCAATGGAGAGACAACATAGCCCTGGACGAAGTTACATTGGAAATGAAATGCTTTCTCATCTATGTGTCAAGATTTGTCTGGGTTCTCTGCTTCACACAGTGCCTGTAATATTGATGGCATCCCAAACTGTCATGGATAAATACCAATCAGAATGCGTCTAAGGCGCATCTGGTCAAAAATAACACCAGTTAAGATCTTTCTTTTGCAATAGAAGAAATGCTTTGATAAAGAAAACTGAAATTCCACCTGCGTGGAAATTAAAGCATAGCTACTCTCCCAGCTCAGATTAAGAAAAACAAAAACAAAAGCAAAACAAACATCAAAAACAAAAACAGGCTTCACTTTGGTGCTTAGCAGAACTAATCCCAGCAGATACAGTAGTGGGTTTGTGTGTCAAGGAAACGGAATGTGGAGACTAGATGCATAGAGACCCTCACTGCACCCCTATGCCAGCATGCCTGTTTCCAGCAACACGGTGTGTAGTGTGTGTGTGTGTGTGTGTGTGTGTGTGTGTGTGTGTAGGGAATGGTGGTGGATGAAACTGCTTCCAAAACCTGAGAGCAACCATGTAGACTGTCATAGTCTAGCCAGAATAAAGCTGGAATCCAGCAGCTGAGAGGTGGCCGCAACGTGTGGTAGGGGCAAGTGGCCATGTCTCACTTCCCAATCCCACTCTGCCCACCTCTTGCATGATCTCTTATTACAAGCTCTGCAATTCAGGCACTTAAGCAGGTTCTCTCCACCGTCTGGGAGTAGAGAACCTTCTAAGGACGTTTTTTTATGAGCAATTACCATGCTGGCAACATTTCAACCACCCCTGGTGAACAAGCTATCCCACCCAGCCAGTCCAACCACAACCAACTAATGTCCCCAACAGTCCACGTCCCCAGCGCGGAGTGAGCACCCTGACACCGAGTCAAGCCTTTCTAAGTGGGTATTCAAAGGACTGATGGTCAGCTAGTAGAACAGCCATGTTAGCCTCCTCCAGGCATAAATCAGCCACCAGTAGGCTGACCGACGACAATCAGGAGCTCTCGCCCTGTCTTCTTCACGCCTCCACCTCCAAGACTGCGACTGTCCCCAAACTCCTGGGTTCTCTCGCTCGGCCCCAATGGCTGCCTCGAGGTTCAGCACCGAGGACAGCGAACAGCGGACAGACTTTTCTCCCCGAGGTCCTGGAGGCCAGGACAGTGTTTGTGAGACAGAAGACAAGGCTGCAGGTGTCCCATCGCGCGTCCCCCAGTACCGCACCCCTGTATCCCTGTGCCCCTGTGTCCCTGAGCTCCTGTCTCCCACCCGCAGCTCTTTCAGGACCGCCTCGCGGCGTCTTACTTTTCTGGCTGGAGTAACCAGGGTAATAGCCATAGTAGCCAGTAATCCGTAGGATCCGGTCCTCGATGGTGGCCACCCCGTTGGGGGCTGCCTTGACATCCATAGAGAACGCGGGGCGGCGGCTCCCGGCGCCGCGGGGCGTAGAGCAAAGCGCGGGGCCCGGGAGCTACTGCAGGTACCGCCGCCGCCGCCGCCGCTGGTGCTGATGTTGCAGCTCTTGCTCCCGCGCCCCGGCTCTGACTCCACCGCTGGGCGCAGCTCCGGCTTCGCATCACAGCGGCGGCAGCAACGACAGCGGCAGCGGAGCGGCCCCCACTCTGGCCGGCCTTTCTGTCAGCCTGGCAGCTCACCCGCCCGCCACCAGCTTACTGCTGCCCGAACAGCGCCCCCTCACCTCCGACGCCCACCCAGGTCTGGGACGCTTGTGGGCGCCCCACCTGGTCTCTGACTTTCAAAGCTAACCCTTGTGCCAAAAGTAGACACCCCTAAGCCCACTTGAGGGAAGGATGGTGGCTAGGAGCTCAAGGTGAACTGCTCTGGGTGGGAGAGACTCACACAGAACTAGGGGCTAGCAATTCAAAAAATGCACACTGCAGTTTAGCACTTCTAGCCTGCATTTGTTCCAGGCTGCTGCCCATTCTACCTTGGGTCTGTGGATATGGAAAGCATTCACAGGCATTAGTTGTTGCAACTTGTCTAGACAACCAAGGATTCTTTTTTTCCTTTTACCAACTGAAAAAAAAAAACCCCTCCACGAACTGAAAAGAAAGAAAGAAAGAAAGAAAGAGAGAGAGAGAGAGAGAGGGGGGGGGGGAGGGGGGGGGGGGGTTGAGGGTATTTTCAGAATTG
>NW_021621003.1:720401-754672 GCF_004785775.1 Grammomys surdaster | reverse complement strand
AGGGAGGGAGGGAGGGAGGGAGGGAGGGAGGGAGGGAGGGAGGAAGGGAGGGAGGAAGGAAGAAAGAGTCTCCATCAGGTGGTGTGTGGATTATAATTATCCTAGTAAATGCAAAGATTTTAAGAGTTCAAGTTCTGAGTCTGACAGTCCACATAGGACCTCTATCCCGCAATAAACACAACAAAGGCTACGGGCTACGGGCTACGGGCTACAGGCATGCATCTGAGCACAGCACATTCATTTGTCCAATTCTAAGTATAGTGCAATCTAGCAATCTAAGAAAGGAATATTTTCTTCTTTATTGTAACACACATAAGAAGTAAGGGTGTTCAAATTGTATCTGGCATGAGTTGTTGCCAAAGTCCAAAGATCAAAGAGAAAGACTTTCTATCTATGCAGAACACTCTTGAAGCTCTGTGATCAGGGTGAGCATTCTCCACACCAATGTAGCCCTTCTGAGTTGATGAAAGGCCCTAGAGGTAGCTGAATGCAAGGGTCAAAGGCTATCTTGTTCATAGATTTCAGACCCTGTCTCCTAAAAAAATTAATCTTCCAATCTCCATCTCAGAAGGAAAAGGACATGTGATAGGAGAGGGGAGGCATTCATCAGCTAAGTGGAGGTTAGCTCCACCTTTCCTTGAGAAGTGTTTGACTTCCTGCCATTCACATTTCTAAAGATCATGAGATGTGGGGGAGCAGAAATAAGAGGTGATTTCTCAGTCCCTGCCTAAGGCCTTCCAGCATTTTCTTCATTGTGTTATAGGCCCTGAAGAGCAAAGAAACAAGCAAGCTACTTTCCTAAGTTGAGATGGGCTTAAGTGTATGAAAATGCAGCATTAAATTCCACAGTGTGTTGATCATCTTTATCAGACACAAAGCACCACAAGGCATCTTGAGAAGAGACTGAATTTCAGATGGTTGTGACTGTGAACAGAAATCAATTTCCAGCTGCACCTGTTTACTGGGTTAGAGGAGAGAAAGGAGCTAATACATTAGACAGAGCCAAAGAGATCTGTGACACTGAAGCGATCAAAATGCTAAATATGTAAAGCTAAAAAGGAAAGGATTATATTCATCCCCATCCCAAAGTAATCTGTAGCATGATTGTGTTGGTCTTATTATTTGAATAGCAAATCATATATAAAATACATTCATTGCACACAGAGAGATATGTCAGTCACATTCATTTAAAATGTTCCCTTTGTTTTCAAATTTCTATAAAACATAAATTGCCTATACTCCATCTAGTATGTTTTAATACTGTTCATTATAACAGCACACACTAACATGAACATTTAATAAAAGAGAAATTGAGAAATAAAAAGGCTTCAAAAGTAACAAACATGTTAATATGTAGACTTGAAAGGAAATTGATTTTGTTCTATTAGTGTTTATAGTATTTATAATCTGACTTAGAAATAAACTTTTAAATAGGAGAACAATTATAGATGTCTTTAATTATCTGTAAAAGAACAATTAAAATAATTAGCACAGGTAGATGCTGTAATCTAGAACAAGCTTGTTCGTGTGTGTGTGTGTGTGTGTGTGTATGTATCAACTTCTGCTAGTGATAAGGTCTCACTTTCGTACAAATATAATAGTGGCTTTTAGCCTTCAGGTAGTCTTCTGGGCATCCTTTTAGAATTTTAGAAATCATATGGAGGGAGGAATTTTTAAGGCATTTTATGTGCTTGTGTGCTAAATCACTTTCCATAAATGAAACAGATATTTCTTTTATAAAATTGCCTCAAATTTGTTCTGAAAGAATTACAGACAGATGTAATTCAACAAATAAAGATCAAAATGTCTCATGGTTCTCATGATTCTCTTTCACATAGTTTCTCCATTCATTATAAATCATTACTCAATTTAAAAATTTCTCAACACTTTTTACAAAGATTTTTAAAATTATGTAAATATATGAGGAGGTGGGTATGTGAATGTGAGAGTGAAGATGGGGTCAGAGGTCAGAAAGGGGCATCAGATTGCGTGAAACTGGAATTACAGGCGTAAACTTCTGACACAAATTCTCAGTCTTTTAGAAGAGCAGGAAACGCCTTTAATCATGGAGTTGTCTCTCTAACTCCTGTCTGCAACGTATTTGTTATATCTTCAAGGCATTTAACTAAGGGCATCCAACTGTGATTCTGAGTTTTGATATCTGGGACACATTTGTTTTAGGGATCTGGTCGCTTAGATATGTATGCTAATTGACTATAGCACTCTATCTATGTTGGTAAAATATATCAGATCATCTGGAAAGTAGTTCATGTGACGGGCACATCACACACAATCACATGTGTACAAACACTGCAAAGTAGTTTATGAAATGGGTATATCACCCAATCACATGCATACAAGCACACAGTATACACACGCGTTGCCAAACGGGGTGGAAGTAACTCCTCACTCCACTGAGAAATTAATGTGACTTTATTTTTTTTAGCTAAAAGTAATAGGACTGCTCAGAGAGCCAAGAATGTTGAAGCTTTTCTTTCTGAAGAAAACCACTCTTTTATACAATCCTATGGGCTGTTCACAGGGTTGACCCCAAACAACTTACATAGTGTCAGTCAATGTTTTAAGAAACATCTGGCTTTCAGCCAATCAAGAAAAGATCCCTGGGAAGGAAAAGTCATGGCCTTCATACTCCACTTTAAAGAAAGCTGTTTTGAATATTTAGCTATTACATCATCAGTTGTTCCATTTGGAATGCTGACAAGGCCTTTTCATTCTAATTTTAGGCAAAGGCAAGCATTGCTAATTTACCTTTCAGCTGAAAGGTGTTAAGGATCCAGAAATCTGGGTGTTTGTGTGAGAAGTTGGGGCAGAGTCTTTTCTTCGACCTCAAGTGGCAGAATTATTCCAGGGAATATTTTCCACGCTCAGCTCCCTGGGAACGCACTGCATTTCTTTACAGATACTCCAGAGTAATATAAGCAAATTGAAATTTAGAATACGTCTACATCTTTTCTGTGTGTCTGTCTTTGCTCTTCTGCTTTGTCATCGGCTCCCTTTTCCTCTCTTTCAGTGATGTAAGACATTGAAACCAGACCACCATGGGTCCTATGTGATCTCATCATTCTCTAACTGGGCAACTTTGGTAACTCTCTTAAATTATGTATGATTTCCATTTACTTACCTTTACAATAGGTACAGTTGTACTTCTTTGCACCTCCTCACATAGATAGCAGCATCAGGCACATCATAATCTTCATAAGTGGTAGGTTCCCGTTTTCTTATGTGCATACCTACAGCCCTCTGAGTTATTCATTCTCCTCTTCTGCAAAATTGGCTCATTAACTCTACTTCACACTATTTCTGTGGCAGTGAAGTTGATAGTATATAAAAACGTGATGGAAGCCTGGCTCCAAGGAGATGCACAAGAAATATTAATGTTGTTCTTTCAACCCTTCCCAGCTTCATTCATTATTTATTACTTAATTCATACTTTAGCACCCTTAGGAGTTTTTCTATGGCAGTTACTTTCACAGGTCGCCTTCAATTCTTTGAACCGTGACAGGAATCATGGGATGCAAGTCTTGTTTACTCAAGGAGAAGCTGAGCTTCAGAGAAGGAGTCATCAATAGTGGAAATTCTTTTCTAAAGTGGAAATTTCTGGCTTCTTTGAAGACTCCACTGTGTTATGTGATGTTTTGCTGGAAGCCGTCATATGAGAGGATGTTTCTGCTGAAGCAGACATGTGGGATGATGTTTTGCTGAGAACAGACACGTGGTGCTTTTCTGGAAGGAGCCTGAAAAAAAGGCTTGTGATATTTTGCTAGTGCAGATGCTTGAGAGAACATGTTTGGAAAGGATATAAGTATAGTCCAACAGACAGTGGGTGATACTGTGTGGTAGTGGTATGCCTTATCATTTTTCTGGTCATCATTGGGCTTTGCTGACACTGGTCTTTGTTGATGACCTGGTATAGTATTGGTTCACCTTGCCATTTTTTGCTGGTCATTGTTTGTCATGACTTCATAAAACGAAAATCTACCAAAGAACTTCTGGTGATATTCTGGTGGCTCCTTCGAACCCTGGCTGATTGACAGAGTTTCTTCTTGATAGACCTGCATTGTTGATTCATGAATAGTGTTTGTGAGTTGATCAAGCTACTGTTGTTGATTCCTGTGAACTGAACTGCTGATATCCTGACAAAGAAGATTAGAATTGCTCCAAAGAACTATTTCAAAACAGGTTCACACTCTCCTTTGCTTTCTTAATCTTTCTTTTCCACTACCTCTGGTGGGTGGTAGGCGAGAAGAGAGGTTAAAGCACTTAATAGCCCTTATTAAAAGTAAGGTTTGAAAAATCAAAGCCTACACTTCCTATCCTTTAAAGAACTGTAAAGTCAGGAAGATTTGACTTCAGGATTAGATAGGCACAAAGACTAGTGAAGCTCTTTTCTAAGGGGAAACTCCCATGACTTGGTGAAAATGTTCCAAGGAAGTTGAGTATCCTTGGAAAATCTCTGTGGTGTTCTGTAGGGGGCTGAACCATTTCCACTGGGCTTCTCACCCTCAGTCATCTCTGATGCCTCTTAGTTTGTCCAGAGCAGCAGAGCTTGAATGAAGGAGATCTTTGCAGTGCACAGAGGGCTGAAATCTTAAACATCTCCCATTTAGTCTTCCAGGAGTGCCTAGCCCTGAAACGGGAGCCCCCCGTAATACTGAGACTACATTTCCTACTGTTTTTTTTTTATTTTTAAGTAGGAATGGGAATTTGGAGTAAGATTTACAGTAGCTTAAAGTGAATAAGAATTTTTCAAACCTTTCTGAACAGCTGTGTTGGTGGTTATATTCTCAAACTTGCTACATACTCATTTTACAAATAAGCTTTTCTGTAATTTAAATGTCCAAATATGCTCTACGAGGCACAGTCTCAAGCATGCTTTGTATTATTTATCACATGAAATTTAACATTACATTAGCTGTAAGAACGCCAAGCTTGCTGAAGTAGTCATTAGTACTATTTGCCAAGTATTTACCCTCCTCCCACACTTTAGACACAGGATGGAATTGCACTTCCTGCCCCCTTGTGGCCATGGGAAGCTATATGACTGATGCTGGCTGTGATCAAAAGGGACATTTGTCATCTCAGCTGGAAATGATACAAACACTTAAGTGTTTTCTTTCCCTAACATTGTGACTGATCATCAACATTCAAAATGTTTTTAACATGTGGATGTAATGTTGTTAGAAAATTAAAATTGGAGAGTTTGAATCCTTCCATGAACCATCTATTTAATTTTAAATCATAATCTCTTTATCCTTTGAGTTTTGTTTTGGTTTGTTTTCCCTTCTTTGGGGATATACTTGTTTGTTTGATTTTTGTTTGGTAAGAAGTCATCTATATTTCTCTCTGTAGTCCTGACCAGGCTACCCACTTATGATCCTCATGCTTCAGCCTTCCGAGTGCTGGGATTACAGACCTAAACCATCACACAAATACTTCTTTTCCTAAGACATAGTATACATATTTAAGAATCATCCCTTCTTAAGGTAATTTAGCAATAAACCATACAGAAGACAAATGTATATTGTTAAGAAGAAACATCATGATTGGAACAGAAATCAGAGAGAACAGAATGTTTAAAACTCATTACAATGCATCAGTAAGACAAAAATTCCACAACATGTACTCGATAAACCAACATTTGGAACATTAACTAATGCTAAAAGAAATTTCAAGAAAGACTTGATTTTTGTGTCAAGAGCTATTGATTTTTAGAAAGTATATTCCCAAAGCTTTATTTCATCATTGTATTAAATGTCTACAATATTCATCCAAAGTGTTCTCTAAACATCATGAGATAATACAGAAGTGGAACACTGGGCAGTTCTCTTTCTTTCTCTGAATACCAGGTGATGCTGAAAGAAACTCCTGACAAATCAGAGATAGCTATCTCTCAACTGAGGGATGGAAAGGATTGTGCCAAATGTCTTCCATACTTTAGTTCTGTTGCTTAGCCTTTGGAATGATCAGCCCTGCATGGATTCCTATGGGCTTTAGAAAAAACAGAGGCTTCCTTATTGATGCTGATATAAATGTGTGTCTCCTTAATTCAGGATGTGTAACCTAAAAGTTCAGGGCAAATGTAATACTGGACCAAACTATAAGACCAGGAGATTGGAGGTAGTGCAGATAGTCTTGTCCATTCTATTCTTAATAGCTTGCATTGTGAAGCAGTCAGTTATGCAGTCTTTTGTCCACAAGAACAAGAAACCAGTTTACTTCTCAGTTTATATGTTAAATTCTTCTCAGTACAATAACATGTCCCTACAAGAGCATGCCCTAGTATAGAAACCCTTACAGCTTGCTCCAACTCTTCTTTCTACAGAACACAAATGAAGAGACTAATTTTCCAGGCTCTAGTCATCCAGTCCAGATTCTGAGTTGGAAACTAAGTGAAGAAATTGTGGGTCATGTTGACAATGGGTAGTATCTCAATAGTGTAAAGTGTGAAACTATCTACTTTAATATGCCTGTGGCTGAAATCATAGAAGTAATATTTTCTGGGTATTCATATAATCATAGTATGTAATCTGATATATCCCAAAGGCTACCCAATAGCTTGATCTGAATGATAGAGGTCACAGACACTGTTGCTTAGTTAGGCTTTCATGTAGTGCTTTATGGAAACCAAATCGCTCCCAAATTCCAAGAGGAAAGGAAAGAGCCTAACCTAAAATTTAAAGTTCCCTTTTAATTTATATTCCTGTGACCATTGAGAAACATTGCTGAGAACAAAGAAAGAATAAAATCAACTCAAATGCCAAGATATAGGAACATGGCTTAGCAAATCACAGTAAATCCATTGACTAGAATTTTCTGAAAAACTTAGAATAATAGCAACAAAGACCACGGAGCAATTAGGAAAATCTCAAGATCATTACAATGTTTCAAAATATTCTAAAATATGATTTACCCATATTATTCATATTAGAGTGAACACTTACACATACAGCAAGCCATAAAATGCTTTCCCAAGTCTGTTTTCCAGTGATTTTATGTGCACTGCACCATCATGTGTTGCCATATGTTGGCTGCACGTTAATCTCTTCAATAATTGCAATTATCTGCATTCCTGCAAATGTCATGAGGTCTGACTAAAGGTCGCTAATTCTTCTATCTCTCCATGTTCTCATAAATAATAACTCAGAGCTCCATGACAACAAGTACAAAAAAAGTTTTACAAATCTCAAAGAAGCCTTAAAATCTACAGATTCTTATACAAATAAGGTGCTCCTGTTATACAGCAGGCCAGATTCAAGTATCAGTTGATTTTATGTAATAGAACCCAGTGATAAGAACAGCTATGCTTGGGGCTGGAGAGATGGCTCAGTGGTTAAGAGCAGTGACTGCCCTTCCAGAGGTCCTGATTTCAATTCTCAGCAACCACACAATGGCTCAAAACCATCTATAATGGGATCTGATGCTCTCTTCTGGTGTGTCTGAAGACAGCTACAGTGTACTAATATACATAAAATAAATAAATGAATCTTAAAAAAAATAAAGAACAGCTGTGCTTGAGTATTCCATACTTGCATAGATTTCAAGTTAAATTGGAACTCAGGATGCCTACTCCCCAATCTATGTGAGTTGTATTTCTGCTGTGAGTTATACTTGCTCAGTTTACCAACTTGGCATCCAAACATGCTGAAATGCTGTCCTTCACCTTTTGGAGGTGTAGTGTAGAAATAAAGAAAGCTAGTATTTGCAAATGTGTAGAATTATTCATCTTTTTACTTTTGTGGATAACATTTTCAGTATTCATTGTCAGAGTTATTACAGGCTCAGTTTGACATTCTTAGGTTGCATAGTTAGTTAAGTGGGTTGGATTTCCTCTTTTATGTATACTCTTCTGCTCTCATGTGCAAGACACTTGTTCACCCATGTTTTCCTTGACTTAGGGGAAAAGAAATCATCCACTGAACATCTAGAACCAAGCAAGTCCATGAGTGAGTGCATGTTATTATTTTCATCTTTTCTCTAATCTCCTACTTTCCTTAATCCTGTACTTTACTAGGACTTTCTTTTCACTGCGGTGTATCTGTATACTAAATCTTAGTGGCTATATTGACAACTTAAAATTATTGGTCTGTTGGTGATTCTACTGATAGTTCCAGGCTTGCTGATCATGGCTTGGCTCACATAGGCATTGGTGTTAGCAAGTGTCCAGTTGAGCAAGCCTGGAATAACTTTCTGTGTTGTGAAACAATGTACAGTAGAAGACATGTGAGAGAAACCCAGTGCTCTGGAGACCCACATGCTGACAGGCAGGATCAATTTCTCCACCTTTCTAGTCTGTTCTTGTCTTGTAACTTGACCAACAGAATGGCAAATGTAATATATTGCAAATCCTTCTGGTTGATTGTATTGCTGCAAAGAAATAGGGCCATATCTAGATTCTATGATGACTAGCCATGGCAAATTAGAATTAGTATTGCTAAGAAGACTCATCAGAGGTTTTATGTCTTTTTCTGTTTGTTTTTGTTTGTTTGTTTGTTTGTTTTGATGTTGTTGTTTCATTTTTTGTGGTTGCTGGTTTGCTTTGCTTTTTATTTTGTCAGAATGTGACCTTTAGCAGAATTCCTTGATTCTAGTTCAGCCCCAAATAGTCTGCCAGTGCTGAGTTAATTAAAGCCCAAGTTTATTAGGCAGAATCTCTCATTGAAAAGTTACCTGAAACAGCGACATAAGATCTGAATAGAAATGGAAGCCTTTTGCATGACATGTAATTCTAAAGCCCCTGACTTCAAAATAGGGATTTAAATGTCCAACACTCATACAGGCTGAGCCTACATAGCACAGGCACAATCAGATGCCTAACAAAAAGAAAAGGAAGTTTGACTAAGTGGGGCTGCTACCTCAGCCATGATTTCAGGACAGTCTTTAGTTACTGGCAGTGGGAAAATTTATTACAACTGGTAGCAAAGATCTGACGACTTCCCCCTCCCCACCACATATACTGTATTTCTCGTTTCTTAGAAACACAAATACATTTTTAAACACATAATTCTTTTCTATAATTACAGACCCTGGCTGTTACAGGAAAAGAAAGAGGGAGGAAATTATTTCTATGACTCAGAAAACGACTAACCCAATATAACCACATTTATATTTTTAAAATACTAATTTTAACAAAATACTCAAATATTCTAACATATGAAAAACATTAAAATGCTAGGTGAAAATGAATTAACTTTCAAAATCAGAAAACAGCTAGCTGCTTCCAAATTTATGACCAAATTATAACCCAAATAGGGAAAAAATGGAGAAATACATCGTTTTCCTTATTAAAGGAAGTGGAGCTTTTGCATTAATACTTTTCAGCCACCCAACACTAAGGGCTAACCTGGACCCCTGTGAGCTCCCAGGGACTACACCGCCAACCAGAGAGCACACATGGGCTGGACCGTGGTTCCTGGCACATACTTGGCAGAGGACTGCCTTGTGTGGCCTCACTGGAAAGAGGATGCTCCTAATCCTGTAGACTTGATGCCCCAGGGAAGGGGGATGCAAGGAGGTTGAGGTGGGAGTGGCTGAGTGAGGGGATGGGTGGGTAGGGAAGCACCCTCTCAGAGGCAAAGGGGATGGGGTGGTTGGGAAGGGGGAAACATTTGAAATGTAAATAAATAAAACTATTTTATTTTTTTCAGCACATTTTTGATACATACACATGCATACACGTATTTTCAATATTAACTGCCTAACTTCTATGTGGCCCATAGAGACAAGAGAGTTTTTATCAATTACAGTATATTCAGTTTCATCCCAGAAAGGAATTAAAGTACAAATTTTGAAATGATAATAATAATAAGAAAGTAAATGACTGGGAAGAATGTAAAATTAAAAGTAGAAGCCAGAAAACAAATCCAGAAAGAAGTCAACAGTGCCAAGCACGCCAACATATTTTGTTAGAAGCAGCAATAATATATCTTTAGGCTCCCTTCCTAGACATCATCAAAGCACACTTTCTGGTGTGGTTTCTAATACTACTGGTCAGAAGTTGGTCATAAGAAACATAAATCATGCTGAGGAGAGTACTGACTATTCAGATATGACCCTAAAGAGAATCCCACCCAGTTTTCCAAACAGCACCCTGAAGAACAGGGCCAGGAAAACACAGAACCCCAGTGTCCGACAGGACCATGACAAAGCACTGTGGGTGCATATTGACAGTGTTTTTTAAACATAGGATCTACTTATCATTTTTAACTAATCCCAAACCAAAGACAGGAGACCAGTGGGTTAATTAACCTTCATGTAATCTTCACAAATATGGATTCTTTCAAAGGGAAACATGAATATCACCAAATCATACAGAAAGCCATTCCCTACAGGGTTTTTCTTTTATTTCTAAGTATCACTGGGCAAGGTCAGGTGACCTTCTTCCTAGTGTGTATCACCACCACAGCCTTCTGACTGGCTTTCTACTATTTTAATGCATCCTTTTAATTCATAATTTGCTTTTTCGAAAATTAAGCTGTGTTTAAGTACCTGAATGGCCCAGTAAAACTCTCAGAGTAAATCCTACCCTCTTAAAATTGGTTGCATGTTTTGAGCCTTGATCTACCTGTTCACTGTCCACTCAGAGATAGCTCCCAGTCCATCTTTCTGAATGAACTACTTTGAGGCCCCAAGAAGCTCATGTTTTCTTCCCCCTCAGGATTTTATATATATGCTTTTTCCTCTGTCTTAAATACTTCTCAACCATTTGACCCCTCCCATTGACTGGAACTTTCCTTTCCAATTCTAACACAGAAGGTGTTTCTTCAACAAAGGCCTCTTTGCCTGTTGATCTCCCTCTGTAGACCATAAACACTGCCTGCAGATCTCATCTATTTCTTTCTTGATCATTTAAATCCCAATCAGCATAACGCCAGAGGTGATTAATAGATATTCCCATATTTATTATTGATTAATCAATATTGGTTATCACAGAAAAACCCTTTAGAAATAAGTAGTCTGTGTTACTCCTTAAAGGAAGATCAATTGACTGCTTTAAAAATGTGTGAAGTTATTTTTAATAATGTTAAGAACACTGGCAAACCAGCTTCCTGACATAAACTGAAACATATATAACACCTCTGCTATTTCCATGAATGCAAGACCAAGATTTTCTTTGTTTTTGTTTGTTTGTTTGTTTGTTTGTTTACACTCCAGATTTTATTCTCCCCCATCCACCCTCAGATTGTTCCACATCTCATACCTCCAACCCACCCCCTGTCTCCACAAGGCTGTTCCTACCCCCACCCTCCATCCCACCTGATCTCTAAACTCCCTGGGGCTTCCAGTCTCTTGAGGGTTAAGTGCATCATCTCTGATTGAACACAGACCTGGCAGTCCTCTGCTGTATATGTGTTGGGGGCCTCAGATCAGCTGGTGTATGCTGTCTTTTTGGTGGTCCAGTGTTTAAGAGATCTCAGGGGTCCAGATTAATTGAGACTGCTGGTCCTCCTACAGGGTCACCCTCCTCCTCAGCTTCTTTCAGCTTTTCCCTAATTCAACCACAGGGGTCAGCAGCTTCTGTCCATTGGTTAGGTGCAGATATCTGCATCTGACTCAGCTGCTTGTTGGGTCTTCCTGAGGGCAGTCATGATAGGTCCCTTTCTGAGAGTACTCCATAGCCTCAGTAATAGTGTCAGGTCTTGGGACCTCCTCTTGAGCTGGATCCCACTTTGGACCTGTCACTGGACCATCTTTTTCTCAGGCTCCTCTCCATTTCCATCCCTGTAGTTTTTCAGACAGTAATAGTTATGGGTCAGAGTTTTGACTGTGGGATGGCAACCCCCTCCCTCATTTGATGCCCTGTCTTCCTGCTGGAGGTGGGTTCTATAGGTTTCCTCTCCCTACTGTCAAGCATTTCATCTAAGGCCCCTCCCTTTGAGTCCTGACAGTCTCTCACCTCTCAGGTCTCTGGTGCATTCTGGAGGGTCCCCTCACCTCCTACCTCCTGGGATTGCCTGTTTCCATTCTTTCTGCTGGCCCTCAGGGCTTCAGTCCTTTCCCCTAACCCAATAACTGAACATATTCCCCTCTTCCTCTCCCTGTTCCCTTTCCCACACAAGTCCCTTCTCCTTGTGATTGCTTTCTTCTCCCTCCCAAGCGGGATTGAGGTGTCCTCACTTGGGCCTTTCAGCTTGTTAACCTTTTTGAATTCTGTGGACTGTATCTTGAGTAATCTGTACTTCATTTTTTTCGGCTAATATCCTATTATTACTGAATACACACCATGCATGTCATTTTGGGTCTGAGTTATCTCACTCAGGATGATATTTTCTAGTTCCATCCATTTACCTGCAAAACTTAGGATGTCCACATTCTTAATAGCTGAGTAGTATTCCATTGTGTGAATGAACCACATTTTCTGTATCCATTCCTCTGTTGAGGGACATTTGATTTGTTTCCAGTTTCTGGCTATTATAAATATAGCTGCTATGAACATAGAACACATGTCCCTGTGGCATGGTGGTGCATATTTTGTGTATATTCTCAAGAGTGGTATTGCTGGGTCTTCAGGTAGATCTATTTCCAATTTTCTGAGGAACCTCCAGATTGATTTTCAGAGTGGTTGTACCAGTTTGTAATCCCACCAGCAATGGAGGAGTGTTCCTCTTTCGCCACATCCTCGACAACATGTGTTGTCACCTGAGGTTTTGATCTTTGACATTCTGATTGGTGTAAGGTGGAATCTCAGGTTTGTTTGGTTTGCATTTTTCTGATTACTAAGGACTTTGAATGTTTCTTTAGGTGCTCCTCAGCTATTCAAGATTCCTCTGTTGTGAATTCTTGGCTTAGTTTTATACCCCATTTTTTTTTTATTGAGTTGTTTAGTTTCTTGGTAGTTAGCTTGTTGAGTTCCTTATATATTTTGGATACTAGCCCTCTATAAAATGTGGGGTTAGTGAAGTTTTTTTCCTAATCTGTAGGTTGCCAATTTTTCTTATTGTGTCCTTTACCTTACAGAAGCTTTCCAGTTTTATGAGGTCCCATTTTTCAATTGTTGGTCTTAGCGCGTGAGCCATTGGAGTTCTATTTAGGAAATTTCCTCCTGTGCCAATGAGTCCAAGGGTCTTTCCCACTTTCTCTTCTATTAGATTCAGTGTATCTAGTTTTATGTTGAAGTCCTTGATCCACTTGGTGACAAATATGGGTCTATTTTCATTTTTTGACATACATATAGCCAGTTAGACCAGCACCATTTATTGAAGATGTTTTCTTTTTCCCATTGCATATTTTTGGCATCTTTGTCAAAGATCAAGTGTCCATAAGTGTGTGGTTTTATTTCTGGGTCTTCAATTCTATTTCATTGGTCAATGTGTCTGTCTCTGTTCCAGTACCATGAAGTTTTTATCACTATTGCTCTGTAGTAAAGCTTGGGGTCAGGGATGGTGATTCCTCTAGCAGTTCTTTTATTGTTGAGAATTGTTTTTGCTATTCTGGATTTTTTACCTTTTCCGATGAAATTGAGAATTGCTCTATGTCTTTGAAGAATTGTGTTGGAATTTTGATGGGGATTGCATAGAATCTGTAAATTGCCTTGGGTTGGGATGGCTATTTTTACTATATCAATTCTGGCAATCCATGAGCATAGGAGATCTATTTTCTGAGATCTTCCTCAATTTCTCCCTTGAGAGACTTGAAGTTATTGTCATACAGGTCTTTCACTTGTTTGGTTAGAGTTACCCCAAGATATTTTATATTATTTGTGGCTATTGTGAAGGTTATCATTTCCCTAATTTCTTTCTTAACCTGTTTATCATTTGTATAAAGAAAGGCTACTTGTTTATTTGAGTTAATTTTATATCTGGCCACTTTGCTGCAGTGCTTTTTTTTTTTTTAAGTCAGTTGACATTCTCTGGTAGAATTTTTTTGGGGGTCACTTATGTATACTATCATATCATCTGCAAATAGTGAGACTTTTATTTCTTCTTTGCCAACTTGTATCCCCTTGATGTCTTTTTGCTGTTTTATTGTTCTATCTAGCACTTCATGTACTACTATATTGAATAGATATGGGGAGAGTGGGCATCCTTGTCTTGTCACCGATTTTAGTGGGATTGTTTCAAGTATGTCTCCATATAATTTGATATTGGCTGTTGGTTTGTAGTAAATAGCTTTTATTATGTTTAGATATGGGCCTTGAATTTCTGATCTCTCCAATACTTTTAGCATGAGGGTGATGTTGTATTTTGTCAAATGCTTTTTCTGCATCTAAGGAGATGATCATGTGATTTTTTTCTTTGAATTTGTTTATATAGTGGATTACATTAATGGATTTTCATATATTGAACCAACCTTGCATTCCTGGGATGAAGCCTACTTGATCAAGGTGAATGCTGGTTTTGATGTGTTCTTGGATTCTGTTTGCAAGAATTTTATTGAGTATTTTTGCATCTATATTCATAAGTGAGATTGGTCTGAAGTTCTCTTTTTTGGTTGGGTCCTTGTGTGGTTTAGGTATCAGAGCAATTGTGGCTTCATAAAATGAGTTAGGTAGTATTCCTTTTGTTTCTATTTTATGGACTAGTTTGAGAAATATTGGTATCGAGTCTTCTTTTAAGGTATTGTAGAATTCTGTAGTAAAACCATCTGGCCCTGGACTTCTTTTTTGGTTGGGAGATTTTTAATAAATTCATCTATTTCCTTGTGTGATATGGGCCTGTTTAGATAGTTTACCTGCTCTTGATTTAACTTTGGTATATGGTTTCTGTCTAGAAAACCATCCATTTCATCTATATTTTCAAGTTTTGTTGAGTATGGGCTTTTAAAGTAGGCTCTGATGATTTTTTTAATTTCTTTCTTTTCTGTCTCCCTTTTCATTTTTGATTTTGTTAATTTGGATACTGCCTCTGGGCCCTTTAGTTAGTTTGGTTAGAGGTTTATCTATCTTGTTGATTCTAAGATTTTCCTTGTAAAAGAAACTGTAACCCAGCAAGAATATATATTGAGGCTCTGCTCTGTGTAGTCTAGAGCATGTACTACAAAAGCACTGCTTTTGGTCTTGATGAGTGAGTTTCTTAAGCGTATATCAAGCCAAAGTAAAAGAATAAAGAGTAGTGGATAAATATGGAGACAGAGAGGAAAATGCCATCAAATTAGGTGTTTCACATATCCATCAGAAATCATCAGGAATGTTCCACTGAGGTAGTTAGCTGGAGTTTCCAATGGAGAGAGTCCAAGACAGAGGACAGTAACTTTTCAGATGAGACATTCAAGTAAAAGAACAAATGTTAAGAGACAGAGATAACTATCAAACTATGTACTCACAATATCCCATAAAAACCAACTGGGGAAATGAAGCAGTCAGCTGGGGTTTTCAATTGAGCTTCTGTTCTTGATGGATAAGCCTCCCATGTAGGCATTTTAATATTTGGGAGACAATAGCAACTTCTATTGAAAATAATTTACCTTTTAGCTATTGTCAAGAACATGATGTTTTTAAGGGATATTTTGCTGTTGTCTTCCCTTCTTTTCACAGAATTAAGGGGACAGTCCACTCCGGAAAAGGGACCTTGGAAAACTCTTAGAGACAGGGAACTCTCATTCCAGAGGGAGCTTCTCAAGGAGTTCAAACAGCACATGATAATGTACCAATACAATATATATTACAACCCCCATATGTATACTCTTAGACCATGATGGTCATTTTAGTGTGGAAAAATATTTTAATTAGATGAAGCAAAATACAATATTCTCAAGAGATTTACAAACTATTCAGCATTTTACTTTTCCATAATTTGAGTCTGAGGATCTTAACCCATCATGTAACACTAAGAAGAGATGGAGACAGAGTTTACTTGGACTCTGTCACTAACCACCTGATTTGGAAAATCAGGATATGGCTCATTCCTTCCCCAGGGTTGGTCAGTTTTCCCCTTCTACCCTGAGTCGGGTCTATCTGTCATCTGGGCAATAAAGTCCTGGGGATCCCCAAGGGTTGTCACAAGTACAACAGAGTTCTCGGATCTCACTGCCATGTCATCCTACAGATATCACCTTTTACCCAACCGAGCACTTGTCAGCCAAGCTGGCTGCAACTGCAAGTTGTTCCTGAACTCTAGAGTGAACTCTGTTTTCTTTGAATTTACATTTCACGTATCTCTCCCAACCTCACCATCATTCTCCCCTAGGAAAAACTCTTTCAAGTCATAATTGCAGCAACACTTCTATTAAAATATTTCTTGAGTCCCCTAGTGGCACTGGAACCATCCCCCTCAATCCTTTGCATTCCATAATGCTTGGCACCTCCTCTTATGATTTTTGCTCCATTCTGTTGTAACTGATATTCTCACATTTGTTTTCCCTACAGGAAAGCAAGAGCTATAAAGCAAGGTGTAAGTCAGAATTCCTTTTGATGTTTCCTTTATCAAATATTGCATACAGAAGAGAGTAAGGAGAGAAGGTAGGAAGAGAGAGGTGGGAAGGAAGGAGAAATAAAATAATTTTGTTTTTTCAAATATTTTCAGGGTTTCATAGTATTCTGAAATTTCTTTAACTCTGTAATGATAATAAAAAATGCAATTTTTTCTCCTGGAAACTTATGGGATAGAGCAAAATGAACACAGCAATTTGCATGGTGTGTGCATGCAGCAAGAAGTCAATAAATGCAGAGCAAGGTGAAAGTAGGACATGACATATGTGGAACAGAACTGAGGGTGTCGTGATATGAAAGGCATATGTCCATTTCCCAAGCTGTGTAAAGGCAGGGTGTACTGCTTCAAGAAATGACATCATTATTACAGGGGATTCACTGTCTCCTCTGGAGAATTACCTAGTGGTTTATTAACCAATGATGTATGTTTTAATTGTATAAGTAGATACAGTTCTCAGGAGTCAATATTTCCATCAGGATAGAAACTAATACCAAAGTACCACAATTATATTTTTGACTTCTAAAATTGTATTTTAATTCTTCAATTAAATTATAATTATAATTTATAATTGCAATCATAAATGTAATTATAACCTAATTACATTTCTCCCTTTCCTTTGCTCCCTCCAAATCTTCTTCCCAAATACCCCCTCCCCACTCTTCTTCGAATTAGTGTTTTTTAAAAAACTAAGTGTTATTACAGGTGTGTGTGTATGTGTGTGTGTGTGTGTTCCTAAATGTAACATACTCAGTCTATATAATGCTACCTGTACACTTTTTCAGGGATGACCATTTGGTGCTGGACAACCAATTGCTGTGCTCTTCCCCAGGAAAGATGATGTTTCTCACTTCCAGTGTTCCTTAGTTGTATATACTTCTTCATGTAGGGTTGAGACTTCCTGAGCTCTTCTTTGTCTTCTTTGTCAGGTTCATTAGTGTCATCCTTGTTTAGTTAATATCTGGCCATTCATATTGGTAAGACTTTAATGCATAGAGCTTCTGACATTACTAGAAGACAATCTCAAAGCAAAGGTCCTCTGGCTCTTACAGTCATTCTGACCCATCTTTCACAATTGTCCTTGAGCCTTAGGTAGGAGAATGTTTTGTAGCTTGGGACTGGGCTCTACATCTCTACATTTGGACTGGTTATGGTTTTCTGTAGTGGTCTACATTTGTTGCAAAGAGAAGTTTTTTTGGTGAGGGTTGAAGACTAACATTTATCTGTAGGTATAAGGACAAATGTTTATAGATTGTTGTTAGGGATATAATGTTTTAGTAACTTAGTGAGTGTAGATTTTTCTTCAATAACTGTGACTTCATCAGCCCTACATAGTTAGCTAGATTTTTAGTATCAGGCAGATATGGTCTCCCTTTTGTCCAATGGGTCTTAAGTCCAATTAGGAAACTGTTGGCTACTGGTAAGATATGTGTGTCACTACTGCATCTTTAGAATTATTCATTGATGTGCTTCATAGCTGACTGTTGGCTACCAGGTAGATCAGATTCTGTGTCATTCCTATCCCAGAAGCTTGCATGTAACCTTCTAGCACCTTGAAAGCTAGTTTTCAGGGAGGAGACATTAAGTTAATTTCCAGCTCAAGGGCCCTGTGTCTGAAGTGCATGGTATCTTCAGCAACAGTAACTTACCTTCCACCTTTGGGGAGAAGCCAAGTGCAACAGCGAAAGGCTATGCGTTTTTAGAACCCCTTTGTTCAACAGCACAAAAGAGGGCTTCTCATGTCTGTTATTGAGGTTTGGTTAGGTGTTTTTTGTCTCTTGGAGGCATTGTCTGCCCAGATAATAAAGGTCTATTGAAATTATACTTGTATATTTACACATTGAGTTATATGCATTAGATTTTTGTAAGTTGCTAATAGTATGATTATGTGTGGTTTCTTCGAACATCCTTATTATCATCTTACTTAGCTTCCTTCTTTTGTATTTAATTCCTTCCCTTCACTAAGGAGCCCCCCTTTCTCATTTCCCTATCAGATCATGTGTATGCTAATATTCCCATTTACCTTCTTTCCCATCTTCTGTATTTCCCTTGCACCATCTCCCTAAGAAGCTCCCCCTTTCCCATTTCACCTGTCTCATGCACATCTCTTTCGAGTGTTCTCCATTCGCTTTCTCTGGGTAATGGTTCTGTTTTGTTTTTTTGGTTTTTGTAGTTACTACAGGCTATGCACTCCCATCTGCAGATTTGGATCTAAGAGCCTCCAATGAGAGAGAATATGTGCCTTTTGTTTTTCTCTGTCTGGGTTATATCACTTGATATTACATTTTCTAGTTTTATTCATCTATCTGCAAAGTTTATGATTTCATTTTTCTTTACAGCTGAATGCCAGGGTGTGTATGGATCACATTTTCATTATCCGTTTGTCAGGTGAAGGATGCTTAGGTTGTTTCCATTTTCTAGTTATTGTTTATAGAGCAGCGATGAACATGGCTGAGCAAATATCTTCAGAGTAGAATGTTAGGGTTTTGGGGCATATTCTAAGGAGTTATATAGCTGGGTCATATACTAAATTTGTTGGTAATTTTTTGAGAATTCTCCATACCAGTTTCCACAGCAGCTGGACCTGTTTGCAATCCCATCGACAGTGAAGGGTGTTTCCCCCTTTACTCCATCCCCTCTGGCATTTGTTGTAGGTTGTTCCCTTGACCTTTGTCATTCTGACTGAATAAGATGAAATCTCAAGGTTGTTTTGATTTGGATTTCCACTATATATTTTAAAGAATTTAAAATATGCATGTGTATGTTTTGCATACATGGATGTATGTGTATCACGTGTGTGTCTGGTGCCCAAGAAGGCCAGAAGGCATCAAGTCTTCTGGAAATGGGCTCACAAATGGTTCTAAGTGCTACATGGAAGCCGAGAACCTAACTCAGGTCCTTCACAAGAGTAGCAAATGCTCTTAATATCTAAGCTACCTCTCTAGTACCCATTTTCACATTTCTACCCCACTATGTTTCAAAATGAGAACAATGAGCCAGTGAGATGGCTTAGCTAGGAAAGATGTCTGCAGTTAAGCCTGATGATACCTGCCACTACGTGGTGGAAAGAGGGAATTGAGTTTTGGAAGTTGTCTTTTAACTTTCACAGGTATTCACACACATATACATATTCACACACATGAATGTGTGCACACAAAATAAGTCAATAAAAATGTAAGAATTTTTAAAAGATAAAATATGTACCTCAACAGCTAGCAACTTTAAAACTAAGTGTTTTTGAAGTTATATAAGTTGTATAGTGACATTAATCTTTTTATACAAAATAAAATAATAAGACATTATTTTAAGTGCTGACATTTGCCAAATATGTTCAGAATGTTCTTAGGAGACCATTGTTCTGACTGCCTGGTGGCTTTATAGGGAGTGATTATCTTTATGCTCTTTTTTTGTATTTAAAAGTTCAGCACCCATCTTTGCATGTCTAGAAACTCAAATTTCTTGTTATAAGGGTCAAACAAGTTCTTTGGGAAAGAACTCATGCCAAGCAACTCAATTAGGTCACTGTGTCCCAATTAATAAGGGGGTTTGCTAAGGGATTCATCCGTAATGGAAACCAGGGCATAGGTAGAAGGAGCAAGTTGGTACAAACAGTACATTTTTCTTCTCCTTACAGATTTAATAAATAGTCAAGATATAATCT
Organism: Grammomys surdaster; assembly: GCF_004785775.1. NCBI lineage: Eukaryota > Metazoa > Chordata > Mammalia > Rodentia > Muridae > Grammomys > Grammomys surdaster. Next base: position 734,629 of record NW_021621003.1, on the reverse strand, counting down.
GAAATTTGCTTATTGGATCTAGATCCAAAGAAACTTGCATGTCTTTAAAAAATGCAGTGAAGTCCATTTTAGTCAATGTGGCTATCCCTAAAGCTATCAGCAAATAATCTGAAACCAGATCTTATCAAAGTCCATGCTGACCACATCTTTCAGCTCACAGTTTTCTCCTTAACATAATAAGACCATCAATCATATACCTTCTCGTTCAGGTAACTAAATATTCCCACTTCCACAAACACTTTGTCCCTGAAGCGTCCTTTACACATATCTCTGTGAGTTGGTTTCATTTTGAACTTCCTGACTGTGAGGGAAACTTTTTGTCTTCTCTACAGATGCCTTTCTCCAACACTTTGCTCTACCAGGAATTTGATGTGAAATAAAAGGTAGAGACAATATAAATATTTCAATAAAATGAAGTATTCTATAAACACGTATCATAATGGGGATGAAATTAATGCAGTTGGAATGTCTGCTGTGCATCTGATGACAAAACTAAGTAACCTCTTTAAGCTTCAGACGTCGTTTTAAATTGAACATAAAGCTGAACATGGTAGCTCACACCTATACTCCCACTTGGGAGGCAGAGACAGGAATAGACATAATGTGATCCTGCCCCAACAAAGAAAGAAAGAAACGAACAAAAACCCAACAAAACAATGAACTATTGAATAAATAAAATGGGTATAGTATTAAGAATATCTCTGCGAAATGCTTGTTATAAAGATTAAATGAGAAAAATCAAGCTCAGTGTATAGAGTAGGTCTTAAAAAATACTGCTTCCTGCTTGGAGGGACAGCTGAGTGGGTAAGAGTGCTTGCTGTGTAAAGTCCAGATTTGAATCCTAGAACTCACATCAAAGATAGGTCTGGTTCCATGTATCTCTATGAGTCCATCACTGAAGGGGACAGAGTGAGAAAGACTTCTAGGTCTATTGGCTACCAGCTTAGCTGAAAAAGGCAAGCTCTAAGTTTATTAAAAGACCCAGCCTAGTGGAACAAGGGAGTGTGACAGAGCAGGATACTCAATGTCCTTCTCTGGTCTCTGTAGTATATGAACCTGGACACACATGTATACATAACTCACACACACTTGCACAACACACACACACACACACACACACACGCACACACATACACACACACGCACTTACTGATACTGATTCCCTTTGCCTTAATGAAAGTTATCATAGTAATGGAAATGGGAATATTGCTTAAGCTGCAGTTTAGACATGCAGAGGCAAAGTTTGCTCCTTTGTTTTGTGTATAATTAGTATGGTCTTCTTGAGCGTCTATTGCGTGGATTTGGAGTTTTAAAAGTCTAGTCCAATCTGATCTGAAGCCAAATAAAATAGATGCTTTAAATAACCCCTCCAGGTATACTTACATTTTAGGAGATTTTTCAAGTCTCTTTTTCACGATTCTTGATTCTTGTAGCTGCTTGTATTCAAATGCTAATTTGTGTCCCCCAAATTAGTTTGCATGGGAGAGGGTCTGCATATAGCTTCTGGGAACCTGCCCCCAGTTAATTCTGATTGGTAAATAATGATGCCAACAGCCAATAGCTGGGGAGGACAGAAAGAGGCAGAATTTTAGGATTTCCTAGGCTTGGGACCTAAAGTAGAGAAGGAGATTGGTCATGCTTTAGGAGACTGTGCGTAGAGGAGACAAAGGCAGCCATGGGGTAGAGAAGCAAGGAGAGCACCCTGGGTTCTGGGGCAAGAAAGCACGGCCTAGAGGGCTGCAAAAAATGGTTCTGGAGTGGCCAAGATGGAACACAGAACTTAGTAAGTAGTAACTCAGAATTATCAATGGGAGGTACATTCTTAGAAGCATGGATGCTAGGCAGTAGCCCAGCTATTGTGTTGCTTAAGGCATATTAAAATATAAAGGCTATATGTGTGTGAGTATCTTTCATTCAGGAAAATAAACCATTGAGGTGGGTACAAACCTCACATCAGAATTTATTAATTACATATTAATACAATAATTCTTCCTTAGTTTCTTTCCATGGTGGCATTATCAAGTGTGTTAGGATGAACAATCTTACAGAGTTTCCTTGAGAGTAAAGATTCGTAGTTCTCTTGAAATTTTCTGGGGTTCCTCATATCCTCAATCTCCCACATGGCCTCCAGTCAGATCCAGCCTAGGTGGTAGGATTTCCATGCAGGGAAATTTTGTGTCCCCACCTCCTCCTTCCCCACTGACTTTGGAAAATAGTTCAGGTTTCTGTTTCCTTCTAATATATATCCCTGTTTCTTGGAAGAACTAAGGAGTATCCTCTTTCCCTCCAGGCTACACAGGAAGCACACCATCTAGCCATTGTCTATCACAGTACAATACCTACACTTTAGCCATTTGTGCTTTATGCTGGGGCAGATTGGCCAGGCCAAGACCCTTTAGACATCGTAAAGACAAGTAAAGGAAAGTCCCTTTGCACATCCTCCTCCCAATTCCTACATGATACCTCAGATGGGAGAGATGAGAGAGAGAGAGAGAGAGAGAGAGAGAGAGAGAGAGAGAGAGAGAAGGAAAGAAGGGAGAGAGGGAGGGAGGGAGGGAGGGAGGGAGGGAGGGAAGGAGGGAGAGAGGGAAAGAGGGAGGGAGGAGAAGGGGAGGAGGAAAGAGAGAGAGGGAAAGGGAGAGAGACTTCCTTCGTAGTTTGAGTGTATTCATTCATTCTGTCTATCTATCTATCTATCTATCTATCTATCTATCTATCTATCTATCTATATCTATCATCTGTCTACCTATCATCTCTCTCTCTCTCTCTCTCTCTCTCTCTCTCTCTCTCTCTCTCTCTTTCAACTCCCATCTCATTCTGATATACCTTAGACGGGAAAGTATGTGAGGTGTTTTTTTGTTTTGTTTTTGTTTTTTAAGTTTACAAACTTGATATCTAGTCTGTGCAGCAGCAGGTTTCCTGGGAAATCACTTGAAGGCAGAGTCTTCGCTGGACTGGAAAAATGTTACAATCGAGATCCATTGGCCTATGATTGGTTTGTCAAAGGGAAGTTAGTGGGGTTCTACAAATATTCTTTCTTCATATATATTGGTTTTGCAGACAGATTTCCTGCTGCAGATGTCATATTTCCACATTCTCCTACTGGGTGGTGAGTTTCAAAGGTAAAAGTTTGTAATGACATGATTTTTAAGGATATAACAGACTTGTACTCAGTTATTTCTGTCTTCCTGTATTCATGTCATAAACCATGCAATACTGCTGTTCTACCCAGGAAAGAGTGGTGCTCTTTCCAACTCTAACTTCAGGCCTGACCATGTGAATTGTTTTGGCTGACAATATAATATAAGCAGGAGCAAGAGCAACCATGCATGCCTTCTTCTACCTTCACTCTGTGAAGAAGGAGGAGGATGAGGAGGAGAAGGAAGAGGAGAAAGAGGAAAAAGAAGAACAAAAGAAAGGAAAGGGAGAAACAGCAGCTGCCGGACTGAAGAAGAGAGGGATAGGGCGAAGAGAGTGACTTGAAGATTGAAGCAGAGTCCAGTCTACAGAAGCCACTGCCAGTATACTGCAGGTGTGTGGAAAATGCGTGAGCAAAGGGTATGCCTGTCTGATTTACTCTACAACATGACTAAGAGCCAATAAACACAAGATGGAAGTTGAATAACAACAGTTAAATATTTGCAAAATATCATATCTATCTCATTATAGTGATCTTTAGATGATAAGTACTCCTGGGGCTGGCCACTTTTCAAAAGGCTAATTGCTGGAACTCTATGATAGAATGAGGCTAATACTGAAGCCTGATTGACATTTTAATACTTAATCTTTCCAAAGGAAATACTATTATTAAATACCATTACCAAATACAAATACCACGACTAAAAAAAAAAAAAAAAAAAAAAAACTTGGGTGGAAAGTGCTAATTTCAATTTACAAGTCCGACGTCACAATCTATCACGGAAGGAAGTCAGAGCAAAAACTCAAGTATGAACTGGATGGAAGCAAGAACTAAAGCCTAGACCATGAAGTTATTCACAGAAGGACCGTGAAGGAACACTGCTTAGTGCCTTGCTCTCATTATGGCTTGCTCAATCTGCTTTCTTTTATAGCCCAAGATCTCCTGTCCAGGAGCGAAACTGCCAATGGTGGGATGGACCCTTCTACATTAATGGTTAATCAAGAATAATTCCCATCAACTTGCCATTCCTTCAGGCCATTCTGATGGGAGCACTTTCCCACTTGAGGTTCCTTCTCTCAGATGTCTCAAACTGACAAACATACAAAATATTAAGAGTCATGGTAGCTCTGTTGATGGAGGCATGTAACAGCTACTGGTTAGATGGCACTACCAGGAATCAGGTAGCTAGGTCAGAAGCAGGGCAGCTGGTATGCCTCAAGGGTTGCCTTCTGACACAGCTCCACCAGTTAGGCCTCCTGCTCCAAATGTTCATGACGTCCCCAAATAGCACCACTACCCAGGGACAATGTATTAAAAAACCTGAGTCTGTGTTGGATATTTCATATAGAAGTCATTTTAAGAGACAGTTTAGGCTCAAGTTGTAATAGGCTCTTATTTTTTAATAGGCTTCAACATCATTACTCTAAAAACCATCTTTTGTAATTCATTATCTTCTCTGGGAATGTGTGGCCAGGATGAGATGGTGGCAGTGAAGACTAGGTATATATTCTCCACCTAAATATATGTTTCATTTCCTTTAGTCTGTCTAGAATCATCTATTTTCTAACCAATATCCTTTTCTAACTCTTTGTACTTGATTGTCAGTGTTATTTATAAACTCCAACTAATTTTAAACTTTAAATCACAAATGTGAGGAGAAGGAAAATTTCTCCAACTAACAGGTCTGCTGATGGAGTTAAGAATAGAAGTGGATAAAATAACTTCCAAATTATAGCGTCAGGTTCCTGTACTGTTGAAACAGCTCTTGCAGATTTTCTAAGTTCGTCCTCAGCCTTTTAGTAATATTGACAAATCTTAAGTGCCTTTATATCAACACAGTGACTATAACTCTTTTGGAGATGCCTCTTATTTTCAGGACTCCAAATAAGCAAAGCTGACGATGATGAGGAGATCTGTTCTTCCTCAGCAGGCTTTGGCTTCTAATCACTTATGAAATCACCTTTCACAGGAATGCAAACTCATCCAGGGGAGTATATATGGTAACAGGATTCAAAATAAGTTAAGTCGCCCACCCCTTCCTAGTGGGATAATCACCAAATACTGGGTTTGAAATTCAATTGCAATGTTCAAAATAGATGGGGACTGTTTTCTGTTTCGTTTCTTTTCATATCAAGATAGTGATGCTAAGCTATCTCGCCAATGAGTATAGTTCTGAGCATCCTAATGGGGCATTTCCTTATAGAAGCAGCCATTTCTTTCCCTAATTTACCACATTTCACATATGCCATGCCTAGACACAGAAATAAAAGCATTCTACAATGTGTCTGACAATTTCCTCTGCAATTTCAAAATCACTTGTTAAAAACCTAAGATCTGACAGAGGTATGTGTCTGCTATTATGACTAGCATAGGACAAAATAATGACAGTAAATGAGCCCTATGTCCTCTCCAGCTTCTGAGAAACAATTTGTAAGAGGTCAGTCACTTTTTAAAAAAAAGACACGGGAGATAGTAACTTCCATGTGGAGACATGGCCCCTTGCCCCCATAGTCCCCGGTGTGACACAGCGTCATAAACAGCAGAAATGCCAGAGACTTCCCACAGGACCCAGTAGCACATGTCAACATTTCCTTAAAAAGAGCTCATTAAATACATATATTGTTTATCATTATCGGCTGTGTTGTCATTTGGAAGCTCAAGTAGGGAAATCTGCTTCCAAGCTCACACAGGTTTTTGGCAGAATTAATTTCCAGAATTAGAGTGGAAATAATCCCCATGGAATTTTTATTTTTTATTTTATTTTTTCCATCACAATGTAACTCAGAAGAGGGGATGGCATTCCTTCTAGATTTGAGGTTTCTTCTAGACAAGAGAAAGGACATGGGGAGGAAGGGGTTCACTTATTTCCCCACTATTCTCCTTCCCCTTACCAAGAATTTGAGGAGGAAAAATAGCAATTTCCATGGTCTGCTGTTTATTTGTACAGCTAAAGTCAGGGGAATTGTATAAGGTTATGTCTTTTAGCAGAATTCATTACTAAGCATTTGGCTACACAGAAGCAGCTAAAGGAACCAGTCAAAGCAGGCAAAGGAAATATGCAAACAAGATCACTGTGCATAAGAATGGAAGAGTGAATTAGGTGTTATAAATACATCAAAGAAAGAGAAATGATGCCAAATGGGATAGGGATTCAGGGAAAGTCCGTGTGGCAAATGAGCAAAAAACTTCAGTAGAGAACTGACTTTTAAGTAGGTACCTAGACTATCAGGGTTAGCCAAACCTGTAATTTCAGCAATAGGGAAGCTGAGGCAAAATGATCTTGATTTCAAGGTGATTTGTTCTATACTCATTAAAAAAATAATCTGCTTGCATTTAGGACAGCAGTAGGCTTTATGGAGAATATTTCCATCTTAATTCTGCCTTTCCACTTGCAATGCTACCTTGTTGCATAGCCATGTTGTGCTTTTCCCCGTGTTGCTTCCAAACATTTGCTAAAAATCGGAATTCACTGAAGGCTTCAGGAAAGCAGCCTGGGAAGAACTGAGGGATAAAGCAGTAAGGCCAGTGATTAATTTCATCCTTCTTCATAGTGGTGTAAAACTCCATTGTAAATGCATGGCTCTCTTTATCCATTCATCTGTTGGTGGATGCCGAGATGGATTCCATAACTTTTACCTTATCTGTCCACATTTTCTTATGACGGAGTCTAAGGTAAGAAGGACCTAAAAGGACAGGTGGTTTAGGTACCCCCTGAAGTTCAGACCAAGCAAAGAAACATGGGTCTTCATTATTTCTGCTTGCAACAGGAAAAATGAATTTTCAGACATACCTCCGAGTGGCTATAGTCTTCTTTCAACTAACAATATCAATTTATCTCTCTATAGTCTCCTTCTGTGTTGGGAACATCATGGTAAAAGCCACAGCCTTTGTTTACCATGGAGAGTTAGAATCTTTTGTAGAAGGGTAATAGCATGTGCTGCATTGCATATAGTCATTAGAGGAATTAAATTAACATAATCATGCTCCATGAGCACACAATGTATTATTGTTGGCAAATACATTATCATCATTTTAAGCAATACAATCTACCCAAGGAAGACATGGGGAAGGCAGAGAGCCACAATTGAGAAATTAGGCTATTTACATTGTTTAAAATTAGAAAAAAGAACAATTTTTCTCATCCTTATTTTGAACTTATTTTTACCTTATTGAATATAATAGATCTTTCAACAAACTTTATTAAATTTGTTCATACACATGTTAACGCTTTCTTACTGTTCTTACCCTTTCTTATCTCCATTTCACTCCTTTCAACACCAACATCCCCTTCATCCTTACAAGTCCCATTCTCGCATTCATGTGTTTTCTTTTTAAATCTGTGACTTGTTTAACCAGGCTATATGTGTGACTATGAGTTTTACCATCATTGGAGCCTAATGGTGCTCATCAGTAAATATGGAACTGAGGACAAGAACTTCTCCTCACTCAGAATCTGTCATTGGCCAATTATCAGTTTAGAAGGGAGGTATAGGGTCCTGTCTTAGTTACTTTTCTGTAGCTATGATAAATACCATGATTAAAACAATTTTTTAAAGGAATTTATTTTGGCTCATGGTTCTAATGCAATACATGTCTAAAATCATGGGAAAGCAATGGTAATAGAAGGGGGAAGCTGAGCAATTATATCACAATCAAAGAAGCACAGAGGAAGAACAGTAAATGGAACAAGGCTACAGGTCTTCAAAACCTCCCTCCTTCAGCAAGACTACACCTCCTAAAGTTTCCATAGCCTTCTGAAATAATGCCCTCAAGTTGAGACCAAGTATTCAAGTATATGAACCTGTGGGAGATATTTCTCATTCAAACCCCCATGGGCTCTTGAGCTGTCTATGATTGGCTGTTGACTGTCTACAGGTTCAACCTTGGCAAGGCTCAGTGCAGCAACCACAACTGCTGCTCACCACTGTGATAGGACGCCTCTGCCCTTCTCTCTCTTCTGGCTCTTACATTCTTTCTTCCTCCTCTTCTTGGGTCTTAGACGGAGTTGCATAAATGTCCTCTTTAGAGCCTATAACTCAGCCATCACTTAATCTTGGCAGTTTGGACAGATGTGAATGTCTGCACTCAGAGACATTCATGGCAAAATTCTGTGATTAAGGCTGAGATAGCATTTGTCTATGAGTATAAAGATAAATATTTAGGAAACATTTCAGCACCATGTCAATTTAGCTACACATCAGTAGAAAGTATGCTCATAGGGCCTCAGACCTCGTCAGTCGTGGTTTTGTGTAAGCATTTACAACATAAAATACAGATTTCCTTCTGTGGAGTGGACCTCAAATCCAACCAGAGAGCAATTGGTTACCCTTATAAGAGTCATGGCATTTTGTACCAGTGGGTACATCCTGCCTGGCAGATTTGTGTTCTAGTTACTCAGCTGTGAACAATATGATTTTTGTTATGTGCCTTTTAATGCCCTAAACATAGAAACTTGTCATTTAAAGTATCACACATTAGACAGCATCCACATTATGGTATATTGAATAACTGTTTGAAAGCTAAATGCAAATAGTTTGGGAAATGCACATGCCTTCTCTTTGTTCAAAGATTAATAGCTGAATGGCCACCATAAGCTTTCCCTGGTGCCAGTCACTGAGATAACAGTGACAAACAAGATGGATAAACCATATGCCTCAAATTACATTCTGCTCAGATATTTGAAATATGTTCTTTTCTGCATGAAGTTTTCATCCATACCAAACTGATGGTAGTTCAGCTATTATTTATCAGCAACTTTTAGATCTTCCCTAGATGAACTGGGAGGCTTCCTAAGACAATTGATCAGTGACTCCACCTACAATTGCCATGTGTAATTGATGTGATAGTGTCTCTTGATTCTCAACTTTATCACCTCTGGAAGAACTAAGTTTCTAGCTGCTGAGTATATCTGTGAGAGATTTGTCTTGATTAGACATTTGAGGTGGGAAGATCCACCTTTAAATCCGGCCAACACCTTCTGGTGGCAGCCTATATAAAGGACATTGAAGAGGGAAGCTTTCATTCTTTGCCTGCTTTCTCTCACCGGTAATTCATTTTTTCACTAGTATTAGAGGTCACTTCTTTGAGATTCTGACATATACTGAAGACTAGCTGAGATATTCAACACTTTAGACAAACAACTACTGAATTCTTGGGAAATAGCCATTGTTGGAATAGTTGGACCCCAACTGTAAGACATTCCTAATAAATAATCCATTCTATCCATCCTGTTTCTCTAGAGAACCCTAACTAATACACTCTGGGAGGATCTTCAACATCTCTCTATGATATTGGAGCAGAACACACTCAGTTTCCTTTACAGTGCCAGAATCAGCAACATCAGGCCACTAAGGAAGCATAAGCCATGTTGGCTGACTCTAACTGGAGTCAACAGCAAAAAGCTTGAACTACACCTTGCAGCATAGCTTCAAGCCATGTGACCCAGATGGTCAGGTTCAGCAAAACAGGAAAAGCTGTCAGTCAGAAATCTCTGCCAGGCAATTCATGTTCAGCAAAAACAGTGGTCAGGCAAGGAGGATCAGGGGCAGAAAGCCCAGTTCAGTGCAGGGTCTATCAACATAGACACTTGCAGATTACCATTGTGTATCTGGAGTGTGTGTGTGTGTGTGTGTGTGTGTGTGTGTGTGTGTGTGTGCATGCCGGGAGGGGGTCAGTTTCTCTTAAGCTGCACTGATGTGCACACATCAGATCGACAAATACCAAAGTATGACCATAGATTGTATCTATATCATATACAATTATCTTAGATAAATTGCGCCCTAATTTTTTAAAAGTCTCATATTAAGATGGATACTATTTTATAAGAAATATATCTTAATAATATCTTAATAATACTCTCAACAATCAGGCAGGGTGTCACATGCTACAAACCCAGAATTCAGAAGAATTGCTACAGTTCAAGGCTAACCGCTACATAACAGTGAGTTCCTGGATCAAGAAATAAAAATCCTATTCCTAATCTACTATTTTAGTGAAATACTAAATTATCACTCAGTAAATGATCATTGAGCCCAGAGTACCAGGCACCAGGGATTCAGTAAAGAACAAGACGGACACAAGCCCCTTGCTTGTCAAGTTTCTGGTCTATGAACAAGGTGATCACTAATATTGCTGTTCAGAAAGAATTTCCCACATGCCCTTTCACTACAAGCAATTCATTATTCTTTAATCTATTTAATTTGGATTTGGATGTTGATATTGGAATGGGTTATTGATTTGCTGTAACTAAAAGAATGTTAGCAGTTGAGAAGTGAACATACTCCATCAATGTGCTTTTCTCCTGCATTTCATGAGAACAATGTGTCTTGGGAAACCGCTATCCAAGATGTGTGAGAGAAAATGTGAAGACATGGATCTACCCACATCCTGAAGACAGACAAAACCCAAATACATGGACTGACAGCAGTGGGAAAAATCTACCTAGTTAAACTGAAGTCCCAGATCTCACAAGACAGAAGTAAGTACTTGTAGTTCAGTGAGTTCAGGGCTGGAGTGTACCACACTCTGATTGTGAGATGATGCTCTAAGAGGGAATCAAGAAGATTTGCACTATTCTGAAAGTTTGATTTTCTTCATATAATATAATGAAAACTATTATATCACAATAGAGGCATTTTTAACACTCCCTGAAAACCTTTACACAAGCTGTTTTTGCCTGCACTCACTATAACCTGTCTAGTTTGTAGACTGACAATTTAAGGAAACTGGAGAAGACACAGTAAAGAGATGTAATTGCTATAAAAAGTCTTACATGCAAGGCATGAAACTGCAGGATAGCAGAGTGCCAGGTCCATAATCGAGTGTCTAAAAATATCACTGATGTCAGAAAAGAAACATGAAGGGACAAACTAATTTAAAAACACACATATAAACAAAGAATATAGACAGAATTTTTTCTCTTCATCACTAAAGAAGAACAATTAAATCAGCTCTCTGGGTGGTTTTAGGTTAGACACAAGGAAAGAGCAGCAGCTAAAACAGGTTTCTAGAGAAGGCTGTCATTGCTAAACTCATCCCAGGAAAGCAAAAGCCAGAGATGCGGGGCACCTTATCAGTGTTGGAAGAAAGGATCAGCTCATGGATCTCTGGGTATTTTTAGGCTCCGAATTCTTTTATGAGGTAAAAATTCTAGTCTACCTATTTCCCTGTTGTCTTCTATAAGTATCAAAAGATACGTAAACAAACAAACAATACTTCTTGTATCTAAAGGCAAAACCAAAGTTTTCCTTGGTACACCACTTTCTTCATTTTTTTTTAAGTATAAAGTAGATCACCCATTTACCAAACCTTCACAAAGCATCTACAACACTATGGCTGGCTGGCACTGCTTTACATGATCCTAAGCTAGTCAAATCACCTGCTGGTGGAGGTGCTGTTCTGTGAAATGTGTGGCAGCTCGGGTAAGGAAGAGCAACTACAGTAAGAGACTGACTGATCTCCATTCTGCTTAGGTGAGCAGTTATCCAAATACAGCAGAAAAGTCAATTTTAAACATTGCTTCATCATTACCAAATATTCATTGTACAAATACAAGTGTCACAATAATATTTTCATACATGTATATCATGCACTTTGCACAAATTCACTTCCCGTTACTCTCTTGTATCATTTTAATGAATTTATTGCTTACATATATTATAATAAAAGCAAAACACCCCAGAGTTTTCTAAGGATGTCAAAATTTTGAGAAAACAGTAATGTGTATTTGATAATCATCTTCCAAAATTCTGTGTTCATTTATTACTCAAAGTTTTTCTAGTATTTTAAGGGAAAGTTAGTTTTGGGGATGTCTCTCACACTTTTGGCTAAAGATATTTTCCTTCATCTTGATACTTCTAGTCATTTCAATGAGATCAGGAGGAAGTGATTCCTGAGCACACTGAGTGTGATTCCATGAAGCCACATTGTAAGGAGTTTCTGAGATTAGCCTGTGTCTAGGACTTCTCATTTTGGAGAGAATGATGTTGAAATGAATTCTGCAGCTGACACTTCTGATCTCACCAGAAACCATTTCCTCCATATACTTCCCCTACTGTCTCCTAGAGGACTCCAGGGGTGGCTGGCTGGCTGCACAGCCAGGGTCAACATGCAGAGGATGTGGCTGCCTACCGACCAAGTCCATCAGCACATTTATGGGCAGCTAAAAAAGGCTTGCCAAAAATAATCCCCTCTTCCATCCATAGCTTCCAGAATCACTTGGCAGGAGGGAAACTGGCAGATGTTACAGGAGCAATTCATTTAGAGTTTACAAAACCCATTATGGTTATCGATACTCAATCAATCCCTGGAATGAGAGATACCAGGAGCATATTACACATTTTGTTTTGCATGCAGAGAACAAATGAATTCGATTAGAATTTTGATTTTAGCCGCTACTGGAACTTCCCACAGACGTCGTGAAGTTGTCATATTCATCCTGAAAAACTGCACACACAGGATCTCCTGGGCATCATCTTTTCCCTACGAGCAACACTAATGTTTCTTGTTTTGTAGTTTTATCAATGTTTCCAACAGCCCGAGATCCTATGCATGTAAGGACAGTCTTTTAAATGTTGACTTGTAAAAGTCAGTCTATGAACAGTTTTTATTACTGGTTGCAGTTTATTTTATCCTGTCTCTTTCTTAAAAATAAAAAGGCAAAAACACCCAAAAACTGAAAATGAAATTTGTTAAAGACAGAATATAGCCATAGTTCAAAATGCTTTCTAGCAGTGGATAAACACAGCTTGAATCTCTGTCACCTGCTTAGGAGAGCTTTCCAGATGCTCTGTGAAAGGACAGTGAGGTAGAAACCAAGTTTTGTTTCGTCTCCTGATGTCGCTTTGGTGAGACACAGAAGCACTAAATTTCTTCTCTGGGTTCATTTTTGCCTTTCCAACCAGATGCAGATGCATGCCACCTCCATGAGTGTGTTCTCTATCAGTGTGAAAAAATACTAACCGCTAGTAATGCACACTGAATTGTGCGCTCTGTTTCTGTCTTTGTCTCTCTCTGTCTCTGTCTCTCTGTCTTTCTGTCTCTGTCTCTGTTGCTCTCCCTCTCTTTCTTTCTGGTGTGTGAAGGAGGTATACACTATTTCATTTAAACTTAAACTTGATTCTCTGAAGTAGATTTATCCCCCATCTTTTGAATTATTAAGCCCAGGCTTAAAGATGTTAGGAACTCTTCTTCAAGGTTACATAACCAGTAGCTTTAGAAATTTAAGATTCAAATTCAACTTTATTTGTCTTCAAAGCCCTAGCGCTCCACCATGTTGTAACACCACCTTACAAGAAGTCACTGACTTACTTAAGCGTATCTGCTGGAACAATGTCTAAGAACAGAGTCATGGGAGGGAATTTCTGAGTGCTTGTGAGAAAAATACTCAGAAAATTAGATAAGAGTCTTGTGACTCCAGTTTCTTCAGAACATGGAATTGTTCTCAGAATATATTTTTGTGCTCCTCCCTGATGTAGCAGATAGGATGAGGTCTACTGCAGTTACTCATATATCTCTATGAAATACCATTTATTTTGCCATGTGTGGCTTGTCTTTGTGATTGAACACCTTGTTCATGTGATTTTTCTGCAGCTTCTCCCTTCTAGAGAGGAGAAAATTTGCTTCTGGCCACCATAGTGATTCATACTGGACAACAGGATCCCAACAGCTACATTATAAGAAACGAAGCCATTCTTTGTTATCTTTGCCAGCTGCTTAGAAGCACTGTTTACTCACCACTCTTTAAAGAGTTAAATGATGATTTCAGTTTAATGGGACCTTCTTCTCCATGGCAACCAAAAACCCTTCAAGGAAAGTGCTACGAATTTCAACCTCAGTTTATCACGTTCAACCATTTCCTAGTCTAAAATGATCAGTGAAATTTTTTTCAAGAAACTCTACAGTATTTTGATTTAATTTCAATTTTAAATAACTAAATTGTCTTTACCTATAAATACTTTAAACATCAATACAATTAAATGATGCCCTGCACTAGTTTATTAAAATCATGTAGCCTGTTAACAGAAAATAGGAAATATATCAGCGCAAGCTGTTTTTTTTTTTTTTTTTTTTTTTTTTTTTTTTTTTTTTT
>NW_021621003.1:710358-715401 GCF_004785775.1 Grammomys surdaster | reverse complement strand
TTTTTTAATAGGGTAATTTGGTTGTCTGGAGTCTAATTTCTTGAGTTCTTTGTATATATTGGATATTAGCCCTCTATCAGATGAAGGATTGGTAAAGATCTTTTCCCAATTTGTTGGTTGTCGTTTTGTCCTATTGACAGTGTCCTTTGCCTTACAGAAACTTTGCAATTTTATGAAGTCCCATTTGTCAATTCTCGATCTTAGAGCATATGCCATTGGAGTTCTGTTCAGGAACTTTTCCCCTGTGCCCAAGTATTCGAGGCTTTTCCCCACCTTCTCTTCTATTAGTTTCAGTGTATCTGGTTTTATGTGGAGGTCCTTTATCCACATAGACTTGAGCTTTGTACAAGGAGATAAGAATGGATCAATTTTCATTCTTCTACATGTTGTCTTCCAGTTGAACCAGCACCATTTGTTGAAAATGCTGTCCTTTTTCCACTGGACAGTTTTAGCTCCTTTGTCAAAGATCAAGTGACCATAGGAGTGTGGGTTCATTTCTGGGTCTTCAATTCTATTCCATTGATCTTCCTGCCTGTCTCTGTACCAATACCAGGTAGTTTTTATCACTATTGCTCTGTAGTACAGCTTGAGGTCAGGGATGGTAATTCCTCCAGAAGTTCTTTTATTGTTGAGAATAGTTTTCGCTATCCTGGGTTTTTTGTTATTCCATATGAATTTGAGAATTTCCTTTTCTAACTCTGTGAAGAATTGAGTTGGGATTTTAATGGGGATTGCATTGAATCTGTAGATTGCTTTTGGCAAGATGGCCATTTTTATTATATTAATCCTGCCAATCCATGAGCATGGGAGATCTTTCCATCTTCTGAGATCTTCTTCAATTTCTTTCTTCAGAGACTTGAAGTTCTTGTCATACAGGTCTTTCACTTGCTTGGTTAGATTCACACCAAGGTATTTTATATTATTTGCAACTATTGTGAAGGGTGTCATTTCCCTAATTTCTTTTTCAGTCTGTTTATCTTTCATGTAGAGGAAGGCTACTGATTTGTTTGAGTTGATTTTATAACCAGCCACTTTGCTGAAGTTGTTTATCAGGTTTAGGAGTTCTCTGGTGGAAGTTTGGGGGTCACTTAAGTATACTATCATATCATCTGCAAATAGCGATATTTTGACTTCTTCCTTTCCTATTTGTATCCCTTTGACTTCTTTTTGCTGTCTAATTGCTCTGGCTAAGACTTCCAGTACTATATTGAATAGGTAGGGGGAGAGTGGGCAACCTTGTCTAGTCCCTGATCTTAGTAGGATTGCTTCAAGTTTCTCTCCATTTAGCTTGATGTTGGCTACTGGTTTGCTGTAAATTGCTTTTACTATGTTTAGGTAGGGGCCTTGAATTCCTGATCTTTCCAAGACTTTTATCATGAAGGGATGTTGAATTTTGTCAAATGCTTTCTCAGCATCTAGTGAGATGATCATGTGGTTTTTTTCTTTAAGTTTGTTTATATAGTGGATTACATTGATGGATTTCCGAATATTGAACCATCCCTGCATTCCTGGGATAAAACCTACTTGATCATGATGGATGATTGTTTTGATGTGGTCTTGGATTCGGTTTGCTAGAATTTTATTGAGTATTTTTGCATCGATGTTCATAAGGGAGATTGGTCTGAAGTTCTCTTTCTTTGTCGGGTCCTTGTGGGGTTTGGGTATGAGTGTAATTGTAGCTTCATAGAACGAATTGGGTAGTGTTCCTTCTGTCTCTATTTTGTGGAATAGTTTGAAGAGAATTGGTATTAGGTCTTCCTTGAAGGTCTGATAGAATTCAGCACTAAAACCATCTGGTCCTGGGCTTTTTTTAGTGGGGAGGCTTTTGATGACTGCTGCTATTTCCTGAGGGGTTATGGGACTATTTAGATGGTTTATCTGCTCCTGGTTTAACTTCGGTACCTGGTATCTGTCTAGGAAATTGTCCATTTCATCCAGGTTTTCCAGTTTTGTTGAGTATAGGCCTTTGTAGTAGGATCTGATGATTTTTTGAATTTCTTCAGTTTCTGTTGTTATGTCTCCCTTTTCAGTTCTGATTTTATTAATTTGGATACTGTCTCTGTGCCCTCTGGTTAATCTGGCTAAGGGTTTATCTATCTTGTTGATTTTCTCAAAGAACCAACTCCTGGTTTTATTGATATTTTGTATTGTTCTTTCTGTTTCTACTTGGTTGATTTCAGCCCTGAGTTTGATTATTTCCTGCCTTCTACTCCTCCTGGGTGTATTTGCTTCTTTTTGTTCTAGAGCTTTTAGTTGTGCAGTCAACTTGTTAGTGTGTGCTCTTTCCAGTTTCTTTTTGTAGGCACTTAGAGCTATGAGCTTTCCTCTTAGCACTGCCTTCATGGAGTCCCACAAGTTTTGGTATGATGTGTCCTCATTTTCATTGAATTCTAAAAAGTCTTTTATTTCTTTCTTTATTTCTTCCTTGACCAAGTCATCATTGAGTAGAGAGTTGTTCAGTTTCCATGTGTACGTGGGTTTTCCATTGTTTTTGTCATTATTAAAGACCAGTCTTAGTCCGTGGTGATCTGATAAGATGCAAGGGATTATTTCAATCTTTTTGTATCTGTAGAGGCTTGTTTTGTGACCAATTATATGGTCTATTTTGGAGAAGGTACCATGAGGTGCTGAGAAAACGGTATATTCTTTTGTTTTAGGATGAAATGTTCTATAGATGTCTGTTAAGTCCATTTGGTTCATAACTTCTGTTAATTTCAAAGTGTCTCTGTTTAGTTTCTGTTTCCATGATCTGTCCATTGCTGACAGTGGGGTGTTGAAATCCCCCACTATTATTGTGTGAGGTGTAATGTGTGTTTTGAGCTTTAGTAAAGTTTCTTTTATGTATGTAGGTGCCCTTGCATTTGGAGCATAGATGTTCAGAATTGAGAGTTCACCTTGGTAGATTTTTCCTTTGATGAGTATGAAGTGTCCTTCCTTATCTTTTTTGATTAATTTTGGATGAAAGTCGATTTTATTTGATATTAGAATGGCTACTCCAGCTTGTTTCTTGGGACCATTGGCTTGAAAAATTGTTTTCCACCCTTTTATTCTGAGGTAGTGTCTGTCTTTGTCACTGAGGTGCGTTTCTTGTATGCAGCAAAATTCTGGGTCTTGTTTGTGTATCCAGTCTGATAGTCTGCGTCTTTTTATTGGGGAATTGAGACCATTGATGTTAAGAGATATTAAGGAAAAATGATTGTTGCTTCCTGTTATTTTTTTTATTAGAGGTAAAGTTATGTTTGTATCTTTTTTGGGGGTTGTTGGAAGATTACTTACTTGCTTTTCCTAGGTTGTAGTTTCCCTCCTTGTGTTGGCATTTTCCATCAATTATCCTTTGAAGTGCTGGGTTTGTGGGAAGATATTGTGCAAATTTGGTTTTGTCATGGAATATCTTGGTTTCACCATCTATAGTGATTGAGAGTTTTGCTGGGTATAGTAATCTGGGCTGGCAATTGTGTTCTCTTAGTGTCTGTATGATGTCCGTCCAGGCTCTTCTGGCTTTTATAGTCTCTGGTGAGAAGTCTGGTGTAATTCTTATAGGTCTGCCTTTATGTTACTTGACCTTTTTCCCTTACTGCTTTTAGTATTTTTTCTTTGTTTTGTGCATCTGATGTTTTGATTATTATGTGACGGGAGGTATTTCTTTTCTGGTCTAGTCTATTTGGTGTTCTGTAGGCTTCTTGTATGTTTATGGGCATCTTGTTCTTTAGGTTAGGGAAGTTTTCCTCAATAATTTTGTTGAAGATATTTACTGGCTCTTTAAGTTGGGAATCTTCATTCTCATCTATACCTATTATCCTTAGGTTTGGTCTTCTCATTGTGTCCTGGATTTCCTGGATGTTTTGAGTTAGGAGTTTTTTGCGTTTTGCATTTTCTTTGACAACTGTGTCAATATTTTCCACCGTATCTTCTGCATTTGAGATTCTCTCTTCTATCTCTTGTATTCGGTTGGTGATGCTTGCGTCTGTGACTCCTGATCTCTTTCTTAGGTTTTCTATCTCCATGGTTGTCTCCCTTTGAACTTTCTTTATTGTTTCTATTTCTAGTTTCAGGTCCTGAATGTTTTTGTTTAACTCCTTCTTTGTGTTTTCTTCCATTTCTTTAAGGGATTTCTGTGATTCCTCTTTAAGGGCTTCTATCTGTTTACTTGTACTCTCCTGTATTTCTTTAAGGGAGTTACTTAATTCCTTCTTATAATCCTCTATCATCATCATGAGAAGTGATTTTAATTCTGAATCCTGCTTTTCAGGTGTGATGGGGTGTTCAGGGCTTGCTATATTGGGAGAATTGGGCACTGATGATGCCAAGAAACTTTGGTTTCCGTTGCTTATGTTCTTGCGCTTGCCTTTCGCCATCTGGTTAACTCTAGTGGTACCTGCTCTCACTGTGTAAAACTGGAGTCTGTATTTCCAGTTATCTTGCTTATTGCAGAGCTCCTCAGAGTCCAGAGGTCTCTGTGGTCTTATGCTCCTAATCTCCTGGGTGGAATAACTCCTGGGACTCAGGCCACCTCTTGGATCTGGAAATCCTTCTGCTCTGAGTGCAGTGGGTCCTCGATGACTCAGGATTCAGTTTCAGCTGCTCTGAGTGCAGTGGCTCCAGCTGCTCTGAGTGCAGTGGCTCCTGGATGACTCAGGATTCAGTTTCTCAACAGGACAGGAGCAGACCGACTCTGTGTCACCTGCTCTGAGTGCAGTGGCTCCTGGATGACTCAGGATTCAGTTTCTCCACAGGACAGGAGCAGACCAACTCTGTGTCTGTTCCAGCCCAGAGGACCAGGCAGGGGCAGAAGGGAAGTGGAATTCCGGAGGGGCGGGGTTTGGGTAGCTGCTGTGCCCTGGATGTCCCTGGCTCCCCGATCTATCTCTGGGGTTTAGGGAGTGAGATGGAGTTCTTACCAGCTGCTCTGAGTGCAGTGGCTCCTGGATGACTCAGGATTCAGTTTCTCCACAGGACAGGAGCAGACCGACTCTGTGTCTGCTCCAGCCCGGAGGAGCAGGCAGGGGCAGAAGGGAAGTGGAATTCCGGAGGGGCGGGGTTTGG
>NW_021621003.1:701216-710348 GCF_004785775.1 Grammomys surdaster | reverse complement strand
GAAGGGAAGTGGAATTCCGGAGGGGCGGGGTTTGGGTAGCTGCTGTGTCCTGGATGTCCCTGGCTCCCCGATCTATCTCTGGGGTTTAGGGAGTGAGATGGAGTTCTTACCAGCTGCTCTGAGTGCAGTGGCTCCTGGATGACTCAGGATTCAGTTTCTCCACAGGACAGGAGCAGACTGACTCTGTGTCTGCTCCAGCTCGGAGGAGCAGGCAGGGGCAGAAGCGCAAGCTGTTTATATAATTATATTCCTCATAAACAAATAGCTAATCATAAAACTGTGCTTAGCATTATTGTACAAGTTTACACAAATATTATTCAAGGTATTTTATATTGACATCAGGACATATGATCTAAAACTACGGAAGAAGACAATCCTTAAAATAATTCTTGACTTCTATAAATCATGATTTCATGTCTCAAGAAATGGCTCAAAAGAAAGAAACTGAGTAAATAAATAGACCCTTTGTGGTACTATTTAGCAGCAAGCAAATACAAACTCAGGTGTTCAGCAAGAGCAAACTGCTCTGCAGCTGTTTCACTTGTAGCAAGCTTTGAAAGAAGGACATTTGGATTCTATTACTGCCTAGATGTATAATATAGCACTAAGTGGCAAAAACCAGAACAAAACAAGAATAAGTTTCATAAAATATAAACATACACACATATATAAACATATACATACATACACAAATATATACATATATATGCATACATACACACATATATACATACACACACACACACACACACACACACACACACACACACACGGAGCTGTGCCAATGGCATTCCCCTGTGGTGATTCGCTCAGCTGTGTATTTATGTACCTCTCTATATTTCACTAAACTTATAATATGTGTTATTAAGTTTTTACCACATTGCAATGCAAAATTATTTATTGAAATAAAGAAATTTTCTCACCAGAAAAGGCATTAAATAATGTCAGTCAATTTTTCATACTCCTTTTGTGGGTAAACTTAATGTATCATGTATCTTCACAAGCCCTGAAAGTAAAGACACTTGAGAGTTTCAAGAATAGACAGAGTTACTTGAAATTGACTGCTAAAAAAATTATGTAACTAAAGAGCTGACAAATTTTCTTCAACATTTATCCTAAGTCAGCATGCAAGTCTTTTCTTATATTCCCCCCACCAACAGTGCAAGCAGAAGAGTATGTAGTGAGTGCCTAATTCGCACAGCATTGATTACAGTTCAAACTATAAGGTGCAGGTATCTGAATGGGAGGCTATTTGAGTACTCAGCAAAGTCATGCAGTGGGCAACAGGATTAAGAAACTTTCTCAGCATTCCAATGTACAGCCTACACTTCAGTTAGTGGACAGAGATCTGGCTCTAGCCACCATGATGGACTTGGACTGGCCAAGAACATGACCTATCAGCCTGCCATCCTGGGGGCCTCAGGTACCATTTTAATAATATACTTGACAATTTCTGCCTTGTTGAGAACCGCTTCCTGAGTGTACAGCACATCAAAGCCAACCAGAGATTAAAAGACTTGTCAGTGAGTGTCCTCAAAGCTAAGGAAGGGGATCTTGAGGATTTTGTGTCCTTTGTGATCTCCTGTCCTGGTATTCTAAACCAACCATACTTAATGGCATTCATGAGTTTATGCAACTATCTTCATATGCATGCTTCAAGAGTAGGTTTCATGCCCTCAATGTACAATACGTATTTATTAAATTAATATTGTCAAACTGAACTTTATTTAGCCTAAAATACAGTTTAGACAGATCAAAATAGTTCTTGCCAGACTCAGTAATTATGCCCCTTAGAAAGCACAGAGTAAATTATTTTGAATATACAATGAAGAAAACATAGGAAAACAAATGAATATGTCTGTAGATCAAACGAACACCGTAATCACTAACTTGGAGACAATATGACTGTGGGTAGATAAACAGTTGATATATATGTACCTCTATATAATGGAAAACTGTAGAGCCGTGAAAAAACAAACTACTAATGTATGTCATGTCATAAACGAATCTCATAAACATGATGACATGACACATGGTAGTATCAACATAAAATATGATTCCTTTTTGTATTCAGATATAGGTAAGAACAATTTTGCTGCTTAGGGGTTGGAACAATAGTCTTCTTAGGAGAATATTAACTGGAAAGCCGTAACATTAGAAAATTTCTCTATCCTGATCTGGGCACTATGACTAAGGATGAACATTTATATGCCCTTAAAATGCTCTCTTTCTAGCCACTCTTGTCACTTTGGAAATGCTAGCATGACATGTTGTCTTGGTATGTCAAGAGACTCCATGATAGGGTTAACACAACTTACCATTTTGTCAGAGAACACAGCCTTGCTCCATCTGCCAGATCTACAGCTCTATTAAGCTGTCAGCATGATAAATGATAAAGAGCAGGCACAGAGCAGGGTCATCTCCACAGTGAAATGCTGTGGTCATAAAACATGGAGATCTAAAAAGGACTTAGGCCAAATGCACAAACCATCCTTTATGATAAAATTTTCCCCATGCAAAGAAAGAATTAAGAGACTGGGGTACTGACTTCCAGGTCTAAGCAGAAAGCAGATAGATCAGTCATCCCTCAGCCCTGAAGTGCAGCTCGTAGATCAATGGTGTGCTATCTACTGAATCTCTCTCTCTGTTTTATTCAGTCCCTTTGGAGTCAGTGAAAACACATGTTGGTCGCTTCATACAAAGATAGGGTACATATAGCTGGCTACCCTGACCTTTTGTTTATAAAGATAAAAAGAGACATTTTTGAAATGGAAATATAATTTGGTTACTAGCTTCACCTGCAGGTTATCTCAACAGCTGCCTGGTCAATGCCAGGTCATCCTGTTCCTAAATTTGTCCTCAAGATTGAGCAAGATTGTAAATAGGGTGAAAGTAATTGGTTTCTGAAGGTTGGGAGTTTGAAATGAGGTTCGGTGAGTCTCACTTCAGTTTCAGACAATATTAAAAAACAATATTAACTGGTGACACGAACTAGTATCTATTCTGGTATTTGATTGGCATTATTCCTCAAGGTTGCAGGATTACATGTTGGTCTTCCTTATGCTCCAGTCAACATCCTACGTAATCTTCAGTCGTGAACAGATCACAACCTGAGTCACATGCTGACTGCTGCAGGTGCTGGGAATGTGCTACAGTACATGTCAGAGCCCAGAACAGAATATACTTCCCACAAAACACCTTGAACTCAGGGATAGGGTGGGAAGGAGGAAAATGTCTTACTCAAAGAAGAGAGACAGAGCTCTAAAATATTTCAAATGAAAACACTGTGCAACTTGTCAGTGAGATAATGGCAGAGAATGCCTAGTCCACACTAGCTAGGTAGGAAGAGTTGCTTCCAAATTTAAAAAAAGAAGTTTCCAGGAGCTGTATCATTTTATTCCTTGACAAGTCTGTTGTCTATTCATGGTCATCAACTTGACTACATCTGGAATTAATTAAAATCCAAGTGACAGTTATACCTGTGGGAGGATTTTTATTAATTAACTTATCTGAAGTGGGAATCCTCATCCTAAATATGAATCTTTTGAGGTGGGAAGATCCTTCTTAAATCTGGGCCATACTTTCTGCTGGCAGCCTATATAAAAGACTTGGAAAAAGGAATAAGGAAGCTTTTGCTCTTTGTCTGCTTGCCCTCACTCTCATTGGCAAGTTCATATATTCTTCAATTTAGTAATTTCTTTATGGTGTTAAAGACTGCATTAGGATTCCAGTATATAATGAAGACCAAAGGACGCATCCAGTCTCATAGACTGAAAAGCTACAAGATTCTTGGAATTTTCATTGGGAAACGGCCATTGATGGAATAGTCAGACCATAAGCTGTAAGCCACTCTAATAAAACTCATATATGTATATATAAATATACAGTTTATGTATATGTTCATTATAGATTCATTATAAATATATATTCATTATATCATCTATCTATTAACTACCTATCCATCTATCAGCCTAACAGAAGCCATCTTGGGAAAGCTATGGCAAACAAGTGAATTTTTGGGAGATGGCTCACCATATTGCATGGCTGAAATGAGTGCATTCTGGAGAGGAATGGCCCACTGACTGTGTTCCAGGGTTGCTTCTCACTGCTGGTATATCTTTCCTGACACTATTACATAGCCTAATGATTCCTGGGCAACAGCCCACCTTATTCGGCATATTTCCTGCAGAGATGAACTTTAATGAATTAATGCTGTTTAGATGAATTAATGACTGTATAACATTCCTAATTTGATTCAAATAATTTTAGGAAGAAAGTTCAAGAAGATGTAATAAAATTAGAAGCAAGAATAGAATGTAACCACTTCTCATAGAGTAGTAAGTAAAGGCTACATAAGAAGGAATATAGTGAGCTTTTCAGAAACTGCACTAATAAGAGAAATAGGCTTGAAACAGATTTGTGATCAAAAAGAAAATCACTCATTCTAGGTCAGGTCCAAAGATGGACACTATGGTAAAGCAAGGCCACATCTGTTGCTTTGAACTAATAAAGAGCTTATAGAATGAAACATTGCTTTGAACTCACTGTCGACATCCTTCTGTAAGTTGCATTTTGTGTAACAGTTTATCTATGAGGTAATTTTATAAAAAAAAATTGTCTAAGAAGGTATAATTTGCCAGAGAGAAGAAATAAAGTATGGCTTTTGGAGCTCTGCTCCACCCACCAAAATGTGTGTGTGTGTGTGTGTGTGTCTATATGTATGTACACATGTAGGTATATGTGAATGTATATAAGTATGTATGTGCCCTTATGAAATAGATAAAATAGATAATCAGGCCTGACCAGTGTGTATGTTTGTGTGTGTGTGTGTGTGTGTTTGTGTGTGTGTGTACCTATCTTCCTTTCTTCCTTTTCTTTTCTCTCTGGCTCATGAAGAGTTAACGAGTTCTGAGCCTCTCACCTGGCCCTTGAGCCAGAGGGGGGAAAAGCCCACCTAACTAAGCTTTTTTCTTTATTCTCTGCTGTTATCAGCAAGAGTTAAACTGCCAGAAATCAGGAACTTTTGTCCACAGAATAGCAAAGAGTTAAATAAAGAGTTAAATTGCAACAAATAAGCAGCTTTTTGGCCCTGATTACCAACTCCTTACTCCTTTTCAATGCCTTCCTCAGGGAACTAGATGCCAGGCTAGACCCCCCACCTTACCCCCAGCATCTGTCTGTCTGTCTGTCTTATATCTTACTCTGGTACCACAGAAGGAAGTTAAAGGTCTACTATGAGTGTTGACTTTGCTAGATAACCACCATAAATGGTGTCAGATACTTCACCTTTGAAATTATATTAGTTTACCTTGCAGAAGAGAGTTTCCCAGAGCTATGGGGAGAAAGCAATAACCACACACTGTATGAAACTCTGGCAACTGTGCAGTACTTCACTAGTACTAAAACTTTTTCAAAATATAATGAATATAGCAAAACAATGACAGATGATGCCTGGATCTAATTGAGAAAAGATTTCAAAATAACCAGATGAGAGTTAAATCAAGGAGAGAGAAGGTCAGCATTCACCTTCCTCATCTAAATTTCTGTTCTCACAGACTTCAAATCACATCATCAAAGACAGATAACAGCTCTATGGAGACTGCTTAACTACCTCCTACAGTTGAATAAATGAAGTCCCTCATTTAGACACCCTCCTGATTCCTGAGCATCCATAAACACAAAATACCACACACAAAGCAAACAAATAAACATTTAAATTAAAAATCACAATTAAAAAGTTGTATATACATAAATAATGCAGCCATGTAATCAAATATATGTAATTCAAACACATAGATTTTGTATATTTACATGTTTACATAAATATATATATGCTACATTATGCATGTGTTTTTCTAACTGGACTCGGATTTTTACAGAGGGAATTTGTCTAAATAGCTAACCTTTCTGTCAAAAGTCTATTAAAAGTTAATTTTCTCTTGGAAGCATTAAATTCTGTACACAATGAACACTTAGTATAGTCTAATTACTATTTAATTTAAATGTCAGTTCTCTGCCACAAGACAAGATTTATAAGAATGGTCTAGAGTGCACTCATAAACCTCTGAAAAGCTGGGCATGGTGGCACATGTCTTTTGAGGCAGCAAAGCTCTATGAGTTCATGTCCTGGTTTACATTGCGAGGACATTAGAAACAGATCACAAATCTTCCATGCCCCTGCAACATATCTTCCTGAATATATTTATTTCCATAAATACTGTGAGTGTTAGGGTTATTTTTGTGAAAAGAGACACCATGATCATGGCAACCCTTCAAAAGGAAAATGTTTAATTGGAACTGACTTAGAGTTCAGGGGTTTAGTCCATTATCATCATGACGGAAAGCGTGGTGGGACATAAGCAGACATGGTGCTAGAGAGGTAGCTTAGAATTCTTCTATTCCTGGATCTTCAGACAGCAAGAAGAGAGAGTGACACTGGGCCTGGCTTGAGCATTTGAAATCTCAATGCCTACTCCCAGTGACACACTTTCTCTAACAGGGCCACATCTACTTTTACAAGCCCACGTATCCTAATAGCGCCAATCGGTAATGACCAATGGAGGCCATTTTTATTCAAACCACTACGTTGTGATTCTGACTATGATGTGAAGTTTACAAGATCTTTCCCTAAGCAACATCATTTACTAGTTGGAGATTGAAGGATATTCAGCAGGGAAAAAAGGGCTGCCATTATAGTTCTAGTTATTAGCTTAAGAACGTGGAGACACTCAGTAACTGAATAAAGAATAGGTATAAATACTTAGGAGTTTTATATCCTGATGCAACTCCACACTAATGTGTGGCTGTCCTATTAACCATTTAGCTTGGAATATGAGCTTTACACAAGCTGAATTATTTATTTCATCATTACTGTGCCAACCTCTCTGGAAGGCGTATCTGCTGGTGGTAAAGTTCCACTGATGTGCATTTGTAGTAGGAGAAAAAAGGAACCAAAATCACTTTGTATCGCTCTCATATGCTAGGCTAGAGGAAAATGCTCAATCTATTGAGAAAATTTCAGTCAGTAGTGGCACTCATACCTCGGGGGTAACCAACAGCTCTTTAATCAGACTTAAGACCTACTTAACAAGAGGGAAATAGTACCTGGTACTGGAAACATAACCAACTAACCAACCTCCCAGGGCTCATGAAGCCATAGAGCCCACAACCATCAATTTGCTAAACCAGTTTGATCCCTAATGACATCTTAAATATTTGTCCTTTTGTACCCACAGGGAAGTGTAATACTCACCCTGAATCAAGGAAACTTCTCTTTGTAACAGATGGAGACCATTGCAGAAAATCACATCCAATCAAAAGGCAGAGCCGTTGAGCCCAGTCTCAATGGGTACATCTACAAAACACTTCCACACCTAAGGCTCAAGAACCATTGAGGAAGAGGGGGTGGGAAGATTTTTAAGAGCCAGAGGATCTGGGAGTTCTCTGTGAGAATGGGTCTCTAAGGAATGTCAGAATCTACATAAAATAAAATTTAATAATTAAAAAGTATCCTTCCATATGTGTTAGATGCATAATTATGGAAAGAATCATAGCTTATCTCTGTTTCGTAATTGCTCGAGAAACCAAATGTCAAGCTATGAGCACAATGTAATCAGTCCTAGGAAGACAAGCACTTGGAAAGAAACTGAGATCCTCTGGTAACAGCTTGGACTAACTTTAGGAACTGTAGACAGACTTCTTGCCCTATGATTTCATACATGCTGTTGGTCACACAGGCCAAGCATGGTTTGGTATAAGAGCATGCTCTACAAAGATATTAGCACCATGAGGTCAGGATCTCAGGGCTGGGGCCTTCTTTGGAGCCTATGATCTCTGTCCTGTTATTCTTCTGGTAGTTAGTAGAATGAATTCTATCTGGAACAGTGGTTCAAATGCAGCTGTCCCCAAGACTTGCTTTAGCTGCTGGAATGAATGCCTGCAGTGGAGAGCAAGTAAGTTCAAACTCAGTTGATGCTGGTCATAAACAGTTCTGTACTCTATTCAGAGTAGGCAATGACAGAAAACAGCAGCAGTTAGAGAGATCTGCCTTTAGAAGATGGACATTTCAGAGAGGATAAAAGTTATCCTGAAAAAGGCCCTGTCAGCATGAAACGGAGCAGAGAGCAGAACATAGAAGTCCTGGATATGGATAGGAGAATATAGAAAGAATCAAGAGAACATTTAAAGAGATATAGGTAAAGCATTAGATCCTGAAGACTGAGGCATGGATGGTGAGCTGGGAAGGAAACTGGACCAGAGCACCCTACATAGCATGATGGCACAGAAGGCCCTGAGTGCACACCCAACGTTGAAGGCTGAGGGAACTATGGCCACAACTGAACCAATCTTGATATAGCATACTTTCAAATTGTTTTTATATATTATTTTATTTATTATGTGTTGTTAAGTGTGTGTGTGTGTGTGTGTCTGTATACAAGCTTGTATGGAGGTCAGATGACCACTTGCAGAAGTTAGTTATCTTCCTCTACAATGTGGTACCAAGTGACTTTATCTACTTAGATATTTCGACAGCCCTCAAAAAATACTTCTATTGCCCAAGCAATATGTAAAAACAGTAAAGGTAATAAAAACCAGAAAATGGGAACTCAACCTCTAAAAAAGTTACCACTTAGAGTTTGGTACATTTATTTTATAAACATTTCCCTATATTATATAGCCACAATACAAGAAGTTGGAGTGTGTGTATGGTATTTGTTGTGGTTTCTGTTACGTCTAAGGAAACTACAATTCTCCCAACTCCAAAAGGCAGTTCAAATATCCAAAAATGGCCTCAACTAGGACTATAGGAAGATTTCCAGCAGTTAGATAAAAGCCAGAATTCCTCAAGAAATTGTGAAGTTACTTTCCCCTCTACCAAAAGGAGCTGTTTCCCTTATTTCTGGCAGAAGGGACATATGGCTACCTGTGAGGTCTATCAGCACATCAAAGCACTTGCTGACTTCCAGTCTCCTTCAGTATCACAAGTACCTGTTACACATTTCAAAATCCATGATAGCTCTTCCCACCTCCTTCCCTACTCCAAATCCCTTCAGCTCATGGGCTTCCCTCCGTTTCCTTTCTATATTCTCTCTCTCTCTCTCTCTCTCTCTCTCTCTCTCTCTCTCTCTCTCT
>NW_021621003.1:696781-701206 GCF_004785775.1 Grammomys surdaster | reverse complement strand
TCTCTCTCTCTCTCTCTCTCTCTCTCTCTCTCTCTCTCTCTCTCTCTCTTTCTCTTTCTGTCTCTCTCTCTTTCTGTATGTGTGTGTGTTTGTGTGTGTGTGTGTGTGTTTTACTACTGCTTCTCTCACTGTTCTCTGTCTCCTGCTGTTCTTTTCCCCACTCTTGTAGATAGTGGGCAATGTTTAGTCAATTTCTTTTGCTCTCTGTTTGGACATCTCCAGATGTCTCTGAATGTTCTTGTATAGAAAAAACAAAACAAAGAGCAAAAAACACAAATCTTTCCCTTCATCATACTGTGGAGCAGTCATGTCATGAATTTATGCAGTTTTAGGTTCAAGTGCTGGAGACACTGTCTCTAGCTGGTGGCTTTCTTTTGGAAGGAAGTAGAATCTTTCTTGCTGGAGGGAATGAATCACTGTGGACAGACTCCATTTCCCATTCTCTATTTTCTGAGTGTGGATGCTTACCAGTTATCTTTTCCACTAGTCACCATGCTTTTCTTGTCTGCCACCATTTCTTCCTGACAAGATGGACTGTGTCCCTCTGAAACAGTGAACCAAGTTAAACCGCAAACCCCTTTAAATTTTGTTTTTGCTGTTGTTAGGATATTTTGTCACAGTAATGAGAAAGTATTTAAGATAGTATTGAATTTTCTATTTTCATATACCAATATAGTTTTTGACATCTTCTGTACAAGTCATTAATTACAAAAATTCTAGGCTGATTAGTGTTTTATCTGAAGGATTGTTGCATGACTTATGTAACCAAGTCTCCAGCATAGGACATTGAAATTATTTCTAATTACTCACCAATATAAGCAATGCTGGAGGAAAACTTTATGCAAATATCCTTGCTTATATGCAGAGTAGTTCTATGGTAAAATTTCCCACAAATGGGACTATGGGCACAAAAAGCATTCACAACTTTTAAATAATCATTGCCTTCCTGAGATGTTGTACTAACTTGATTGCATTTGTTCAACTTTATATATATTTGGTTAACTTGCAGACTCAATTATAAGATTATGAGTAATGTGAATAAACTCTTGTTAAATAGTCCCAAACTTTGCTAAAGTAAAAATTTTAAGTATTAGGAAAACTTCATTAGTCATTACAGTATAAGGTAAAATATGTCGGGTGAGGAAGGCATTACACTTACCAAATACATATATGTTTCAACAAACTTGGGAGACACACAGTGATATCTTCCTTTTCACAGTACGGTCCCAGTACAGAAGCTAGTGTCTCCTTGACTTCCCAATAGCTTTCTAATTTCTAATATTCTTCACGAACTCCAGCTATCAAGACAAAATATCTGGTAAGTCACGGTCCCTTTGGTGTATATCAGCTTTATCTGTGCCCTTGATGGTAGTACTTCAAGGTTAAAATGGAATGCAGAAAATTAATTCATAGGGGTGTTGATTTTAAATGGGATGGTAAGACATTTAAATCAATAGAAATGAAAATGTCATAAACCCAAGACAGTATAAGAGCTGCCCAGGACCTGCATCCAGTACATAGATGGAAGCTGCTACTGTTCTTGCTTGTATGCATCTGCTAATATAAGCAGTCAGACTGGCATTTACCATTAAACATTTTCAGCTTCCTTGTGGACCCCAATAGTCACTACCTGCCAGTCATGTTCCTTTCTCTGTCTTCCTTGGCCCTTCCATACTCCTCATGTTGAAGGAACTGACAGGTGTGAACACAGCTATCAGGGACCTAATTCCCCCACCCCTTGAGTTAATAAGGATCAACCTTCCTGAGGGAGTTTACCACTAATTGCCTCCAAGGTTGGTACCTTTAAGACTTAAAGAGAAAAGTTACACTTCTTAGAAAATAATTGAGCACTTAGGGCACACTGGCTAATTTTATGGCAGCTTGAACATTCTAGAGTCATCTGAGAGGAGGAAGCTTCAATGGAGGAAAATATTTCCATAAGATTGGGCTGTAGGAAAACCTGTAGGGCCTTTTCTTAGTTAGTTATTGAAGAGCAAGGGTCCAGTATGTTGTGGGTGACACCATCCCTGGGCTGGTGGTACTGGCTCCTATAACAAAATAGGTTGAGAAGCAAGCCAGTAAGGAGCATCCTCCATGGCTTCTGCATCAACTCTGGCCTCCAGGTTCCCACCCTGTTTATTTCATGTCCTGGTTTCCTTAGATGATGAATAGTGAAGTGGAATTAAAAGCCAAATAAACCCTTTCCTCCCCAAGTTGCATTGGTCATGGTGTTTCATCGCAGAAATAGCAACTCTGACTAAAACGTGAAGATGGGTTGAAAACTCATGTAGGGTAAATCTTTACAATTTTTCATGCAATTGTTTCTGTATTTCTTTCTTGCCTGTTTATCTAGCCTTTGATTTTTGTTAACATTTGGGAACATCCATGATTTACTTGTTACAACCTCAAGAAATTATCACCTTATATGTTTCCACCTTTCAAGTCTCATAGAAGAGCACTCCTCACTATACTGTCAGCAACTTCTGAGGGAATGATAAGGGAAAAAATGACAGAGCTCCTGGCTCAGTTCTGTAGCAATGGCCCAGATGACCCAGGTACTTTGAATATGTCACCAAGGATTCTTAGAGATCCACATCATCCCAGCTCAATTTGGAGATTATCTGTCAGCTGCAGTCTTAAATAGTAAGAGTCCACTTCACGTGGGTAGAGAGAGGGGCTATCCACGTCAGTTGCTATGAAAGGACAAATTCTCTTCATAGAAAATTGTGATTAGAAATATCATGCAAAAGCTTTATTCAATAAGCATTGATTTTAAGGAAAATGAGTTGGCATTGCTCACTTATATTAAGGAGATGTTAGACAGGTCTCTGCCAGCTATAGTCCCAAAATTTTTAGTTCCCTAAAAGTTGTTTGGGTTTGGTTCTTATGCTGTCTCAATTCAATATGGCTCTCAAAAGGCTACATTCCCAGATGCTGAGGGTCTCTGCCCCCAGGTGGATTTGATTTGCAATACAGAATTGCCATACAGCCAATGGCTGGGCAGGTAGACTGAGGTTGGACCTGGAGTTTTGTGCTGGCTGTGTAGTGGGGGAGAGAAGAAGAGAGTCACCATGACTTGGGGGAGAAGAATGGGACATAGGAGCTGTAGGAGAGAAAGCAGACCAGTTATGTAAGTATTCCAGTAAGAGACCACTGGCCACTTCCCCAGTTGGGCCTGAGGTAGCAGGGGAAGGTTTAAGAGTCTCAGGAGTATCAGGAGAAGATTTATGAGTGCCTAAACTTTGAGCTAGTCATGGTACTTCAAAAATTAACTGCCGTGTGTGTGTGTGTGTGTGTGTGTGTGTGTGTGCACGCGTGCATGCACGTGTATGTGTGTTATGGTTAGGCATGCACATCTGTGTGTACACATGTTCATTGCACAATGAGGAGATATATGGAGAGGTTAAGGAACATCTTCTCATATAGGCCCTTGTTTCTACCTTTGTTGAGACACTGTCTATGTGTTTGCAGTTGTATACATCAGACTTGCTGGCCAATGAGCTTCCAGGAACTCACTTGTATCCAACCCCTATCTCAGCATTAGAGTGCTGGGATTAAGATACCAAGACTAGCTTTATTTACTCATGTTCTGGGAATCACAGTTCTTCACAATTGTGTGCCAAGCACTTTGTCCATTGAGCCATCTCACCAGTTCAATACAACTTAATTTTGTGAAAATTTTACATTTGTTATAGAATAGCAAGAGTTTTGTATTTAATAGTTATAATATTTTTAGTGCTAAATAATATTTCATATCCAAAGGCACAATTTACTTTTCTGTTCATCTACTTAGGGTCAAATTTGGGTGACAAATAAAGCTGTTATAAATATCTGTGTGGATTTGTTTCATGTTTTGTCATCAAATGCACCATGTGCAGAAAGTGTCCATAGAGACCAGAAGAGGGCCTTGGAATCCCTGAAATTATAATGGCAGATGGTTGTGAGTCACCATATCATGTGGGAACTCAACAGGGATTCTCTTCAAAAGAAACAAGTGTTCTTAACTCCTGAGTCACCTCTCCAGTCCTTTAAGAGAGAGATATTGTGTAGATATAAACATTTGATTCATTTGAGTAAATACCAGGAATTATTTTGTATGAGTATTTTCAGCTTGGTACAGTGGTGCTGGCCTATGATCCCAGGCATTAGTGATATTGCAAGGTAAAAATCAACCTGGATTACATGAGACAGTTGTCTTTGTAGCAGGTGATGCTATGTGTGCTTTAGGCTTTGACCATTATAGTATAGTGGTACCTGCTGCTATCTATCTATCTATCTATCTATCTATCTATCTATCTATATCTATATATCTATATATCTATATATCTATATATCTATATCTATATCTATATCTATATCTATATATCTATATATCTATATATCTATATATCTATATATCTATATATCTATATATCTATATCTATA
>NW_021621003.1:579067-696681 GCF_004785775.1 Grammomys surdaster | reverse complement strand
ATATATATATATATATATATATATATATATATATATATATATCTGGGATTTTCGGCTTTGACTATTGCAACAATGGCTGTCTCCTAACAGAAACTCCAAAAATCCAGTAGTTGTTTAGTAGACAAAATTAGAAGTTTCAGTTGGTCTTCAATATATATCAGAATCATAACGAAGTAGGCTTTAATACCACTGAAGGAACAAACTTGCTAGCAAGAGTGAGGGCAAGCAAGCAAAGACTAAAAACTTTCTTTTTACGAGTACTTTACACAGATTGCCACTAAATAGTGCGAGCCAGATTTAGGATGGGTCTTCCCACATCAAATGATATGATATGATCAATATAAGTTTCTCACAGCTATACCCAGCTGCTTGAGCTTTAGTTAATTCCAGATGTAGTCAAGTTGACAACCAAGAATAGTCATCCTAACAATGAACACCCTTCATTTTATCACCTTTCTTTCCATGTATCTTCTTAAATAAAGCTTTTGTTTCTGCCATCTATTTTAACCAGGCTGCTAAATTTCTTTTTATTGAGCTTTAAGAGTTCTTTGAGTATTTTGATATCAGTCCTTCATATAACATGATATTTGAATTATTTTCCTCCACTCTTTGGCTTAAGAGACAGCTGTTTCTGTTGTAGTACATAAGAAAACTGCAGCAGGTTGGAGATGGCCATTAACCTTTCCCTCAGAAGAGCCAACTCAGACAAAGTCCCAGCAGGCAGGCTCTTTAGAAGAACAGGATGTTCTGACATAGTTTTTAATGGTTACTCTTTACTTCTCCTTGTCAGTATTCCAAGATGATGTTTCTTTATTATAAAAATTCAGAGGTGCAAGTTCCCTTTCCTCTTGTGGCACTTTTATCTTTTAGTTTCAGCTAATAGAACATTCTAGAGATAGCTCACATCACTTTTCACACTCTGTGACTAGCCACCTGGTCACACCTGGATACAAACAGTACTAAGAAATGTTTGTGATTGGACAGTCACCTCCTAACAGGATTGATAGACACAGAAGTTGGAACACAAACCATGGGGTGTCAGTCAGCATTCTCAAAGGTAAGAATTACTTTGTTTACATACTTAGTCTTCTTTGAATGATCTTACTCAAGTTCAGCAAAGTATCAGTTCAAAAATTATCTTTAAATTAAGCTGGAATCAAATATTCTTCTTCCAGCCAGTGCCCTCTCTCTCTTCCCTCCCTCCTTTCTTTCTTTCCTTTTTTGCTTTTTATTATGCTTTGTTTTTTAGACAGCCTCACAAGCCCAGGGTAGACTGGAACTCACCATGTAAAGCAGAATGACCCTAAACTTATAGATACACCTCTAAGCCATGCTCTCAGAAGCTTGGCAATGTGTGTTATAGCAACAGATAGGGATTCCAGTCTTTCCTGCAGCTCTACTGCTGAAACCTGCAAGGTGTAGGAATTGATCTAACTAGGGAAATGGGGAATGAAGAAACAGCAGCAGCAGCAGCAGCAGCAACAACAACAACAACAACACACATGCGGGAGGAGGGAGAGAGAGAGAGAGAGAGAGAGAGAGAGAGAGAGAGAGAGAGAGAGATGGGATGTGTTTGGCTGGTAGGGTGTCTACTCTGATTAGGACATGCAGCAACAACTTGGAAACACAAAATGTTTGTTTTATACATCTTAACTAGCCGGTGAGGTTGTTGCATATAGCTAAATGAGGAAGCAGGCTTAGCAGATCTCAGTCTGAGGTCTCTGTAAGGCAGCTGTCTCAGGCTATAAACATCTGGGAGGAGGAGGCCACATCAACATTTTCTGGACACACTGTTAAAATCAGCACATAAACCATGGGAACTCTGATCCAGAGAAAGCTTTGCCGTTCCCATGGATTAGAGACATTATGGCCCTTGACATGGCTGTGCTCATGTCAACAGCATACATCCACTCAATACTTTGTCCATTCCCTATACCTATCATTCTTTCTCCATCCTGAAATTCTTCACTAGATAATTACAAGTTTGGAAAAAAGATATGCTTATTTCCTCTTGTATTGACTTTGATAAAATAAATATTTTTTAATGGTTGTCAATTTCCAGCTTGGCATCTGATATACTAGACTCTTGGAACCTGCCATTCCATCCTAGCATGTTAAAAATTGTATCTTCCTCCATCTCTGCTGATATATATATATATATATATATATATATATATATATATATATATATCCCCTTTAATTCTGAATCAACACATCTACTGAACTGATTCCACTGTGGGATATCATCTTCTAGACCATGGCAGAGGAGGATTATGGGAGATCCAGGGAATTTTCATTTTTTTTTTCTTCAGTGATTATCAAACTTAATTGAGTCTGTATCTATGGAAGGCTATTAAATAACAGACACCTGAAATACAACAGAATTCAGTAGTACCTGTCTGAAATAACCTAGGAACCCATGTTACTATTAATACTTTCCCTATTCCACAGCTCTGGCAGGCATCATTAATCAATCACAGAATTCTATAGTATTCAGATGATATATATAATTCTTCTCAACACCACAAATAGCTATTGAAAGTTGATGGTGACAAGAGTTCAACCTGCTGTGGACAACCAAGGTTTAGAATAGGTCTGAGTTCCCTGTAGTATAATAATAACAAATTATGTGGCCTTTACAAAACCCATTATTGTCAGTGCCTGAAGGAGATGCTGAGACAATTACAGAGATTCAGAATTCTTTGCCTTACCACTCCAAGCCCTTGCGATTCTTCAGTGAATGAAAACATAGTGAAATATAATTAAGCCTCTGGTATGAGCAGCTTAGACTTGGGCAGCAGAAACTAGAAAAGTGTCCTGTGTCTTTAGTAAAGTCTCTGGACTTTGATTTCCATGTTTATGAACTGTAACCTTAAGTATAGATGAGTTGTCAGGTCACTTTTGCCTCTGTGCTGTTGGATTCTGGTGCTGGGGCTAAGGAAAGGGCAGCAAGAAGAACTGTATTGTCTAGTTTCTAAGAAATAACAGCTGAAGATTTTGGTGATACATATTTGGTAGACAAACTAATATTTGAGTTCCTATTGTGTGGCTGGAAACTTTATGCTTTATAATCTTTCATTTCATTCCTAAGAACTATGCTAGTGTCATTGTGTCCATTTTTTTCAGAAGTGAACATCTACTTGGAAACGTTTAATTAAACAGCCTTAGGTAACGTAACAATCAAAAACCTCTGGAATTCCAATATCTTTTTGATTCCAAAGTCTATTCTTTCTAATATTGCCAATTTCAAAATCACTCAGACACATTCTAGAAAGGGAGTAAGACTGGGATCTTATATGGTGCTGAGTCATATGTTATTGTCAATATTCATCATCTTGCTCTATAGAAATAGAAGTTTCCCATGCTCAGCCTAATGGCTCACTCACAGGTAGTCCTTCACATCAGCTATTTTTTGAGCAAATTTGTTTTCCTCGCACATATTCCTCCAGGCACCCACTGGGTCAGGTGAACTGACCCTTGCTGATCTCTTAATCCAGAATTGTACTTAGCTTGGCAGGTTATTCAGAAGCATCTGTGGCTTTTGGAAATAGAGCATTCCTTTCCTCTAGCAACCTAAAGCTTCAGCAAAACAGTGAAAATCCATGTCTCTGTTTTTGAAATCTGTGCACATAAAAAAGCCAGCCAAGTTGCTGTCCTGTTACTCATATGGTCTCACCACCTCCTCTGTGATGTCTTTCTCCTCCTTGCTTCTGTTATCTTGTGAGTTTTCTTAGAGCCTACAAAAGCATCATCCCACTTTGGTAGACAGAAGAGCAAGAGAATTGAGTGTTTAAAAGGCTTTCATTTGAGAAGTGTCTGGAGATGAATAATTTGAGATTTCTTGAGTTAATAGTGTCTGCTTGTCACACAGATCTCAGATTGGGGGAGGGAGGCAGTTGTCTATTCTTTTTACACTATAAAGAGTGACAAAGAATGAAGAGTTTCTCTGAATAAGGACTTTCTGTTAGTAGTGTACTTTCGACACTTTGAAGGATGGGTTTATTTTCAGAGTTTCCAAATGATAGCTTCATTATATGTGCCCTGTTGCTGGTCTTCACCTGAAGCAGAGGTAGTCAAGCCCTGCTGTGACTATGCTGCATCCCTTCTGTCCTGCTGAGTAGATGAAATGTGATGCTAAAAGGAGCCAGAAGCTCAGAGAATTATAAGAAGCATCTGGAGTGACCGGAATTGAGAATGGAAGAAGTGCTCCAAAGCCACTGACTCAAGGCTGACTTTGTAGTACAGCAGATGTGACCTTTCCTAAGCACAGACAGCTTCCCTGCAGCAGCACCCATCAAGGCTACATCACCAGCACTGATCAGTGGTATCACAGCTGGGCCACACTGCAAGCTGTCCTGTTTCACTCTGAAGGCACAAACACTCTGGAAGGATGGGTGGTATCGTATTTATAAGTGATAGTGGCAATATCTACCTCAGGAGTCAGCCTATGGCTCTAGAAAGGTTCTTACTGGCATAATTTTGTGCTTCTCAAAGTATCTAGGTCATACCTGAGACTTCTCCTGGTTGATGTTCCAGAAGAAATCAAGGGTTAGAAACATATGATCTCAAAATCTCTTTCAGGAGTTCTTACTGGTTGCCTTAAGGAAAATATTCACACTTAGTCAAAGTAATTATCTGGTAGTGTTGATTTAAAATATGTTTTGAAACTAATGCATATTCATATACAAATAAGACAAATAAAACAGAGACAGCCCTCTGCCCACTCAGTTTTTCCCAAGGACTGAGTCTTACAGAACTATAGTTTAAGTTCCCAACTAGAAAACAGACTTTGATAAACTCAAAATAGAGTACATTTCTATCACTACCAAAAAGCTTTGACTAATGTCCTTTAATAATCCAACCCACCTTTTCCCTATCTCTGCCTCCTCCTTTACCCATAGGAATCACTACTCTGCTTTCATTGCAGGAATGTGATGTAAAGGAGAACTTGCACAGCCCAATTCTCTCGTTATCCATTCATATCTATGGTTGGTTGCATTGCCGAGTAGCATTCCAAGATTGAAATGACTCACACTTTAATAACTCATCCCCAGGCATGTTAGATCATTTCTAGTTTGGGGCTGTAAAAAGAAAATGTACTGTAAACATATGTGAATGGACTTTTGTGTCAAGTGCGTTGTTGTCTCCTTCACACGAGTGCCCTGAATTGAAGCTGCTTGGCTGTCTGGTTACTATAGGGTTAATTTTTAAAGCCAGTGCTAACTTTATATGTTTCTACCAACAAGGTGATCCAGTTTCTCATAACATCCCTGATATTTGGTGTTGCCAGGGTGTTTTATTTTAGAAAAATTGACAGGTATGAAAGGACATCTTATTGAGGTTTTAATTTGCATTTCTTAGTTGATAAGGAGGATGAAGATCCTTTCATGTGTTCCTTACCACCCATTTCTCCTCTGGGATGGGAGATCTTCTTGTGTTATTTGCCCACTTTCAGAATGAATTGTTTGTTTGTAGATATTAAGGTTTGAGTCTTTTCCAAACTGCAGAGTATATTCTTTTGATGGGTAAGTGGCTTATAAATATCTTCTCTAAATCTATAGCTTGTCTTTTTCATCCTTATAACAATATCCTTCCCTGAACAGATTTCTTTTCAATTTGACAAAATCTAATTTAGTTCTCATTTTTCACATTATGGATCCCAATACTTACTTTAGGTCTGGAAACCTTTAAAAAATATCTTTATTTATGTCTAGTCAAGCTGACAATGAGGATCAACCATCATCTACCCTCAGCTACTGGAGACCTTTTGTGGAACTTGTGTGTCTACCCAGCCTGGGCAGTAAGGAGACAATTCTCCTATGAGGATGGTGCCACAAAGAGAAGAGTGAAGAGTAAGAACTCTTACCACCACTCAGTGGCAGGAGTCACTTAAGACTAATATGAACTGTTCCTGATAGGTTCACTGCTGACAGGCTGGTTCCCTTAGTGGTGTTATTTTGGAAAACAAAGAAAGAGGTGGGGCAGTCAAAGAGGTAGACCCTAGCTAGGGTAAATAGGTAGGTCCTTGATCATTGCCCTGGAGGTCCTTGCCTTGGTCTTTGTCCTCTGCTTTCTGCTTTTCATATATTTCTCCTATATGTGTTCTCATTGCAATGATGCTCTATCTCACTGTGAGTCCAGAGTTAACGGACACAAGGACTGTGGTCTGACACTTCCAAGACACAAAGTGAAACACACCTTTTCTCTCCTTAGTTGTTTATGCCAGGCATTATTTTTGATACTGATGTTGACATAGCAGAGTCACCATTAGAGAGGTGTCAGTGAGAACCATTACAAGCAAAACCCCTGCCTCACCTAACAGTATCAAGGAGACTCCTTTCATGGGTGTTAACTGGTACTGAAACTGGAGATGTGGCTTTTGAAACCATCTGGAAGTAATGGGACACTGCATTCCCTTCCCCTCCCTGCCAACACGGTAAATAAATCCAGTTAAAATAGCAACTTGCAGTAGGAGTCACAGGCTCATAGTATAATCTAAAAATGTTTCTGCTTATTGTTTCAATAGAAGACTCACTTGTCATATCAAGAACATAAAATGTTTAAAACTAAATGAAAAAATGCCAACTGTCAACACCAATATGACAAAAAATAGACCTAACAAAGATTTAAAAGCAGCTGTGATAACCACACTTTAACAAGCAATTATGAACATGATTGAATAAAAGAAAAAAATTAGAAAAACCTTATGAAGAAAAATTTAAAAGAATCAATTGGGGAGCATACACTCAACATACAATACATTTGTATTAAAACTCAAAGAATCAAATGGAAATTTTGAAAGGAATAAAAATACAGTAGCTGCCATAGGAAACTCACTGGATGTATTCCGGTGCAGAATGGAGGAGGCAGATGAAATAACCTGTGGTGAATGATAAGACAATAGAAAGTAGAACATCAGAGAGGAAACAGATAGGAAGATTCTAAACAAAGTCAAGCCTACAAGAAGAAAAGTATGGAAGTATAATTAGCTTTGAAGTGAAAGTGGTTGGAAAACTTTGAGGATGGTGGGTTTGACTGAGGTAACATGTAGATTTTGTTTCAATTATTATTATTATTATTATTATTATTATTATTATTACCCCCTACCCCAACTCTTCCCCCAAGCCTCCTCTCCTTGTCAACATGAAGAGTTACATGACTAAAAGTCAAGCTTCTATTTTCCTCTCTGAATGTCTTCCCTTGCGGCTGCCAAGGAGATTGGTCTACTACTGCAGACTCTCCTTGTCCAAAAATCAAGGTGGAAAAAAAAATCACTGGTGAGATCAAAAGAGAATAAAAATATATTCCTTCTTATCTTAAATATGAATCTGAGCCTGGCAGAATCAGCAAGCGAAGCAGAGACATTTAAGATGTACTGACTCTAAGATCTGTAACTGCTAGGGCGTGTTTCTCATTTTTGCATCCAAGCTTTCAAAACTCCTCCTGTGATGGCTTCTTTAAGAAGCACAGGTTTGTCGTGCACCACATTCCTTGGCCACTTCCACTGCTATATCAGCCACAGTTGCTTGTAAGGTTAACAACATGAATTATTGAAGAGAGAAGAAGAGACTGTCTAATCTACTTCCTCCAGAAGACACCCACATATCATAAAATGTCAGAACGGCAGAAACAGAGACAATAAATGAAGAACTCTCCTTAGCCAGCACAGCAACAAGGATAATCTCTCAGAATGCACCTCTGACCCTACATATGTTCCATATGAAACAAAACAAATATGTAATATAGGAAACAGAAGAGTTCTTCTTCAAAGAACTTCCAACAACTCAACTCTATTAGATATTTAAAAATATTTATCCACTTTACATCCCAATATCAGCCCCCTTTCCTCCCGTGCAGATCCTACCCTATCTCCCCTCCTCTTCTTTGAGAAGGTTCTAATCACATTTTGTGGTGGACAAGGGAAGAATTACTGTAGTCTCCTGCTCCACAAAAAAAGTTCCAAAATGGTGGTGCTAGCAAAAACTCTCTGTGCAGAACACTTTCTCCTCAATTCTAATAATAGATATGAAATTCTGGGAAAATGAAAACAAAAAGATTCTAGACTAGCCAGCAGAATGTGGAACCGGAAAAGTCACTTTCAGCCTCTACCTTCTTCCTTGTTCTAGAGAGCAGAGAGTTCCTGGGGACAGATGGAAGTTCACTAGTGCTACGAAATATGACAGTGGCAGGAGTAAAGGGGTAACTGGCAGGCTCATTCCAATGTGTCCTCCTGAGAAATTATGACATCTGACAGACCTGATATAAGGAAAGTTTGTTGTGGGGAAAGGGGGCTTGTAAAAGAGATAGAGACAGAGAAAGCGGGGTGGGGGGAGGGGCTAGAGAAGGACAGAAAGAAAAAGAGAGACCTGCTGAGAACATGTTGATAACAGAAAGAAAGCTAGAGAGAATGAGAAGGGAGGGAAAGGAGGGAAGAAGGAAGAGATGAAAGAAGAAGGAAGAGGAGAAGGGGGAATGAGGAGGAAGAAGAGAAGGAGAAGGGGCGGGGTGGTTAGCGAACAGTTCTCTTATAGACTGCCAGACCATGCACACCTGGCCACTGCGTAGGTAGTAATGGCTGTCGATGTGACGCAAGCTGTTGCTAGGCCGCCTTTGGGCGGAGCCTAGTGGAGTTGTCTGTATGATTTCTATGAATGTGTCTAGACTGAGGAAAATTGAAGGCAGGAAATTATTCTTGAATATTTTTGATACTGTCAGAGCCCCTTGCTCCCTGCTGATACCAGCAACATTCCCTATCACTCAGTGCCCATTTATTTCCTGGCTAACCCGAGTCAATGACTTGCAATCTATAGGTGTGATCTCTATGGGTAGAAATATTGGAATCCTGCAGATCTTTGAGGAATCACTCATTACTGCAGTAATAACTTGCCCATTTTCTGTCTTCTGCTCCAGAATGCTGTGGTCAGGAAGGCAGCTAAGTGAGAAAAATCCAGATTCATGTGCTCTGTCAAGCTTTACCAGCCAATGTGTATATTAATAGAGTCCAGGTGCCTTGTCTGCAAGAGGCAAGCTCCTGAGGATGGAATTTCAGAGGCAGTACAGGGTGGAAGGTTTGTGCATGTTGCCCTCAACCCTCCACTTTTAAAAAGAAACCACCTGACCTGCTAAGGCTTCAAGACTAACACTGTGCTGCCCCTGAAGGAAAGACAAGAAGTAGATTCAAAATAGCTAATCCTTTGGGAAAGCTCTGAAATAGAAACGAGAGTGAAAAATTTTAAGACTGATAAAGTTCAGCAAAATATTTGTGTGATTTTCCACATTGTTAAAAAAATTAAAATATTAAAATCATTGAGGACATTCCATCTGAAAGGGACCTTAGTAAGTAAAATTTCCACATGCTTCATTTCAGAGAGGAAGAGAAAGGCGTCCAGGAGTCCCAGACACTTGCTGAATTTTCTAGAGTGGAGGCTTTAGATTCTGCCAGAATCTGTAGCACAGTCATAGTTTAGGTCTCCTTGACTCCCAGGGATTTAGTACACCTCCTTGGTGGTGTCCAATCTCTTGAACTCGACACATGTCTCATTCATAACTTTCCAATATTTTTATCCCTCCATCCATCTACCACATATCATCATACTTGAGTGTTGGAATGACCTGCTCCCACACATAGTGCATCAAAAGGCTATGTAGGCGTGCCCCTGTATTTTCAATTGTTAATTGCAGCACCAAGTATTGGCAGGATATTTTGTATTGTCATTTCTATGTCCCATCACCTGTTTTCTACAAGTAAGTATTTGTTACTTTCCCATCTGCCCTGAAAGAGGGAAAAGCAAGCTTCGATGGGGGAGGTTATGGAAGGCCACATTGCCCTTTATTTGGCCAAAAGCAATACTAACATATGGACTGGGCATAGTCTGGCTCCTGCTGTGCTCATAATGGGTAAACTGGATCCTCTCCCACTACGCTAATAGCTTTTTTGTGTGAGAAAGGAATGTGGCTTTTGTTAAATAAAGAGCTGGCAGCTGGAGCAGGGACAGAATGAACAGGTAGACAGAAACTCAGGCAGACACAGAAGGAAGACAGAACTTGGTCTAGATGAAGCCAGGAGGTAAAGAGAGAGAGAGAGAGAGAGAGAGAGAGAGAGAGAGAGAGAGAGAGAGAGAGAGAGAGCTATGAAGAAGCAGAGAAGTCAGGTTATGTTAGAAGAGAGCTGAGAGACTGCTGCAGCAAAATTGCCAACAGCCTTAAACTATATAGATGTCTTCATGTCTTTATTTTTAAACCACAAACAGGACTCAGAAAGCCCTGTAATGTATGACTTATGAAAATTGTTCCATTTTAATTTATCTGTTCCTAATTATAGCATTAAATGAGGAACTCTAATTATTTTAACAAAATTATTGTCTGACAAAGATCAAAATTAAAAGAGAGATATAGGGAAAAGGGCTAGGTGGATACTCTCCAAAGCCATGTACAGATGTGTTAGCCAGCTGGCTTCTTGTGATATCAACTTGAAAAATGTCCAATTAGC
Source organism: Grammomys surdaster (assembly GCF_004785775.1). Lineage (NCBI taxonomy): Eukaryota > Metazoa > Chordata > Mammalia > Rodentia > Muridae > Grammomys > Grammomys surdaster. The sequence goes on along the minus strand of NW_021621003.1, from coordinate 686,192 downwards.
AATGTGAAACTATCATGCACGCCATGCAGAAAGAATATTAATCCTTTATACAGTGATATGTTTAGGATAAAGCACAAGACACAGTCGAATACAAGTCTGAAAATGTGTCAAGGAAATCATCAACCTTGGGGAATAGTCAACATTAACCCTCCCAGTCCCTCTGTCAGTGTTGGTAAAATCCTACTTAAAAAAAAATTGTTTAGTTGGTTAGTTGGTTGAATTTTTTAAATAGATTCTTATTATGTGCCCTCATACTGGCCTAGAACTTGCAATGCTCCTGACCCAGCATCCTAGGGACAGGATTATAAGCAGGAGCCAACATTCTGGAATTGATAAAATTATCTTCACAAAACACAAAAGCAGACTATCTCACTGTGAGCTTGAGTGGCCCAAATCCCCAAATTACTCATTTATGTTTGTCGTTGCCTGTGTTAAATCTCCTTAAGAGTTCATAGGTCCATTTCATGGACTTAGCTAGAACATTTGTAGGTTTTATACAAAATGAGTCCTCCTTAGAATACTTCCCCTCAGGTTCCCATTAAGTTAAGTTTTAAAATTGTAATATCAACTGGTAGAGTCCAGTGGAATCTGTTAGTTGAAATTTTGTTTGTTCAGTTGAACCTAAAGTCTCCTCTGTTTTTATGAGGAAACTCTCTAGAGTCTAGTTGTTGTCCTCTAAAGAATGTCTCTACTTCTTTACCACCTCTGTAAGCACTGAAATTTGAAGAGATGCCAAGAGGGAGGTCAGCTTCAAATCAGGATCTGTAGAAAATGTAGCCAAATGTTCCAACTACAGACTATTGCTACTGTGATATGATTTGTATTTATAGTCTTAGTCTATAAACAAATATATAGGTATGGTATCATGACCATCCACTTTATCTGAGCAAAGATCCTTTGACAAAGGAAACAGAGGTGCCAGTGTATGAAGGAGTGATGTTAATAATTCATAGAGACAGCAGATACCAGCTAGGGGTGTTCTGGATAAGTTAGAACACTTGCCCTGCAAGAAATAGATTGTGAATTGCAGCTAACCTTCATGTGTAGAAAAGAGAGAAGCTGGGTACCTTATCCTTCATTTTCTCTAATTTGAAACTCAGCTACCATGGAAAAGTAACATATCTTCATTTTCCTGATCAGAAATCAACTTTAGAAGCATGAGGAGAAAAAGGTCTGTTTTAATTACCTTTGGAGTTTGGCATAGCAAGCTTGGTGTCTCATTTAAAGAGTTCACATATTGCAGGGCTGCTCATTGCTTACAGTACTGGCCTCTTAAGCACAGATGCTGCATTGTAGTGACTAAGGATGGTCATTCAGCCTTCTTGTTTCATTAGAAAAGACTTTGCTGTCTGCATAGGGCATCTCTTATTGAAAGGAAAGCAAGGGAAGAATGCTGATGTCAGTCAGTTGAGCAGCTAAGTCTGCCAAGAGAAGATCAGCAAGCGATATCCTTCCTGCTTGGCACTCTGCCATTTGCTTGTGAAAGGTCACTGGGTGGCGTTTTACTGGAGTCAGTGCAGATGCCTTAACCCAAGTATTTACAAAATGAAACAGAACCAAAATGGGAAGTGGGTTGAGAGTTGTATGTATAGATAACCAATATTCTGCTAAATCTAAAGTCTTCCTTTTAAAATTGAATTATGTACAAAGAATAGAAAAAAAGTAAAAGATGATTGTACCAACTATCTGACATTGAGTATATCCAGAACAAAATTCAAGTCTTGGTATGAAAATAAATTAAATTACTTTAATAATCTGAATGGGATAGCTTTGTCTGAAAAATAAAATATTCTGTTTTGACACCAGGGATTTGTTCCTCAATTTCTGTTTAGATCATTCTTGAGTCTAAAAATTCAGATAAAGGACAACTTGCAGCCCTGATAGAAGGCCACTGACTCATTCTGACAATGACGGGACCTTCATGCCACAGTCCCAAGCAAGATGGCTCTGTGTTCTTACCAGCCCATTCCCAAGGAGACTTATAATGACAAATTGCCAATCATCAAGGTGGCCATTATGTCATTCTATTACCAGGAGGCCTGGCTTTGGGTTAAAGTACTAATTCTGCATAGGAAATGGTGCAGATTCCTTCAGGCTCTCTGTGAATTTCTAAGTGGTTACACTTGATGAATAAAGGAGACTCTGAAGCAATGAGTCTATTGCCCAGGCACAGCAGCAAAAGTTGTAAACCCTCTTAGTTTTCTTTGGGCCCATAGCATTTCAGATGGTTCCTCAACCTTAAGTCCTGCTCCATAGACTGTGCTAGAAAACTGGAGGAAGAAAGGTCATTAAATCTCCCCAACTCCTATATGCTGTTTGTTTACATTTTGTTCTGAATTACAAACCCACTGAAGGCAGAGCTAGGTTTAAGCCTTCTCCAGTTTCTTTCCTTACAAAGTACACCAAATTATAGCTTCCAAGGGATGCTAATGTTCATTTTGCCTTCTCTTAGTAATTGCACATGTGAAAAGATGGACCATTTATTGAGCTCATATAATTATGATAGTGAAACTTACAAGTGAGAAGCAGGCATGGATCAGAACTTTGTTGGTAACAAAATCAGTCTCTGTGGCTTCAACCCCTTTTTCCAAGTGGGCTTATAAGGAAGATAGTCACTGTCAGTATGCATTCTACTGTTGTGCTAAAACAATTTGGATAGGAAAGAGATTATTTCAGCATGCAACTCCTAGAAGGAAGTTAGGGAAGGCACTTCATTAAGGGATCTGGAGACAGAAACTGAAGCAGAGACCATTGAGAAGTGCTGGTCTACATGAATTGATCAGACTGCTTTCTTAGACCATTGAGGACCACTCACACAGAGATATCACTGCCTACACTGAACTAGGCCTGCCCTGACCAATCATTAAACATGCAAATGCCCTTGACAAACTTGCCAAAAGGCAATCTGATAGAGAAAATACCTTGATTAAGGTTTCCTTTATCAAAATTACTTTAATGGGTATCAAGTTGAAAAACAAACAAAAACTAACCATCAAGCATAAAATATTCCCCATCTCAATATTCTAAGTAGAATTAAAGGTATCTTGTCATGTGACCTCTGTGTCCCAGAAAATTAGTGCCACTGTTGCATTGGTTTTACCTTCCTTACATTATATCAGTGGTTCTCAGACCTGGGGCTACTTTAGTTATTCCATGATAGGGACATTTGAAAATATCTAAGATGTTTTCTGTTGTCATAGCTAGAAAAGGGTGTGAGGTTGGCATCTAGTGAGTAGAGGTCAGATATGATGATAAACAGTTTACAGATCACAGAACAGTTCTTTACCATATGTCAAGATGTCATGGCTTGAGCATTCTGTCATATGACTCTTAATATCTAGCAATCTTTTGATATATCCTGTGGAGTGGCTAGAGGAGGGTTCACAGGAGAGACAAGGTGACTGTGATTGACAGTTTTATGTGAATTTGATACAGTGTAAAGTAATCTGAAAGAAGGGAACCTCAATTTAAAAAATGTCCTCAAAAGATTGGACTACAGACACGCCTGGAAGGCATTTTCTTAATGAGGGATTAATGGGGAGGGCCCAAGCCATTATGGGTGGTGCCATACCTAGGCTGGCAATCCTGTGTTCTATTAGAAAGCCAGTAATCAGCACATGGTCTCTGCATCAGCTCCTGTCTCCAGGTTCCTGTCCTGCTTGAGTTCCTGCCCAGATTTCCTTTGGTGATGAATAGTGCTGTAGAAGTCTAAACCTGATAAATCCTTCCCTCCCCAAGTTGCTTTGAACATAATGTTTCATCACAGCAGTAGTAATACTAACTAGGGTAGTGAATAAGTAGAGGAGTATTCCAGGAATAAATTGCAATTGCACCTGAACAGGCAGGTACTAGCCTAGAATATTGAGAGAGCTCTGAGGAAACCTGCCTACTCTAAAAAGAACCCGTATTGGGGAATACTGAGAATAAGTTTGACATTCTACTTTGGAAGACATCAAATATATTATGTTAAAGAGCTGTTGGTATTTAACAATGCAGAACTGACATATCTAAAGTAAGTGGTGAAGATGTTACAGATGTCATAAGAGTATCACTGTACATAATACAGACTAGCAATGAAAAATCAGGAGACATTGGCAATTTAGGTTATCACAATAATTTAAATATATGAGCCCAAATTAAAAGATAATGATAATAATAATAATAATAATAATAATAATAATAAATCCCAAAGAATGAATTCTCTGGCTGTTGCTCAAGGAGTTTAGTGATAAAGGGATATGGAAAAGAGAAGGTTGGACCCAAAGATTGGGAATGCATAGGAGGTGAAGTCCCAGGCAGGATATGAAGCAACAGCAAGACAATAATAAACAGTAAAGAAGGACACCTGAATTAAAATTAAGAGTGAGGTATTATCTAATCCAGCAGGCAAACAGAAATAAGCCATACTCCTTTTTTCTGAACATTTGCCATTAGAATTCTCACCTCTTCTTTTTCTCTTTACTTCTCAATTTAAGCCTATCTTGGAGTCCCAGCAAAATACATGTTTCTGATTGATACAGCCATGGTCAATACACGGAAAGAGCAAAAGATGACTGGATATTTACTCTAGGAGAATACAAAGGTATTTGGATCTAAGGAGACATGAATACTTACAAAGACTAGAGATTCACCATAGGTTAGAGATAGAGCGTAGAGCATGGCAGTCTTGGATTAAATATGTTGCAATAAAAGATATGACTTTTAGCTACCTTTCCATCATTGCAACAAAATGTGAAGTGTTTATTTTATAAAGAGACAGGGCTTACCTTGGCTTAACATTTAAGAGATTACACTCCATGATATTTTGGCCTTGCTTTAGAGCTATAGAAAGGCAGCACATCATGGCAGGAATTCACAATGAAGCAAAACTTTCTTGCATCATGATCCAAGGAGGAAAGAAAATGGAGACAAAGTTCCACAATCCTACTTGGGAACTTGCCTCAATGATTTAGGGACCTCCATTAAGCCCTACCTCTGAAGGGTACATTAGCTCTTCAAGTATTATGTTGGAGTACCAAGTATTTAACATATGAGTCTTTGGAAGACACTCATGTCTAAACCATAGCAGTTTGTAAAAGGAAGAGTGAATTAACAACTTTCAACACTCAAGACTAGGATCTTTTAATAAAACAATAGACATGCAAGTGGTTTCAACAGCTAAGCTGTACCATCTAATGCAGATTATGTCTGAATTGGAAGAGGAAGGGGGAAGTCCACTCCTTTCCAACACCTGAGCATTGTGGGAAAAGGACATGGAAGGGAGGAACAAAATAAGTATATGCACATTACAACTCTTCTCTTTCACCCTGATCTCTGACAGGCTACTGGATAAGTGAAGCTAAGACTGAAGGAGACATTGTACCTTTTGAGTTTCACCGTGTTTTTGTGTGAGCATGATGGGTTACACACTAGATTAGATTCTATCTTGGAAGCTATTCAAGAAGATTCTCCCAGGCTCCAGGCAGTCTCCCAGAGGAGTTGAGACCAAATGGGGATCTCAGCTAGATTACATAGGAATCCCCAATTGAGCTATAGGGACAGTGTGACTGACAGTTAAGGAGCATGATCACAGCCTTTCTGAGACAAGAAGAGAACAACCATCAACTTAGGCATCTGGGTCATTATAGCAAACAACATCAGTAGGCATAAGGCAGTCACCAGATATCATTCATGAGGACCCAACTTCTTCTGTACTTCTCTAGACTCATGTAAAGCCAAAGGAAAGAAACAGAGTGGGAGATGGTTGACAGCTGTCTGAGAAACTGAATGATTTTATTTAATATAGACTCAGTATGATCTAGGGGAGCTATTTATAAGATTGGATTATCTCAGAATTTGATCATACAATTAAATAATTTTCTCCTGTGCTTTAAAAGGTTGGGCAGGAGGCCAGGCATCTTAGAGACAAAAATAAAAAAAATATTATGGTTTTTCTTCATTTGTGAAAGCTACCGAGAGAATTAAATTTACAACTATCCTATAAAGCGCTTAGCTACATGCTAGATATCTAGAAGGTGACTGGTAACTAAGCACATTAAATGTGTTAAGTAAGGTCTAATAAAAAAAACAATTGGATTTGGCAGTTAAGAAAATATTTTCACTTGTGGGCATTTTTAGTGATGATGTATTTGTTTTAGTCGACTTTTTACAGTTTTAGTTACAGAGTATGTTCAGCTAACCCATGAAGAGATTTGTGCTGCAACATCCTACCATACAGGGCTCTTATTCTACACAGAGACAGAAGGGAAGGAATAGAAGACAAAATTGAGATACTGCCTTGTCAGTACCCAATTTTGTCATCCATTAGGACTAAGACCCATTAAGGAATCTTAAATCCTACTTTTGGAAACTTACTTCAAAGTAATTACCTTGGTGAGAATGGATTTTTGCTAAGTGAAAGATGGAAGATAAACATAAAGAAAATATCATGTCTTTCAAAGTTGTACCCAAGGATTTTTTAGTTGAAGATGGTCATAAGAAAGCTGAATTCATTCCACAAACCCTAAAATTGTGGTTTTTGAGTGGATTTTCACCACTTCATAAACTGGAAGGACTCTTGATTTTCTAAAAGACCCCTTGGTTTTCTCATCTCAGGTAAGGCTGTGGTTCATTGAAGCTTCCAGACATATAGAGCCCTTAGTGACCCATATATAATTATATTATATATACTCCACTCAGAAGCCAAGTAGATCACACGGACATAGTACAGTGGGGTGGTAGGTTCTGACTCCACAATTCTCTCTCAGGCATTGTGTACTCTTCCAACTTCACAGTGCAAAACTCTGTCCCTTGCTTGCCTGGGTGTACCCTCTATCAACTGTGGCTATATGACTGTTTCTTTACTACAAACTCATTCCGTACTCCCAGGTAGGCCATCTTCTTCCTCTTTCTCCTGCTCTTCCCTCCCCTCTCTTCCTCCTCTTTTTTGTTTCTCCTCACAGTCCTGCTATTACAATTCACAAGTCCTATGTTCTATGATCTCATGTCCCAGGGCCTCCAAGGACAAAGGCAGTAGTGCCTTTCAGATGGTCTGGCACCATTACCAGTGTGCGTGCATTAAATACTATGGTCATATAATATGAGCATTATTAGTCATTAGAGACATACAATCAAAACCACAGTATTATAGTTCTTCACTCATACCCACTAGGACAGATATATCAAAAATGTGAAAAATGAGCTGTTTGATGTGGATATCGGATATTGGGAAGGATATCAAGTGCTCATAACAGCTGAGGTATCTCTCCAGCCCCCAGTCTTTATAATGTCTATTTTCTCAATATTGTTAATAGCATGTGTGTTATTTTATAAACACTCTTACAGTGAGGCCATGGAAGAAGCTGACACATACCTTTGACGTGATGTTTTGTCCTGCAATGAACTTGGCACTGAATTCATCCTTTAATTTTCAGTCACAAATTTACTGTTTAGTTTGTGGTAAAAAATACTGTCAAAGATACTCATTTTCTTGTCAGTTTACTAAATCTCATCATCATTCCAACATCATCAAAGTTTTAAGTTTAGTCCTAAAAAGAAAGATAGAGAGAAAGAAAGAAAGAAAGAAAGAAAGAAAGAAAGAAAGAAAGAGAGAGAGAGAGAGAGAGGGAGGGAGAGAGAGAGAGAGAATAACAACAGCAAGTGTTGCTGAGGATGTGGAGAACTTACTGTGGGGTAGGCGGTAAAATGACACAAACAACATGGTGGTATCTCAATAATTTAGCCACAGAATTCACCCAGGACCTGAACAGTCCACTCTTAGGCTTGTATCAAAAAGCTTGGAAACAGGTCCTCAGACAAATACTCATGTGCAAATATTCACACTAGCACCCTTCATCAAAAGCAAAACGTGCTGGGCTTTGGACATGAAGTGTTTTCCAAGAGGCTAGGCTCCTAGTGCAAGCAGTGTTCAGAGATGGGCCACAAGGGCTCTGTCTTCGTTCATGATGTAGTCTATTGACAGGCGTGAAGCAATTACTTGGTGGATGAACTCTGGAAGTAGGGCCTAGTTGTGGAATTCAATGACCAGGAGCATGTCTTCAAAGGGTGTATCATGCTCTGCCCCTTCCTTCTCTCTTTGTTCTCTGGCTGATGTGAAATAATCCACTTTCCTCCACCATATCCTCTCTATATGGTTAGTACAAAGCAACAGAACCAGCCAACCATGAACTGAGATTTTAAAACCAGGAGATCAAATCTTTTTTCCTTTTTAATAGTTCCTCTCAGGCATTTGATACAGCACTAGAAAGTCTGACTAATATTATACGGAGACATCAAAATGTTCAACAGATAAACAGATAAAGGTTATATTTCAGAGTTTAATGAAGTGTTGTTTATCCATAAAACAGAAACCAAGCACTGTAATACATGTCCCAACAATGAGAGTGGATATTATATACACTGTGTTAAGTCAAAGAAGACAGCGTTAAAAGGTCCTGTTTTATAGGATTTCATAATACAAAACACAAAATACAAAATATTCAGAACAAGTAAATACAGAGATAGAAAGTAGGTTGCCTATAGTTGGGGGAGTGAGGGGATGGGGAATGATCGCTCAGTTGATACTGACTTTATTTTGTAGTCATAAAATGTTGTGGAACTAGACAGAGGAAGTGTCAGCACAATACCATATTTAGTGTGCACTAAGTGCCACCTAATTTTATGGTATGTATGTTTTACCTAACTTTTAGATTAATACTTAAAAACATAAAAATAACCAAACAAACAAAACCCAGAACCCAAGATGAGAGTATACTTGAGAAATATCTTGAGAAGGGACTATTTAAGTCATGAGATTTAATGTACCTCATACAAGCTAGTGAAATTCCTGGTAGAATAAATTTGTGGAACAAATGACCTGCTGGATATGTTTCCAGGACTCTGTAAAGCAGTTTGAAGTGGGAGAATCCCAGTTTGCCCTGTCCACAAGCCCAGCGCTTCCTCTTACTGGGTAATGAATGGCTCCTAGTCGATGCACAACATCTGTGGACCAGAATATTTTTTCTCATGTCCTAGTTCTTGGGGTTCTAATAAGAAATATACTCTCTTCACCTCATCTACTCTAAACTTCACATTTTTCTCTGCTGGCTAAGTAACATCTAACTGAAATCCCCTGTTTCATAATGTGTGGCATCAGAATCCCATTATCAAACATTTCCTTCCTAGAAAACCTCACAGTTTACTGAGAACATTCCAGTTCCTCATTAAATCTTTAAAACGCATGATGACAACTACTCAAGAGAGAAATAACTCAGCAGCACAGCATGGCAAGATCATTCAAACAGTGAGACAGGGTAGAATTTCCTAAAAGAAGGTGACTCATATTCCCAGGCCCTGATTCTAGGCTGAATTTAGTTTTTGAGTTGTTCATTTGCTCCTAAAGTCCCTGTAGTGAGACTCTTGCTTTCCTGATTGCCCCAGCTGATGGCAGATAAAATAATTTCAGGAGCCCTTTGAGCTTTAAATATTTTATGATAGCTATGGTATCCTTCCCAAACCAAGCGTGAGGCAATGAGTAGCTCCAGTGGAGTTTGTGTATCAGTGAGGCTGTGTTTTCAGAATAAAAGGACAAACTTAAATACTCACTGTAATAGCTAATCTTGGTTGTAACTTGAACACAACCTTTTCTTTAATTGAAAATAGATTATTTTATACAATGTCATGGTTTCTCCCTCTCTCATCTTCTCCCACACATTCCCTATCCCCCACCTATTCAATTCTACATCCTCTTTTTCACTCTTCTTAGAAAGCAAACAGGAAAAATAAGCACCAGAAGCACAAACATGAAGAGATACACACGCACGCAGGCATGCACACATACATACACAAAAATCATAAAAACACAAAATTGGAAAACAGTATATAAGCACAAGCCTAGTAAGGTAAAAAAAAAAAAAACCAGCACTGAGTTTGAGTTGACCATCTACTGCTGGGCATGGGGTCTACCCTTAGGTGTAGTTTGTATACCCAGTGAGACTGCTGAAGAAAACTATTTTTTTCCTCTATCAATTTAGACAACTTCTTGATTAGGGATAACTATATGTGCCTGGTTTCCCTCTCAGTGATCAGATCCCACTGTCGGGAAAATGTGCAGACCCTGAGCGTGCTGCCACTGGCTCTGTGAATTCTTACGCCTGTCAGTCCGGCTGTATTTAGAAGGCTTTGTTTCCTTGGTGTCCTCCATCCCCCCACCCTTTGACTCTTACAATTTTTCTCCTTTCTCTTCAGCAGAGTTTTCTGAGTCCTTGGGGAAGGAGTTTGATAGGGGCATCTCATTTAGGACAGGGTGTTTCAAGTTCTCTCATTCTCTGCACATTCTCTAGTTATGCATCCAGTTGATTCCCGTCTATAACAGGTGGAGCCTTCTTTGGTGCTGAGAGAAGCACTGATCTATGGCACAGCAGAAAGTCACTAGATGTCATCTTGCCACATCCTTTCAGTAGAACTATAGTTTTAGGTTTTCCCATAGGTCCATGACCTCTCAGGTTCTTTGTCACCTGAACAGTGTCAGACATGGGTTCTATCTCATGAAGCGGGCTTAAATTGGATTGGATCATGGCTGGCTACTCTAACAACTTTAATGCACTATTTTGCAAATATATCATGTAGGCAGGTCATCATTTTAGATGGGACGGTTCGTAATTGGGTTGGTGTATGCCTTTCTCCTTTGGTAGCATGCAGAGTTCCTTTCAGTACCATGGACACTAGTCAGTAGGCGTGAAGGCTTTAAAGAGGCACCAGCTCAACTTCTCTGTGTTCAATGATATATGTAAGTATAATAAGGAGTTACTATCATTTTGTGGAGAGCAATCAATAGCCTTGGCAATACCCTGAGTTGTTTGATGGTTTTCATGGGGCTACTTTGGTCACCAACTCAATTAGATGTAACTCTTTCCCAGAAATGGAGCTTTCATTTGGTGGTAAGAGATATTTAGGTGGGACTATCTCCCCTGTTATTTGGTGATTCAGTATAGATTCCTTTACTTTGTGCATATATTTTAAAAAGCTTCTACTATAGTAAGTTTCCATATGACTATTGAGATGACCCTTAAGTTTAGCTGTCCCTCCATCTAGTCCTCTTACACCCTCTTTCCTCCTCATTTATTTTAATCCTTCCATTTCAATCACTCCTGTGACCTGTCTCCCCATAACTATATATTTTATTTTTCCTTCCTGGAAAAATTTACTTTTACTTTTCTTTCCCTAGTTTACTCTATATTCCATACTCTGTGATGTTACAGTACATACATATTGAAGGATTAACTCTAACATCCACATACGCAGAAATACATATATTTGTCTTTTTGGGGTCTGGCTTATCTTACTCAGGGTGATATTTTTATAGCTCCGTCTATTTATCTGAAAATTTCATTTCTAACAGCTGAGTAGTATTCCACTGTGTAAATGTACCACATAATCAGTACTCATTAATCTGCTGATGGGTATCTAGGCTGCTTCCAATTTCTGGCTATTAAGACTAGAGCAATGATAAGTATAGATGAGAAAATGTCTCTGCTTTCCTTTGGATACATGGCCAAGAATGTGATAGCTGGATCTTGAGGTAGAACTATTCCCAGCTTCTCAAGGAACCACCACACTGACTCCAATACTGATGGTACAAGTACCCTTCTGCCAACAATGGATGAGCATTCCCCTTAATTTACATTCTCAGCCATTGGTAAAGGTGCAGCTTCAATTGCAGTAGAGACTCAGGCACATGGGAGATGCCAGTGCCATGGGGTGACCACCAAGTACAGAGACAGTCCTAGAGTAGAGCCAGCCTAAGCCTTTGAGACAAGTTGAGTGTTCTGTAGGTGGCAGAGTCAGAGAACTGGAGTTGCCCAAGCTTGTGGAGACCAGAGAGGGTTGTGAGTGAGTTTCCAACATAAAGCACTAACTTTGTAAAACTGCTGAATTTTGGCTTCACCTTGACTGTGACTGTATCTTGATTTTTTTCCTCTTGGAGAAAGAAAATATGCTACTTTAAAAAAAGTTTCCTTTTACAGAGCCTACAGTTAAGAGAGTTCATACTTTAGAAATAATGTATTTTAAAAGAGATTTGGAACTTCTAATTTTTAAAATCTTTAGAGTGTGAGACTTCTTAGTTGCATTTTGTTTTATATTGTGATGTTAATATTAACAAGACATCTTGATGGGGGAAGAAAGTTTATGGTTTAATAGTGATTTACTTGTGTTTTAGTTAACAGGAGGTCAGTTGATTGTTCTCTGTTTGTTTGTTTATTTGTTTGTTTGTTGTCAACTTGACATTAAAGTCTTCTGAAGAAAGGGACACTTAGATGAGAAAACACCTCCCATCAGTTTGGCCTGTAGACAATTCTGTGGAACATTTTCTTGATTGAAGTGGAAGAGTGCAGCCTCCTGTGGGACAAGGAACTTTTGTTACAGGGGATCAAAGCATGAGAAACAGTGGTACAGAGGGGCAGGTTACAGTCTTTCCTGTCCAAGACTGGATTCAAGGGTTGTCAAGATGACTCAATGGGTATAGGGGCTGAGGACAAACCTCATGGCCTGAATCTCATCCCCAAGCACCACATAGTGATGGGAGAGACCCAACTCTCACAGCTGTCTCCTGACCCACACCTGTACTTTTGAGAATGTATCTACAATGGAATTTCCACAACAAGTTAGACATGTAAGAAAACACACAAAAGAGATGTGATTCAAGCCTAGACTATGACTTCCTACTTTAAAAGCTCTTAAATCTCAGGGTCTGGTTTTAAAATCTAGAGATAATTACTTTCTGGCTTATCTTGTTGGTAGCTGGAAAGACAAATCAGAAATGGCATGTGAGTAGCTTAGTAAACTGTAAAATATTTATTTATTTATTTATTTATTTATTTATTTATTTATTTATTTACCAATTCATTCATTCATTCATTTACTTATTTAACTTCACATCCTGACTGCAGTGTCCCCTCCCCTTTTTTTCCTCCCTCCTGCCTTCTCTATCAACTCCTCCTGCATTTCTCTTCAGAAAAGGGCCAACTTCAATAGATATCAACCAGGTATGGCATATCAAGTTGCAGTAAAACTGGGCACCTTCTTTTCTATTAAGGCTAGAAAAGGCAATCCAGGAGGGGGAAAGGGTCCCTAAAGTAGGCAAAAGAGTCAGAGACAGCTCCTGCTCTCACCTTTGGGAGTCCCACAGGAGACCAAGCTATACAACTGTAAACTTAGGTGCTGAGGGCCTAGGTCAGTTCCATTGAGTCTCCCTGGTTGGCTTGTCAGTGTCTGTGAAGCCTGATGGGCCCAGGTTAGTGGATTCTATGGGTTTTCTTGTGGTGTTCTTGATACCTCTGGGTCTTAAAATCCTACCCTCCTCCACTCTTCCTCAGGATTCCACAAGCTCTGCCTAATGTTTGGCTGTGGATCTCTGCATCTATTTTCACCAATTTCTGGGTAAAGCTTCTCTGGTGACAAATGGACTATACTAGAATATCATTAGAAATCATTTCGTTGACTTTCTTTTTTTTTTGCCATTCATGTTTGGTTCTATTGTGAGACTCTGGGCTATCCAGTCCAGTCCCTGGTTCCTGGTCCTCCAGACAGTGTGCACTCTCTGTTGGTACATGTGTCTCAAGTTGAATCACTCATCTATTGTCCACTCCCACACTGTGCCACCTCTATCCCAAAACACCTTTTAGGCAGGACAAATTATAGGTTGAAGGTTTTGTGGTCCAGTTGGTTGCTCCCAATTCCTCCCCTGGAAGATTTGCCTAGTTACAGGAGATGGCCAGTTCAGCCTCCATATCCCCCATTGCTAGGAGTCTTAGCTAGGGTCACTCTCATAGATTCCTGAGAGTTCCTTTTGCCCTTGGTTTCTAGCTCATCCCAGAGATGCCCTCCACCCCAATTTCCAGTTGTCTTTCCCAGTATTCTTTTTCTGTCCTCTCCACACCTAATTCTTCCTGTCCCCATCACCACTCCCAACCCTAGTCCAGAACAAACAAATCTTTACTCTGTTTCTCCTTCTCAATAAGAGTCACACATACCTCCTTGACCCCTCCCTGTTACTTAGATTCTTTGGGTCTGTAGATTGTAGCATGGTTATCCTGTACTTTACAGCTTATATCAACTTATAAGTGAGTAAATACCATATCTGTCTTTCTGTGGCTGGGTTACCTTACTCAGGATGATTTTTTTCTAGTTCTATCCACTTGCATGAAAATTTCATGATATTATTGTTTTTAATAGCTGAATAATACTCCATTGTGTAAATGAACCACATTTTTTATCTATTCTTTGATTGAAGGACATCTAGGTTATTTTCAATTTCTGGCTATTATGAATAAACCTGCTGTGAGCATAGTTGAGCAAGGGTCTTTGTATATGAACATACTTTGGGTCTTGAGGGAGAACTATTCCGAATTTTCTGAGAAACCACCAAATTGATTCCCAAAGTACTTGCGTAAGTGTGCACTCTTACCTTGCTCCACATCCTTGCCAGCATGAGCTGTCACTTGTGTCTTTGAAGATGTTCGATATTTTAAAGAGACTTTGGACCTAAGCCTTTAGGTCACCCCAATCTCATATCACAAGATGCTGTCTGGTCCTCAAGGCTGCAGCTCATGGCTTCAGTGGGTTTTCTTTCATCTACACCTTAGCCCATTCATACATCATTCTTTGATATCTTCCGTTCGTGTTCTGTCTTACTGGTTTTGATGCCTGAAGTCAACAAAGTGCATTCTCCATCATGTCTCCAAGTCATTCCCCTTCTTTAAGATCCGGGCTGACCAAAACAGATTCTGCTACTCTTACTGACTTAATTCATTTTATTTTTTTAAACAAGAAAGCATGTATTTCTTGATGTGCTTAACAACTTCTGCAGCGCTTCTTGTTAAAGAGTTTTCATATATATAAGTTAACTCAGTAATTTATTCACATTGAAGTGGCAGCTTTTCCTACAAAATAGCTTTGCCAAGGTCTCTCCAACCTGAATATGCATTTCCTTCTCATAGATCTTGTTTCCTAATAAAGAACAGTGTTCATTGTGTTCCCTGTTCACTGTTGGCATTTCCCTCACCTTGTTCTCCTTATCACAGCTGTGTGACCCCAGGGTCATCATTAACATCATGTGACCTTCATGACACACCATCTCTGATAAGGTGGCCAGGCCACTGAAATAGGCTGTGACTTTGTGAATCACCAAGGAGGCCACAGCTCAGCCTCTTGATGTTGCTATTTCTAACTTGAGTCTCAGCAGAAAAAGGTTGCCGGACAAGTGGGAATGCATTCCCACTGTAACACAAATCAGGATTATGATGCAGCTGCCCTTCTCACCACCTTTTACCCAGTGAGAAAAAAAAAAGAATTCACAGAAATGCATAGTCCACATGTTCACAGCTGATAAATGGTGGGACCTATGTCTCAAGCCCAAGGTACTGGGCATCAGTTTTTACCAACTTGGCACAGTAGCTAGCCAAATGGCTTTACTGACATGAAGAATTATCAACAAGGGAGCCTTTGATTAATAGCCTCACTTTGGGGTGTTCCCAAATAGTTAGAATTTACTTCCTAGCCATAATGTGGATACTTGGCAACTGTGCTTATTTCTGTAAGTTGACAAGTTGATGTCTCTTAAGTTAAAAGACACCAATTTGGCATAATTGTTTAGAATTTCTCCAAAATATTTCTGTCCAATTGACATCTGAAACAAAGGAAGTTTACTTAATGTCCCACCATTTTCCTAAGGCCTTCCACTCTGTGTATAGAATCATGGATTCCACTGCTGTGTCTTGGCTATTTCTATTCACACTGTTATGTCAGTCTGGGTAGCTACTGTAGGTCACTACAACAACCCTGTACAGTAGTGGCTTATTTCACACTAGTAGCACACTACAATACAGAATGAAAACCTCTCCTTCACCATATAGCTAGCCCATCTAGTATTAGTGGTCTTAGAGGTTATCATATGACAAAAAGAAAGGGGACACAGTGATACATTTGAGGAACAGTTAAAATTATTGCCCAAACCACTTGCATTGGCCAGAATCAAGTCATGGGAGCATAGCATTGCAAGAGAGGCTGAAAATGTGGAGAAAGACAGAGATATTTATAACCAGGAGCAGGCTTTGTTGCAATTCTTCATATGCCAAGCCCAGAAAATTAGGAAACACAGGAAAGAATAGAAAGGAAAAAGATTTCACAGTTTTCTCTCTTTTTGAGGGCATAGCTCACCATGTTCTTAGTCTAGTCCTGTACTTTTGGGCTCCCATGTTCCTTCTGCCTCAGCCTTATGGTTAGCTGAGACTTTGAGACTGTATCCAGAAAAAATAATGAATTTCAATCAATGTGACAGGGATTTAAATTTTCTGAGGATGTTATATGATGCCTCAGTTTCTCTTCTAGATGCTATGATAATATATGCAGACAAGAACAAGGGAGGGGGTGTTTATTTGGCTAAGCTGAGGAACAGTTTCAGGCATCAAAAGCTCTGAAAAAGATCCATTTTTCTGATTAGAGGACCAAGAAAAGTTATGTGTGAGAATGTAGGGTGTGGGAGGATGCCAGTTTTCTGAGCTCCCTTTTCTGTTCCAATGCCCAGAGGCACACTATCACAGTAATGGTGGTCTTGTTAGAGGCTCCAGAAACACAAAGAGGAAGTCTGTCTCTCAGAAGTAAAATCAGAAAGCCAGGTTATACAAGGATTCTGAGTGAAATCCTCCTTCTTGTGTAGTTTTCTGCTTGGTCATGATAAACTGTACTACAAGAACAGAACAGAAAATAAAGATAAAATGTGAAGAGATATTTAGAAGATAGAGAAGCCACTGAGAAGGGGGTCACCAAATTCTATTTATGGACAACAAAGGTCCAAGCTCATTTCCACACAGCATTTACATAAAATATAAAATATGACATGCTCATAGAGAAGAATAAATCTTCAACTTGTTAATGATATAAGCTATTACCCCAACACCCATCTAGCTGGTGCACACAGACAAAAAACACAGTGAGCCTTTGACTCCGAATTAAAATATTACTCAAAATAAAGAGTAACAAAAACCATGAGCAATTCTCAAGAGAGAAGACAGTAATTCGATAGCATACTGTAATGATCCAGATGTTGAGATTACTAGATAAAGACAGAAGAGCTGATTAGCTACTACAACTACCCCTATGAAGTCAAGACAAGCATTGTGAATTGCATGCAAAAGTAGATGTTTTCAGTAGAAGAACAAACTTTTATTTTTAAATAGAAAGTTTGGAATTCAAAATATAATATCAACCCCTGAAGATGTAAAACATGGCGATGGGCTCATCACCAAATTAGAAATGACAGAAAGAAAAATCAATAAATTTAAAAGACAAATGACTAGAAACTTGTAGTTAGAAGAATAGATCAAATATTATATAAAAATTTAAGAGCCTTACAAGCCATGGTACAATCATGAATTCCAGTATTTATATCATTTGAGTTCTTGAAAAAGAGACTTGTGCTGAAAATATTTATAGATTTAGTGTCCAAAATATTCCTAAATTTGGTGCATACATGCACTATGCATGCACATACACATTAAGTTAAATCATAGCAAAACACAGGCATACTGGTGTCTGCCTATGATTCCAATACTAGGTAGGTAGACATAGTAGGGTCAGAAGCTCAAGGGCATTCTAGGCTACATAGCGAATTCCATGGCAGCCTGAGATCTTGCATTAAAAACAAAAGATCACGATGCTATACGGTTGATCTTCATCATTCAAAGTTTCCATATTTGTAAATGTGCCTACTCTTGAAAATTTATTAATATTCATGTTACTTGCTTGGTCATCCATGGACTTGTGCTGAACAGTGAAGAATCTGGGTCCCACAACATACACACTTCCAGGTAATAGTGGGCAGGATAATGCATGACCTTTCTCTTCTGGATCCTGGCAGAAATGCCCAGTGGACAGCATGAGATAACACAAGAAGCTGTACTTGTAGAGGTCAACTGAACATGACTTGAACCCAGATCTGGCATCTGTTATTGGAGTCATTTCAGTCAAGTCATGTAGTACCCCTGAATATCACTTTCTCTTTTGCATAAGAAAGAAAAAAACTTATATCAGGATGAGTCATTTACAAAATTTAAGATTGTTATCTAGCAAGGCTTAGATTTTCATGTACAATATTGATTTCTTTTCTTATTTCTGTGACTATATTTCTGATGAGAGGTTGGGTTTATTTTGGCTTTGAGGTTACTTTACAGTTTGTTAGGCTGCATTTCATCATGAGAGGTTAGGTATGGCAGGCTAAAGGAAAAGACTAGTCACACTGACAATGAGTCTGAAATCAAGAGAAAGAAAATGAACAGGAAGTGGGGTTGGCTATAAAACCTCAAGGCCCACCTCTGGTGACCCACTTCTTTCAGCAAGGCTCCATCTTCTAAAGGCCCTATAACCTTCCAAAATAGCTCCATCAATTGGGGACCAAGTGTTAAATGCATGAATTTATGAGGAGCATCTTATATTTAAACAACAACATGGACATATTTCCCTTAAAAATGATGATGTTGTGTTTTCTAACTCAATATTTGCTGCAATTTTATAGAACATAAAAAATGTGATTTTATTGTGCTATTCAGCCATAAAAGTGAATGAAACAAATGTTAACAACATAACCTGTGAGCAATCAGCACAAATGGTATGTATAGTCACATTTATAAAAATTCCAGGAAAGACTAAGACATGGGAATCTGTAGATTAGGAACCCGAGGGTGGTAAGATTGGAGAGGGATAGTTACTGTGATTTCTTTCCAGTGTGATGAAGTGTTCCAATGAGATTGTGTTATTGTGGACATAATAAAAGCCACTGAATACTGTGCTTTAAAGGGAGAGCTTATGTCATGTAAATTAGATTTTGATTTTTAAAAGAAACATGTTTTGCTGCACATGACTCAAATATCTAAAATTTTAGGGACAACATTGACAGGATAAAGTGTTGATGGGCGTGTTGGAGGATTGACCGCCTCATGAGCTCTTGTAGAGATGTAAAATGGTGCAGGCATTGTAGGAACCAGGCTGGCACATTAACATACAACCAGCAATCTCACCCTTGGGTTGTCCAAATGAAATGGAAAGCCATCTTTACATGAATGTTTTAAAAGCCCTAATAAACATGTAATTTACAAATAATGTAGGTATTCTTCAATTGGAGCTAAGGATGGACTCATAGGCCTGTCATCCCAGCCTTCAAGAATCTAAGGCAAGAGAGTGAAGAGTTTGAACCCACACTGGGCTACCTAGTAAGACTTTGTTTCAAAGTAGGGAAATCATTCAGCTGGCAATGGATAAAAATGTTGTGAGTAGTCATATAACTACATATTTTTTTTCACAACAAAACAGAATCAGTTATTGGTACGTACAGTGGCATGAATAGACCACAAATGTATCTTGTTAATATGGGATAAAATGATAAAAAAATGTATGATTCCTAGAAGCCATATCAGGTGGCTCACAACCAATTCTAACTCCAGTTCTTAGGGCGTATGACATCCTCTGGCCTGCTCAAACACCTGTATGCACATAAATCACACAACCTATGCAGGCACATACACATGTACATAAATTTAAAAGAATACTTATTTTTAAGATATGCTGAATGAGGCTTTAATTGAGAGAAAAGGAGAGAGATCAGTGTAGAGAGGGTGAGAGGAAGGAAAATAACACTAAAGATGTTTGAACAAGCCGTGAGTAATTCTTATTTTGTATTTACCTTAAATTACATATACATGTATGTGTATGCATATACATATATCTTTTAAATGGAGTTAAGTTATGTAGGCTGATAATGCATCCTCAAAGAACCATATACTACTTAATAAAAACTCCATTATCAGGCATAGGAAACTCCCTTTTGAATTGTAGGTTAGGGGCATCCAAACATTATAAGCTATACATAATATTTTTGTTGCTCTTGGTTGACTCTCAAAGTTGAAGATAAGTCTCTATTTCTGAAGACATTATATATTTTAGATACAAAATTCAAAGAATCTGAGTTGGATTTGACCTCAAAGCCTCCTCCTTGAGAATGAATTTTCACAGTACTAGCAGGCACTATGCAAACTGTCAAGACAGTGAACCAGCCAATAATCCTGCATAGCTGTGGTGTCTATGAATCACAACATTGACCAGCACAGCAAGATAGCCTTAGATTTACAATAGTGGTGCTCATATCATAGTGGTAACCAACAGCTCTCTAATTAGCCTTAAGGAATCCTCAACAGGAAAGAATTCTTGCCTGGTCCTGCAAACTCCTCCAGGACTATTGAAGTCATGTATCTTAGAAAAGATTCTTCTACTGACATTTTAATAAACCAGAAGAATTCCTAGCTGCATTATAGTTAATTTTATACCCACAGCTAAGGGTAACTCCCAACATTCAGCAAAGAAACGTCTCACAAGAGACCATTAAAGAAAACCACAACTAGTCAAAATACAGAGGAAAAACTGGTCCTGGGGTTCCCAGCCCCAATGGATACATCTACAATGCAACTTTTGCACTGAAGGTTCAGAGAACATCACAGAAAAGGAGGAAATCTTCCCTGAGACTATATCTCTTAGAAATTACAGGGAAGTTTCACTCAGCAGCATGGCTGCCTAGGGAGATCTGAATCCTGATAATACCAATAGATACGGTAGCATGGAAGGGGAGAAAAGTAGTCTTCCCCCAGGAAGGAGTTCCCTAATTGGCTACTTAATACCATGTGGTTATCTCTAAAATCATGTACAAGGAGGATCATGGAGAAGTTGAAGGAAAGAAATGGGACAGAAGAAAATGATGTAATTATATTTTAATTTAAAATGCTCAATTAGGAGGAATAATGAACCTATCAGAATCAATAGCTTTTTGATTGTCCTGCCAGCATCTCACTTAGAAAGTAGTAAAGGATCAAAGATCAACAGATGAAGCAATTCTTCTCGATTATGCTGGTCTCTACAGGTACTTGAAGACCTGGCCTCTTCTTTATTATATGATCTGGTCTCACTATCAGTAGGCAGAAAAATCACAGCAAGAAGAATGGATGCAGATACTTGTGGGAGAAATGAGACTGACCATTAAGGTGATGGTCTAGGTCCCCCTGCAGCTAACGATATGAACTCAGTCTCTCCTCAGCACTTGCAGTGGTTCTACCTTGAGTGAATATATAGATGACCAGGATCCCTGGGAAAGGCACATCAGCTCACTGGTGCAAGGGTAAACTGTAAAGTTCTCATAGTAACTGCCAGAGGAGCCAAAGTGAGGCATGATGCTGACCACCAGTCCCCAGTGCAGGCTTTGGCTCATTCTGAGACTCTAGCCAGATAGTCAAGCTTCAGCCCAGTCTGCTTTCTCAAAAGTCGAGGAATATAAGTTTTAGGCTGCTACCACTTGATCTAGATCCAGGGATTTAGTAAGCTATGGGCACCAGTCTGGCTTCTTGTACCCAATAAAAGTCTGTAGAGATGAAAAACTATCTCTTGGAAAACAAATTATTTTTAATAATTCATGGGCTTGCTGGGAGATACAAGTCCCAACAGAGCACTGAGGACATCCGGAGGAGGAGAGAGAAAAGTCTGGCAGGCTGAGCTGTGGGGCTGAGAACAGCACAGAGGCAGGGAGTAAACAAGTCATGAAGAGAAATGACCTGTCTGCTCTGTGAGACAGAAGGAAAGTCACAGGACTAGAGCTTTTTCTTATCCATGCTTTTCCCATTCTAGAATAGCTTCTTTATATCAGCCCTTCCGATCACTCGAAAACAGGAAAACTGCTCTGATGTGATTTGATCTTCTTAAAACCTTTCAGTGCTTTGGTGTGAGAGTGTAAGATTGCTGTTATGCCTCTAGTGCTCAGTATTGTCAGCTCCCTACCATCTTGGCCTCCGTTTCCAACCTGTTCTGCTGGCCTTTGTATTCAGTCAGTCTTAATGCTCCATGTCCCCAGACCATGGCCTGTGTTTCTCATTTCATGTTGAATGTTTCTACATAGTCTCTTGATTATTTCTGTCCCTTTCCTTCTTCAAGCCTGAGCCCTCCCTTGCCACAGAAGGAAAGTCAACTCTTTGTGTTTCTGTTCCCATTGCCCATGTAGATGTCCTTTATTGTGTTCTAATCCTCCGACACTTACTGACCAGGTCGAGTTTCTGTTCAGATGTACTTTCTTTGAAAGTGGAGACCTGAACTACCCAATTCCTAGCATAGGAAAGGTAGCTAAACAAATTCTTTTGAGGCAATAAATAAATAAAGGACTCAGTGTTTTGATCTACTTGCTCAAGTTTGCACAAATGCAATTCCAACTCTACACTCTGCAGTTTTAAAACTTCTTTGAATTTTTAAATTTATATCCTTGGTTTTCAAGATTCTCCAAAAAAGAAGACAAATTACCTCTGTGTAGTTAGGGGAAAACATTGAATGGACCCAAAGCTAGAGCCAGCAGAAGACAGTAATTCGAGTGACTTGTTGAAAGGCAGTGTACAGACAGGATCAAATGGACATCCCCTCAAAAGTTTATAGTTTGACCCTCTCTGGTTGATCCTGAGGGAAGGATCTAAGCTAAAGTTGGTCTCTAAGAAAGAATAGGATATTGCCCAAATTTTCAGCCTAATTTAAGAAATAGAACCTCTTTCCTAAGATCTTTTAATCCTCTCCATGATACATTGTATTCTGTGGTGTGTAGAGGACATTCCCTGGACCTATGTACAACCCTTAATATGTACAACTGAAAAAATCTGCCCAGACAGATGAGAGGCCTGTTACATAAGTTACTGATTACAGCAATAAGGAACCTTGGCAATTGCCTACATGTTCTCTGTGCAAAGGAAACTTCCATGCTGGGATGTCTCCCAGGAGAAATACTGTAAGCTCCTCCCTTTCCTCTGTACCTTACTCTGCCCTGCCCCTCTCTCCCTGCAGCTGAGACTTCAGGTAGTGAACAGTTCCAAACCTCATTCTTCTTCCTGCTCCATAAATATTTAATGGGCATCAGATCTGTAATACACTGGATGCTTGAAGTTGAAAGAATAGACAGACAGACAGGACAGAGCCTCTTCACAGTTAGCTAAGTAAAAGTAGGAAGAGAGAGTAGTGGCCAGGCTGCTAGGAGTGTGACAGTGGCCCTGGTAACTGAAGAGGTGAGATGGCAATATCAAAACAGACAGGAACTCACTCCAAGCCTTCGCCTTCCTTTGTACCATTTCTGATGCGTGCTCTGTACAAGTACTGATCTCTTCCCAGGTGAGAAATCAGCCTGAACCCTCAATCATGTTTGCTGAAGTTGCATGCATTCTTTCAGATCCTCTGGTGATCCTGGCTTCTTTTGCTCTACTGATATAGCTTGTGGGTTCTCCCTCTGATTGCCCTGGGGAGGCGGGGCATGGGGGTGGGAGGGGGATGTGGGGGCCATATTGACCAGCACAGATGGAACCAAGCACAGGTAGGCTTCAACTGTCCTTCAAAGCATTTCAGGCCTATCTTCAGCCCAGCAATACCGTTTTTGTCACAGCAGCTCCTATAGCTGGAGATTCATTGGAGAATAAGAACTATAGGCTCTGTAGCAGGTTCCATGGTAGGGTTTCCTAGAAGACAGAAAAAAAAAAACCTGTTGTCATCCCATGGAAATGGGTCTTCTGACCTTGGCAGTGTGCGTTGCTGTCAGTCTTCTGTGTTCACAGAGACTGATGTAGAACTGCCTAGGTGCCCAGGATGGTGGCCTTCATGCCCACTTTCCCAGGCTCAGGAATTTCAGTTCTAGCTCCTTAACACATAGACATGCTTCCCAGAGCTATTGCATCTCAGCCAACCTTAGGGGAGGTCCCATGCTCACCCTATAAGACTAAATCACCCTTTTAGTAAGCAGGTGTCCTACCTCAACAGGGCTCCCTTCTCAGGAGATGCTTAACTGGGAGGCAAATGTTCCAGACAAGATCATCTACTTGTAACAGGAAACCAGCAGCCTCCACTCACCCACTAGCATCCAGTTCCTCTGTGAAGGCACAAAAGGTACAGAGGAGAGAGAGGCCATGGATGAAACCACTATTTTAGCTTGAGCCTTCTTCCAGGAAGAAAGAGTCTGGACTTGAAGTAAAATCTCTTGAAACTAAATCTAGAAATAATACTTCACAATCTGCAAAAATGCCTCAAGGCCTAAAAATGTAAAACCTACTTTTAAAAGTAGCCTAAACAAACTATGAACCTGGAATCAAGAAAGATAAAATGGAGGTTTTCAGACACCACTCTATTTATTTCTGATGGAGATGGGAAGGAGGGACACACGGGACTAAACCTATGACTTTCCTGGGTGGAAGGAATGACACAGAACTTTGAATGCCATGCCACTGAAGAAACACTGCAATGAGGGCTTGTGAAAAGCTGCCATAGATAAGGCAGAAGGGACCTGTAGTCAATATAGAGTTAAATATTATAAGCCCCAAATGATTTAAGTTGCTCCTTATTTAATTAAGTCAGGGAATTATCAACCTTAATAATAGGAGCCTTTGGAAGACATTTGAGGTTTTCAAAGGCAACAGAATGAATTCACAATTAGCCTTTGTTTTGGTAGGTAAAAGAGAAGTTCAGTAAATATTTAAATTCTAGTTATCATAAAGGTCACATAAATCTATAATTGTTTTAGCATCTTGATTGCATGCAATTTTAAATTCTTGCTCTTTATGAAAGGCCAAGAGCTTTACGCAGACACAGACTTTGACTTATAACCTTGAGATCATGAGTTCTTGTAGGGGGAAAAAATGCATGTTTGTCAGAAATTCATTGGGGACACCATCTCTCCTGACCTTAGGAAGATTCCGTCCTGAGTCTGCCTTCACTGTCTCGATCCAATTAACTCAACAAGTATAGGGCCACTTAAGGATCATGGCTGACGGGCGTTTTTCTCTTTCAAAACTTACTTTGTAAGTAAAATAAAATTGTCTAATATATTCAATATAAGTCCTAATTGGGGCTTTTTCATTTCCTCTAAGTTTCAGAGGTGTTTTCACATGAAGACTTTATGGCTCAAGAGAGACCATCCTTGTTCACTGCACAGTAGTGAGACTCTGAAGATTCTCTTCTTGTCTGCTCTGTAATTCTTTATGGGCTGACTCCTGCCACATTGGCCATTCTTCTCTTTGGGGTCATTCCAATGGTTTCTAACACTTCACAATTCTAGTACTGCCGCAAATAAAACCCATCTCCATTCTTTTACATCCTTTCTTACACTGTTACCCACATTTCTCTGGAGCAGAGATTCTCAAAGTGTGTTCCCTAGCCAAGGGACACTGTCATGAACAGAAACTGATTAAAGTACAGACTGTCAGGTCCAACCCTTGACTTCCAGAGTGAGAATCCTGGGAGGGGCCTGCCATCTTGTTTCCATGCAAGTCCTCAGGGGGATTTTGATGTACCCTCTACATAGACACTCATGAGATTAGAACTACAATGCAGTGCAACTGCTTAAACATGAGAAACTCTAAGGTAGCATGCCAGAAAAATGAAATCCCTTCACAGCACCAAGTATAAGACAACATTTTCAAAAATAGATCTTAACCTGGCATTTGGAGAAAGTCTTCCCATAATTACAATAATCAAGATTAGTTTCTTAGTTTCCAATATGTTCTCAGATAATGTGTAGAATTTAGAAAAGTAAATCTGAATTTAAAAATTATGTTCAGATATAATATAGTGTTAATACACTATGTTAATATAGTGTTAAAGAGGTTTCAAGATATCATAGTCTGAGGAGGTCGTGTGACACTCAAGGACACTCACAGAAGTTAAAGATGTTTTCCAAACTCCTGGTCAAAGCAGGTGATGGTGAGATCCTAGAGCCCTGGTCCCAGTCTTATATACCTGACACAACAATCAGTGTTGCACTTTAACCAAAGGAAGGCATTAAGAATGATTTAACATAAATTTACAAAATTTTAATACGTAGAATACCATAGTAATATTTTCGAAGGCAGTATGAACAGGATGCTTGTCCGAGGATATTGTCACAGCCAAATAATGTTCAGAAAATATTAACCTGAAAAATGTGGTGTTCTTGATATCTTATAATTTTTATTTGAAAGCTTTTATTGCAAAGTACAATAATTATACTTCATATTATAACATGAATGAGAGGTCATTATGTTATCTGATATAAGCCAAATATTCACTAGAAAGATACCTATTTAAAAAAACCCAAAAGACCTGACATAATGGGGCATTACTACAGAAGAAGATGATCAGTGGGAGAGGAGGGGGAAAGTATGATATGGACTAGAAAGGACACATATGAATGGATTTTCTTTATGCCTGAGTGGAAATCTCATAATGAAATTGGCCTTTGCGCACCATTAATACATACTTGCACACGCAAGCTACCGATCCACACAGATGTTTCCAGTATAGTGTTTCTGCACAATTCTGTATAGTCAATATGTCTTTAAGATTATAAGTTGATTTCCCATAAGCTGTGATAAAGATCACACAAGAGTTCTGTATTTTCTACTTTAAAAAGAATATTTAGTAAATATTCTTTCATACTTCCATGTTGCTATATAACTTTCATAATTAATGTATAATAGCCTAGGAAAAATGCCAAGACTCATTTAGCTGTGTTTTGAGAGCTATCAGTGGTTTTGTTTTTAATAATATAAATACTGCTACAATAAAGTTTTTCCCTCCTTTTGAGCTATTCTTTTGACTAAATTACAAAAATCAATCTAGATATGTGCCCAGTGTTCTTGATCAGAAATATCAAGCTTGTTTTTCCAGCAGAATTTTTACTGGTTCCCAGTACATAAATATCACTATGTATATTTCAGGACAGTAGAGGGGTGTCAAAATAGATCAAATGTTTAGGAAAAAGAACAAGATTATCAAACATAGTGGCATATGCTTGTATCCCAACATTCAGGAAGCTGAAACAAGAGAATGGATAGGATTACATAAAAATATAAAATGATTCTGCCCATCTTTCAAAAAATTTAAACTTCAAATAAGGAAAATTATGAAGAGGAAGCCACTGGTATCTGGGTCTAAATATTACCATGACTGACATTCTGAAGTTCTTGTCTTTGCCGGGC
The DNA here is from genome assembly GCF_004785775.1 of Grammomys surdaster. Classification (NCBI taxonomy): domain Eukaryota; kingdom Metazoa; phylum Chordata; class Mammalia; order Rodentia; family Muridae; genus Grammomys; species Grammomys surdaster. The sequence goes on along the minus strand of NW_021621003.1, from coordinate 659,154 downwards.
CTAATTTTAGAATTAATACCAAAAATAAGAATTTGTTTAAGTAGCTTGAGAATTTGAGTAAACATAAATATAAATTGGGCATCTAGTACCTGACTACAAGAGGTTATGAACTAGCATAGGTTTCAAATAACTGATCTAGTATCTGACTGCAAGAGGTTATGAACTAGCATAGGTTTCAAATAACTGACTTTGGGGAATTTTCATTTTCGAAAATTGCCTCCTACAAAATGAGTGAACACACTTGCCTGTCTTGATAAACGACAGCAAATAAAGTGGAAACACAGTTAGGATATGCTTCGTGGTAGATTCCATGCAAGACAAGTTGCAATGGGCAAATGGGCTCCCTAGAGACAGCTCACCATCTTGCTTGGCTGCAATGGATGCACTGTGGAGATGCATGGCCAAGAGACTTCATTCCAGGATTGCCACTGATGTGCTTTCTCATGTTTGTCATTGCCACACTCGTCATTTATTTGGCATGGTGTGAGTGGACTCTGGGACAGCCTCACTGCCTCTAGCTTGGTGTGATTATTTCCTGGGTAATAGCCTACCTGACTGGGCAAATTTCCTGCAGATCAACATGAAGACTATCTTTTATGAATCAAAGTTGTTTAGATGAATTAATGACTTTATAGAATTCCTGATTTGATTCAGGAATTTGATTTACTTTAGGAAGTAAATATAAGGAGATGGTTTTAGTTGTTTTGCCAGAAAGGTGTAATAAAATTAGAATTAAGAATAGAATGTGCCCCCTCCTCTTAGAATAGTAGGTAAAGGCTGCATAATAAAGAGTACAGTGAACTTTCATAAATTGCACTAAGAGGAGAAATGATCTTGGAACAACATAATGATCAAGAAAGAACATTCATTCAAGGTCAGATCCAAGAATGAGGCCACAGGTGTATACAATGATAAAGCAAGCCCACATGAAACTGTTGCTTTGAGCTTATAATGAGCTTTTAGAATAAAAGATTGCTTTGAACTTACTATCAACATTCCTTTTGTATAATATTTTATCTGTGATGTATATATGTATGTATCCGCATATGTATACAAGTATACATGTACATTGTGAAAATGATGAAAAATGTGGTCAGGTCCAATGAGAGTGTATGTGTATCTGTGTTTGTGTCTGTCTGTCTGTCTGTCTGTCTGTCTGACTGACTGACTTTGTTTCCTTTCTTTTCTTTTCCTTTCTCTGTAAAATTGCCAAAAGTTATCAGCTTTTGATCTCAGAATAGCAAGAGAGTTAAATTGCCAGAAGCCATCAGCTTTTGACCCCAGAACAGGAACAACCCCAAAATAGTAAGAGAAAGTCAAAGGTCAGAGGTCATCAACTTTTGGCTTAAGTTAGGAGCTGTGTCCCACAGTACCTGTCCCTGTAGGGGCTAGTAATGGCAGCTTCCCCTTTGTAAAAATGAACCCTAACTGTCACATTAAGAACAATGCAAAACAGGCATGACTGGCCGCTTGTTTCATCCTACCACCTGGGAGACTGTAGCATGAGTATCATGAATTCTAGACTAGCCTGGGTTATTGTGAGATAGGCCGTAAATTTATATAAAAATAAAATGAAAGTTAAAGGAACCATTTGACTCTAACAGGAAGCTATGAGGTCATCATCAGTGACAAGATAGTTGTCTTTTCAAAAAGCTTATATGACAATTATCTATGTTTAGGGGCCTGGGAAAGAAGATGGACCCAACAGAGATGTATAAATTAAAGCCTATTCATAGCATGAAGTAGCCTACAAACCAATTATTTATAAAAGAAATGTATCTGCCAAGATTCCAAAATGATCTGGGCAGCCCTGTAACTCCCCATTGGGCAAAACCGTTCAAGGAAGCCAAATTTATAATTATGAAGAAGTCTGCTTGGTAAGGTTTCAATCAGACCTTGGGAGTTGCCTCCAAAATTCAGATGTTTGAAAGTATCAGGCCCTGAAGCATCTGACTCAAATGGTGAACCTTGATGTGTCCTTGGCTCCTGGCCATCTCTCTGGGTGACACAGGAACAGCACAGAAGCCTTGGCTTTAAAGAATTTCCTTTTTCTTCCTCACAGTGCTTACTACCCTCTTTCTGAAGGGCTTTGTTGGTCCTTCAGATATGCTAATAGCTTAAAGGGAGTTCCTTTCTTCAGGATTAGTTGCTCTGGGATACCTTCCATCCTTACAGATAACTCTACTCATATTGATGGACCACACTCAAGTTAATGAGTTAGCAAATTAATGGCTTGCTTCGATGTTACTTCCATCTTACTAGTACAATACAAAAATTAACAACCGGCAAAGTGTCTCAATTCAGGCTTTGAAAGACTCTGGCATCTCTGCCAGATAGAGCATTTAGAGTGACAATGGCCTCATTAAGATGTGTACAGAGTTCTAAAAGTGTCAACATATTATAATCTCTGTAACAAAATAAATTGGACTCCTACAGTCTTGTTTAAGTTAAGATGTTATACTGTAAATCTCTACTTCCTGGATTATAAATGTTAGGTCTGCCCAATACTGCTATGTTATGAAAGAACATGGTTTTAATGGATCAAAACTAGTGAAGTTAATGTATTAGTCTATGAATTTGGGATGGGAGTGGGGCAATAGACAAGAATGCAATGTACAAAACCAATTCCCCTCACTGTAAAACACACAACTATTATGGCTCCACTGAACTGCAGGGCACGTTAGGTCTCAGTTTTTCATTTTTGTTCTTCAGTATGGGGGAGGGGAACTTTAACCTTGGAGATCCTTTGGCTATGTTTGTTCATTATTGCTATTAGACTTGTTTATTATCGATTTTATTTGTGGGAGAGCTGTCCATACCACAGTAGATTTCTGAAATGTGGGCTATAAACTGAATTCTTGTGATACTAACCAGCATTCTTCCACTAAACTATAGAAAGAGTACTGAAGGGCCTCTGTAGTGGTAGCAGTGGTGGTGATGGTGGTGATGGTGGTGGCATATTATTTAGCAAGGTAAGATTGTAGCTCTCATCCTCCTCCAGTGCACCAAAGATCCTTGGGTGGATAGGTGGAGGCCACAGCTTTACTCATCCCTCAGCCTGTACCCTCCCTTTATTTATGAAGGGATGGAAATATCATGCACATTATTTTTGTTTCCCTATTATCTTCACTGAAGGGACTTAGCCAGAATTCTCATTGAGTGACCTCGGAGAATTCTCTTAATCAAGACGAGACCTGAATTTTCATGTTTACTCTCAACAGCTACTGGGGTTTGAAGTGTCTACCTCAATGGAACTACCCAACTATAAGGTATTAATATCACAGAATTTCAAATATAATGAGACTGAAATTCAATGTCAAATATTCTGAGTTTATAAGCAAGGAGCTGTCTTCTAACTCAGGGTTCAACACTACCCAACTGTGTGGGCTCAAGCCCTTTAAATAGCAACTCTGAATCTGTGCCCTTACCCCAGAGAAATCACCATGTTTATTCCACCAGAAGATAGACAGCCTGAGACCCTGTCAGTGAGAAGGAAGGTTAATGAGAACCATGGGCAAATGTCTAAACAGCAAGGATAACCTGACAGGTGCACTACTTCCTATTTTCTGCTCCCTCTTCTGCAATGTTCCCTTGGCCTTTGAGAAGATGATATAGATATCTCCTTTAGAGATCTACTGTGATAGGTGACAGGCTGGTTTTAGAGAGCAGAAGAAGAGACCATCTTGTAAAGTTTAATAAGCACTGAGAAAGAGATGGGAACAGACACAGCAGGAGGTAGCTGTGTTCCTGAATTCATAACTTCTTGACATCCCTCCAAGGACTCAGTTGAGGCAGGGGAATATTTTGTGCAAGCCTGTGTAATATTCTGAGTGGTATCTTCTCAAGCCACCAAGATCTTCTTTTGTTTTCCTATGTCCACTGGAAGTGAGGATTATGAAACATGATCTTACCCTTAGGCTCCAGATGAAACAACCAAAGATGAGCTGTAGATCAGTAGAACCAGTCATAAACTAACATAAGAGTCTAGACCTGGAACACAGAACTTTTTTTATTCAATATTTTATTTTTTTACACTTCAGATTTTATCCCCTTTTCTCATCCCCCCCCCATTAACCTCCTATTCCATCCCTCCTCCTCCTTTTTTGCTTTTATACCATTTAAATTACATGCAAGTATTAAGGTCAGTTCTAGGTTGATGAACTAGCAATATAATAGATGCAAATAGTCAAGGAACAAGCAAGACAATAAACCCAGATAATCAAAGAACATGCAGGACAATAAACAGAGTCCTGTGATCACTCCTGTGATCACTATTTCTTTTTTTTTTTTTCATTTCAGGATCACTTTTTATTTTATTTTATTTTTTTACTTTTTTTTTTGAACATGAAATGCTTTTTTATAGCATGTTTTACAAGGGGAGGGGGTAAGAGGGGCCAGGTGGTGAAAAAGTACAGAATCTTCTTGGCCTCTGCCTTGAAACATGTCATGATCTATACGGCACACTGCCTTGAATTATGATCTACCTGCTATTCTTCAGAAGATATGGTACACTGCTTGAGTTATGGTCTCCCTGCTATTCTTCAGAAGATATGGTACACTGCTCCCCTGCCTCCCCCTACAGTCGACCCCTAGACTTCCACGCCCTCCAGAAGGGTTCCTGGTATGCCTGGCTTTGCCCTCGTTTCTCTCACTAGAGAGCTTGGCCTCTTGATCACCCCAACAAAAATTGGCTTTTTCTTAAACCAAGGCCGCCCTTGATATGGCCACTAACATTGGGGAGCCTTCCTTTATGACAATATTACACCCCAAACTGACAAATGGTTGGTAACTTGAACATTTACAAGGGACTAGGATGGCTGTGAGTTAGCCCAATGAGGGGATTATTGTAGGTCCACTTCCCAGGGGCCCACCCAATGCAGCCGAAAAGGAGTGTGTGGTGCTGGGAGTGGGTGCAGCCTACATGGCCTAAGACAGGGCTCTCACCCTCCTTTCACCCACATCGGAGTCCCTTGACGTTGCCCATCGTCGACAGCCTAAAGCCTCCGACCATCAATGTGACTCGTCTCACATCAATGTTTTGGGGTTGTGAACTTGTCTAAGACCCCCCATAATTAGACATCAAAATTCAAAACTCACATAGTTGGGATTGATCATAAGACGCCTTCTCTAACTAAACAGAGAAGGGGGAGATGCCAGAAGCCAGGACCCTCGCCCTTACCCTCACCCCCTACCTTTCCCCACCTGCACAATGTCCCCTGAAGCGTGATCACTATTTCTAAGGGCTTATCAGCATGACCAAAATATCTGAGCCTACTTCCCTGTCCTAGCTTGAAGTCATTTTCATGCCTGAAGCCTACTTCTTTGTTCTATCCTAAGATTTAGATTCCTGCATGAAATTACTTCTTGTTCTAATCTAGGATTTAGATTTCTGCCTGAAATTACTTCTTTGTTTTAGCCTAATGTCAGATTCCTGCCTGAAGCATACTGCCAGATGTGGATGTTGGGAACTGAACTCACCTCTCTCTCTCATTCTCTCTCTCTCTCCCTCTCTCTCTCTCTCTCTCTCTCTCTCTCTCTCTCTCTCTCTCTTCCCCTCCCCCGCTGGGTTTTTGTTTCCTCCTCCTCCTCCTTCTTCTTCTTTCTATTATTATTATTATTATTATTATTATTATTATTATATGTATTCAATGTGTTAATTAAAAGCTGGAAGCTTTTCCCTTAAACTCTTGTGAGATAGGGACCATTGTAAGGCAACAAAGGCAAAGAGACTTTGGACACAGAGGTGGGCTACAGGACACCTTGCTTTCTCTCAGCCACAGTTTCAGGAAAAGCAACTGGTTTCAACCAACCTCATTAGGGAACAAATCCGAAGCAACAGAACTTGCCTGTCAGTTTCTGCTTTGAAACCTTTCTGAAGCTGCTGGGACATAGCAGGGAATTTCTTCACCATTCATATAGTTTATCCTAGAAATGCAAGAAAGTTAACACCCATGAGCATTCACCAACACAGACAGAAAAGTGATAGATAAATGCTTCCCCCCATTTGCTCTAAACTCCCTCTGAAGTGCCTTGCCAAAGTAGTTACTAATAGCAATTGATATTTCTTTATGTTTGTATGGGTTTTCCCTTCAGTGACCTCTTAGAGTCAGCTCACTGTGACTCAAGAAAGTCAACTCCACATTCAATAGCATCCAATTGAAGCTGGCAAGGGAAAGGATTTACCTGGGAGAAAGGAGTAAGCATCAGTGATAGTTAATCTTCATTGGCAGTTTAGTGGATTTGGAATCACCATGGAAACACACCATTGGGTGTGTCTAGGAGGGCAGTCGCAGAGAGCTTTAATTGAAGAGAGAAAAACCACTGTGAATGTGGGCAGCATGACTTTGTGGACTGGGATCTCAGACTGAATAAAAAGGAGAACGTGAGCTGAGCAACAGTATTCATTTCTCAGCTGCTTGGCTGAAGACCAGGGTGACCATCTGCCTCTCAGTCCTGCACCCCTGACTTCTGTGCAACAGTAGAAAACACCTTCAAACCACGAGAAAGAACAAACGCTTGCTGAAAGACATTTGCTAACACATCAGTGCTTTCTTTCCTTACTCCCTCTTCTTGTTAAACCTGCTTTCACCAATTCTATTACCAAAATAATCACCTGGAATTAAGCCTTTGTCTCAGACTCTGATTTCCCACCAGTCTGAGCTCATAGAGTATCTATTTCCTTTGCTATTACTGAGATGGATGCGATCACATTGAAATAACGTGGCTATTCTTGAAACTTTGTGGTCTAGATCTAGAAAAAATATATTTATTGTATGTGGGTTTATTTTTCTTACCGGCTTTTGAGAATTATGAAACCAAGATACTTAAAATTTCACTGCCAGGAACCTTGAGAGAGAAACAAGGTATGTGTGTTAAAAATAGAGGTAAAAGGATGTCCTCAGATCTTTTGAGCCTGGACAAGGTGACTTGAAGACATTGAGAGAGAAATGTTCTGGTGGTGTCTGTCTGCAGGGCAAGCCCAGCTTGCAGCATCTCTGAACTGTAGTGTGTTCTTCCTTGCTTATTCCTCTTGTCAGAGTTTTTGGGAAGCCTGTGCTCCCGCTCCAGAAAGGACTAGAATGGAGAACCCCAGATGATTCTTTCATTTTGCTGTGGGCCTAGTTTAAAGCAGAGCATTATGAACTACCCCCAAACTTTCCACCTAATGAGTATGTACCTGAAAAATGTATAAGGGTATGCATGTCTGGTGTGTGTGTGTGCGTGTGTGCGTGTGTGCGTGTGTGTGTGTGTGTGTGTGTGTGTGTCTAAGAAAGCTAAGGCTGCACTATCCAAATGGTACCCATATGACTGTTTTGGAAATTTTTTTAATTGTTGTTTTTGACATGTGGTCCAGGATAGCATCAAACTCATAATCCTTCAACCTCAGTCTTGAAAGTGCCAGAGTTACAGACATATACCAGCATAACTTATTCATTCAAAGCAACTGAAATGACATAAAAACTTTGCCTTTAATTCTAGAACCTAGTTTGCCACAGTCAAGTGTTCAGTAACCATATATGCCCAAATGGCTATTGTATGGTATGGTATGGTATGGTATGGTATGGTATGGTATGGTATGGTATGGTATGGTATGGTATGGTATGGTATGGTATAGATACAGAATACCTCTATCACCACAGGAAACTCTTGGAACAGTTCTTTGAAAGGGAGTAGCATTTGGATCCCAGTTCTGAAGTTACATGAGGAAACACAGCTTGCTGAACAGAGAGAGTACACTGTACTCTCTATATCCAGGAGGCTGTTTTGAAACCTCTGAGATCCTTTCACAACCAGAAGCCAAATAATAACATTGGCCATTAGGGCCATGAGGATATCCTGTAAAGCTGGTTTTTGTTCTCTGAGCACAGAACTGTCCCTCCCATGCTTGGGGACTGGGACTGTTCTTAATCACTGCCACGAAGCAGAGTCCAGGCTTTGTTTTCATGTATATTTTCTCATCCAATCGGAACAATGACTATGTGGTAGACACTGTCACTATTGTACCCATTTAATAGATGAGGAACCTGAGGCTTAAGGTGCTAATCTAAGCTCATTAGTGGAGGGGATGAGAAAGAAATGTGTTCTTGTGCTAGCAGCTAGAATTGCACAGCCTGGTAACTTGAGTATTAAGGAAATAGGACCTCATTCTACTCCTACATTATAAAGATGAGGAAATGGGATGCAGGGCATGCAAACACAGAGCATGGCAAGAATGATATATATGTAAATTTTGTCTCCTTCAGCTTTTAGAAGGCTTTCCTTCCTGCCTAAGTTAAACTACCCTCAGCAGTAATTAAATAAGATATGGATTTTAACAGATCACTAACTTCAACAAAACAAAACAAAACAACAACAAAAAATTAAAAAGCCCACAAAGACCATATTCTGCAAGACTGCACAGTATATAAAATAAATTCCATTAAACTTGAAACTTGTTCGCTACCAAGTGATAGAATATTCTGCTTAAAAGAGGGAAAACAATTGGCAGCCATCTAAGATGCTTTTCTTATATGTTTAGCTAAAGAACAGAAGTATAGCCTTACCTGCAAAGATTTTTCAAGGTCTATAACTCCCAATATTTTTTTTTTACAGCAGACACTGACTTCTGCTGCATGTCAAGTGTGCTTTCTCTAGCTTCCACTACCTGTCAATCATTCCAAGTCCCTAATTAGGATTCTTCCAAGGAGACACTGACATCCCAAAGAATGATGCTTCCACATAGCCACTCATCTTCTCTCCCAGATCAAATACCATGTCAGTAGACATGGTCAAAGGAGGCACTTTCTATTTCTTGGGGAGGCATCTTAGAGGAAGGATTTTATTTTTCAATGTAGGTGGAGAAGGTGGAGTGTGCTTTCAGAATGCTGAGCCATCAGAACCCGGGTATTAGAACTTGCTGTGTCTGACAAAATGGCTTCCAGAGCCCCAGTGTAGCCAACAGCATTTGAGTGGTGTTCTGAGAGGTTTGTGTGGCTAAAGTATTGTGGGAATGCCTCCTGAAAAAAACATGTACTCATCAGAAGCAGAGCTGGACAGTGCCGAAGGGCTTCCAGACACCAGCTGTGTCTACAGCTGCTCACTCTCACAACTTCCTGATGAACCAGAATTCCTATGTCAGGTTCAAAAATATGTTTTACTCAGAAAAGTCAGAGAGAACCATAGAGAACAATTTGAACAGTAGTGAGAAGTGGGGTCCAGTCAAAGAGGAGAAGAGAAGAGAGAAGAGAAGAGAATTGAGGGGAGGGGAGCAGAAGGGAGGGGAGACGAGGAGGGGAGAGAGAGGAGGGGAGGGAGAGAAGAGGAGGGAGAGGAGGGGAGGGAGAAGGGAGAGAAGGGGAAGGGTGAGGGAGGGGAGAAGATGGTTAAGGGAAGGAGAGGAGAGAGGAGGGGAGAGGAGAAGAGAGGAGAGGAGAGGAGAGGATAGAGGCAGAGTATAAGGCTCCCTGATTGGTAGTGCTATAAGGTTGACATTAACACTTAGAATGACAAATATGAGGCCCTGGAGGTATGCCACAAGTCCCCATCCTGCTTGTTTGCCTCCCTCCCTCCCTCCCTCCCCCCCCCCCCCCCTCCCTTCCTAATTTCCTTCCTTCTTTCTTTTCTTTCTCTTTCAGTTTTGTTTTTTGTTTTTGTTTGTTTGTTTGTTTGAGACAATATTTTTCTCTGTATATAGTCTTGGCTGTCCTGGAACTCACTCTATAGAACAGATTGTTCTTGAACTTAGAGATCTTTGTCTCCTGAGTGCTGAGATTATACCATAAGCTATACTCTTGTTTCCGAAAAGCATAACTACTAGAAACAGAACAGAATGGCCCTTGGCCTTATTAGTATTTTTATAATCTCAATGCAATGAGTTCATATTCTCTCCCAACTTGTGGAAAGTAGGTGGGCTCTCCTCTCTTGCTGCTGCTAGACATGCTTCTCAGCTTAGACTCTTAGCTGCTGTGGCTCTGACCCAGATCCTGAATGTGGCCACTCAGAATAGTAAGGCAATGACAGCCTTCCTGTTTTGGCCTTTCCATGGCCACTGCCTCTGAACTTCAGTCTTACAGATCTCCCTAACTCAGACATTTTGTTTACTCTTAGTCCATTGCTGGAGTGCATGGTGTTGTCTTACTCTGAGATTTGTGATGTATAATCACAAATGACTCCAGCTTGTGTCAAATTAACAAAAGCTAACCAGTATACCTATAGATTTACTAATCATGGGCATACTAGACATTAAGTATGTGCTTGACTCAGCTGACTTTAAACCTCCTGGCCTTTTCATACAGAAAACATCTCCTACACTGTTACTGTGTCATAAAGAATCATGTCTTAGAAGTGATTATTGATCAATGGCAGAGTGTTCCATCAGTTTTAACCATGAACAGCCCCTTCTCCTCCAATCACTTTTCCATAAGAAGAAGAAAGAATACATTTAGATGACAATGGGTGGTTTGTCACCTTGTGGCTCCATACTTTGCCACAAAACAGATGTACCTCTGAGTATCTTTCAGCAGCACCCCATCCAGTCTCTCTACCAAGGTTCTCCTTTCATTGGTCTGGCTTGGATGCCATACACTAGTATTTTTAATACTCTAAGAGCATCAGGGCTAGGTATCCATGACCTAGAAAATATTTTTACATCTGCTCTCTCAGGAGGTGGGCAGACGGTGGAAAGTTGATTAAAGACAATAATTCTCAAACTGGGGCATACATCAGAGCTACCTGGGGGCTCCTTAAAGCACAGACAGCAGAACACTATTCTCAGAGATCCACTCAGTGGATCTGAGAAAGACCTGAAGGTTGGTGTTTCTAATGAATTCCTGGTTGTTTCCCATACTACATGCCTGTGGACCATACTTTGAGCAGAATTGGCTTAGTGGACTTAGAAATGCAAGCTAGGAAGCTGCCACCGCTAGCCTGAGTCCAACAACTAATTGAGCAAGGGAAAGGTCTGATCACAGGTCTTGAGAGTGAGCACCTGGGCTATTGGCCAGTTTGCATAGTATATGCACAATGGGCTGTTTCATCGTCTTATGGCATTTCAAGCCATAAGCACTTTCCTTTCAGATGTCTAGTCTGCACAGTAGAGGGAGAATGAATTCCAGGTGTATTAGAAGGGAGTGACTGCCTATTTCCATGTGTGCATGGTGACTACTGATTCAGCCACTGCTCTGCCTCTAGGAGTCTGTTATGGGGTAATATTGCTTGAGAGAAAAGCATCAAGAAGGTGGTTGTTGTTAAAAGTGCACAGAGTTATTCACAAAAAAAAAGTAACTGAATTGCCTTGTAGGGAGCAGAGAGACACTGTACTTTTATTATTGAAAAGGGAAGAAGTGTCTTGGCCTGTCTCTCTACTGGGAAGACACAAAGCTTGAAGCTTCTTCACAAAGCTTTAGAAACTAGGGTACCATGCAGGCAGGACAGTGGTGATACCTGCAATGAGACTCTCTAGAGAACCAGTTGCCTTCCAAAGCATCAGGAGTATTATACCACTCAAGAAGTTGGATTTGGAACCCTGTAGTAACAGACTCTCAAAGAGGAACTGCTATTAAACAGTGGAAGGAGGGTAAAGGATTTACACTTTCTTGGAGGAAAAGAAAAGAGAGAAAATGTTGGGAATGCAGAGAGCTCACCTGCCACGTGGCTCAGTTATATTAAGCTTCTGAATTCTGAGATAGCTAAGTACAAAGGACTATGTGCATACTCAAAGTGATATTCTCAAGACACTCCTATTGGTCCATGATATTCTGGCTTCCTCTGAGAGTTATTTATAAATTTCAAATTTCACAGTATCTTTATTTTTATGGAGAGGATAAGCATATGTCTGGTTTGTCTTATGTAGTCCTAGTTTATGGCTGTTACTGCTTACATACTTAATTTACATATTTAATACACACTCAATAATGCCTCTTCTGAGAAATATGAAAATGGTCACTTTCACTTTTGAGGACTTTGTGTTTCTTTTGTTTCTCTGTTGAGAAATTCCTTTTATCAGGTTTGTCTGTAGACACAAGTGTGGGACATTTTCTTGATTGATATCTGAAATGGAAGGACACAGCTCACTGTGTGTAGTACCACCTGGGCAAGTGGTCCAGGCTGTATAAGAAAATAACTGAGCAAGTCATGGGAAGGAAGCCAGTAAACAGAATTTCTACATGATGTCTGCTTCAGTTCCTGTCTCCAGGTTCTGACCTTGAGCTCCTGTCCTGGCTTCTCTCTATGGCAGACTTGACAGTGAAACACTATTCTATTGGAATTTCTTTTGGTCATTTTTTAATCACTGCAAAAGAGAAGTAAACTACAACAGGAGGAAAGGCCACTCCAATTTAAATGAACCATATTAAAACAAGTATTTCTAAGGATCAGCTCCTATTTCCCTCCATTGGATCTACACCAAATATTTCTCAAAATGCAGCTACCATTGTCTTCTGTCTTCAGTGGCGATGTGCCATGATTTGAACATGAAATATTCTTTTCAGGCTCATATGGTTGTTCTATTCATTGGGAAGGAGGTAAAAACCTTCGTGCAGTAGAACTTTGTGCAGTAGAACATACATGGAAGAAGTGTGTCACAGGCAGTTTTGTCTTTGAAGGGCATATGCTTCTCTGTTCTTTTCTTGTCCTTGCTTCCTGCTTGACACAGGCAAAGAAACTTCTCTGCATAGTCCCATGGTCATGATGCTCAGCCAAAGTATATAGGACCAACAACCCATAGACTGAACCCTTTTAAACTATGACACAAAACAAATATTTTCTTCTTTGAGCCATTTGCAGTGTGTATTTTGTCATATGGAGGCAAAAAAGTAATTAATAGCAAAAGTCTTCAAGAATCTCAGATTTTCCAGACTTGTTTTTTTCTCTCTTCTCATCTCTTCCTTTTCTGTTTCTGCAACTATCAGTGAAACTCAGGCTAGAGATGACGTCTGTCTAAGCTTTCATTTCTTTGTGAGCTAAATCATGGTTGTCCACCTGTGGTCTCCAGACCAGGAAAATCATCATCTCTTGTGAGCATGTTAAAACATAGATTGTTGGGCCCTGCCAATTCTGACCCAGAAGTCTGTGGGTGTGGCTCAGAAGTCTATTTTCATCCACATTCTAGGTGATTCTGATGCATGCTAAGTCAAACAGTTATGCATTTGCTTTATACTTCTCATACGGTAGCAGATTTTGTTGGCTGATTTTCTCCTGTAGATGCCCACAGCCCCCAGACTCTATCCACTTTCCTGAATTGAGAATAATTGTAAGAGCTCTTGAACCTCCTGTTCTCTCTGCCTTCAGTACATTTTCCTTTGGAGTCTACACATTATTTCAGTTGCATACAATGGTGCTTCTCAGTGTTCCTTCACATTGTATTGTGTTTGCTTTATTACACTCATTATGTTATATATTTACACACACACACACACACACATATGTAATCTTAACCTCAAAATATTACCTTATAAAGTAGGGGCCTTATCTATTCACATGATGTATCCCTAGAACTTAATACTGTGCCAGAATGGCCAGAACACCCCAGTCGAAGTTTTTCTGATGATTGAAGTCTTCTATATTCACTTCATCCAAGATGGCAGCTGCTGGCCATATGTGGTGCCTATTTAAGGAGTTGAAATGAGGCTAGTGTGACTAAGATACTAAATTTAAATTTTTAAGTTTAATTTTAATTCACTTAAATTTAAGTATCTATATATGGCTACTTCCTACTGTACTGAACATCATAACTCTAGACACTTAAAACATGTGTATTGAATGAATGAATGAATGCCTCATAAAAGCACAAAGAATATGATGTTTTAAAATATCAGTAATTGACAAATAATACTTTGATTGAGCCTGACTTATACAACTACCGGGCTTGCTGTGAACCTGACGGGATCTAAAATTACTTAGGTGGTAAACTTATGGGCAAGCCCATGAGGAAGTTTCTAGGCAGGGTCATTTTGAGGTGGGAAGACCAACCCTGATATGAATTTTACCATTCTATTACCTGGGGTCTTGAGCCAAATAAAACCAAGAAAACTAGATTAGCACTGGCATTCGTCTTTCTTTGGTTTCAGACTGTGGACAAAATGTGACCAGCAGCCTCATCCTCCATGTCCATGCCTTCCCCACTATGATGAGGAAGCCAAAGGAAACTTTTTTCCTTGAGTTGCTTTTGTTAGTGCTTTTGCCACAGAATTAATAATAATAATAATAATAATAATAATAATTAATACACCTTATAAATTTTTAATTTTAACTTTAGATAGGAACACTTTTGTAAGTAAAGCCATTGTCATGTCATAGCTAACATTCTGGTAGAAAATTTTACCAGAGATATTGGAAGGCAAACATGGAAGTGACACATATTAATTAGCCTTGAGGCAAGTTGAACAATTTCTTTTGTGGAGAGTTGTACAAATAGAGACCAGAGGAAGGCCTGTGAGATGTTCCTAGTTCAGTGGACTTCCAGAGCCCTGGCAAGATTGCTTAGAAGTTCTGGGACTCCTGGGGATTGAGACAAGATGTGCTTCTCTTTTCTGCAGGAAATGTGGCAAAGTGTACGAGAAGAATATAGCAAACCACTTAGATTAGTAATCAACTTGGAAATTAATTTATGTTCTCTAAACTTCTGCTTCTTAACCTATCAAATAGACATCAGAATGCCCATCTGGCATCATAGAATGTGTTAGTTCTTTTCTTTTGTGAGCAAAAATTTAGCGTTAGTTCTTTTCTTTTGTGAGCAAAAATTTAGCAAGACTAGAGAGAAATTACCTACTTCAAAGTATGCTTCTCTAACAGGAACTATCTTCACCTCTGGGATGAGCCTGTAGTTCTATGGGAAAGCACTTCCCTTCTATGTGTAAAGCCTCAGTATTAAAGGTCCAAAGAGATTACTTAGTGATTATGAACACTGGCTCCTCTCCCAGAGAACTGAGATTCCATCCCTAGCACTCACATGATTCCTGAGAAACTTCTATTACTCCAGTTCCCAGGAACTTGACATTCTCTTCTAGCCTCTGAAGGCATTGCATGCACATGGCACACAGAAATAGATGCAGGCAAAACATGCCTGCCTATAAGTTAGTCTTTTGTTTTAAATAAGCCCCAAGGTTAGTTCTCAGCCCTACACATTTTTGAAATGTCCTACCTCTTTTACTATTAAATATAGGTCAACTTTCACTTTATTTAAACTTATCTTAACCTAATTTGATTATCTTTTTGTCATCAAGACTCTTAATAGTGGTCAACATTATTCAGGTTAGTCCTGGATGGTTTGACACACAGTAAACTCTTCTACTAGATGCATTAAAATATAATAAATTCAAAGCCCAAACTTCCTTTTCATTAAAAGATAAGCGAGAATGAGATCGAAGGATCCTTCCAGATCTAAAATTGCTCTATCCTCTGGCTAAAGAGTCTCTAACAAGGAAAATGTGGCCTAAAAGTGTCATCTTCATTATTAGAAATATCATAGCACTAAATTGGGCTCTGATGTCCCAAAAAATTCCTGCTGTTTAATAGCACATCACAGTTTCTTACCTTGATTTGCTCACCCACTTCCCCTTTCTTTCCCCTCACCTCTTTCCTTTCATCTTATCTTAGTTTATGTCACCTCCAAAATGGAACCCAGAACAAAGGCTTAAACACCCTGGTTGTGATATTGTGGAATGAAAATATACATAATCAGGGGAGGGAAGATTATCAAGGATCACTCATTATCAAGTTGGCTATTGTTAGAGGTGACTGGCTTCCAGGGGTTTCTAAGGAGCCTTATAAGTTGCAAGTGAAAACAGTCTACCTTGGAAGAGAAAGAAAACAAAGCAGTTAGCCACTATCCGTCATTCATGCTGCTCAGGAGAGTCAGTCACAGTAGCCCACTTCCCTACATGCTCAGCTGTATATACCTGAGTACTCTTCTAATCCCCATGTGTGGTGCTGGGATGCTCAGTCATCGAAGAATGCATCGTGTCACAACAGGGAGCTAGATCCTGCCAAACTGTCTGTGCAGGGGTGATCGGCCTTTGCACAGATTTGATGGCACAGTACTGGCATAAACAAAAAGATCCAATTTGAGTTCTTTTATAACTTTCTTTCAGTTTGGTCTATCTCAGGATCTTCTTCAAGATGGCAGCCAACCATCATCTCTAGACAAGATTAATCCAAGTACTGCTATTGGAACTACCCCAAGGCCATGATTGCATTCTTCGTCTTCTCCTTGACCATCTGTTATAGAGTTCTGTCTCTGACCAATGTTTTGGCTTGCCTGACTGGTGATCTTGAATATAAGAATCTCACCACTTTCTGCCAAAGAGAATATTCTCAAACACTTCCCCACATATACCAGCATTTAAAAACATTACAATGGAGATAATTGACTGACTCAACACTTTTTTTTTTACTTTTTTTTTATTGGATGTTTTATTTACATTTCATATGTTGTCTCCATACCCCATCCCCCACGTACCCAGGAACCCCCTATGCCCGCACCCCTCCTCCTTGTTCTCTGCGGGTGTAACCCCTACCTACCCCCCCCCCACTCCCACCTCCCTACCCTCAAATTCCCACCCCCTGGGGCATCCAGCCTTCATGAGGTCAAGGATCTCTTCTTTTTCTTTTTTTTTCCAAAGTTACCATGAGTCTGAGCACACCTGGAGACTCTTTAAATTTCCATGTTGTCTGTTTATAGACCAAAGCTTGCCCAAAATTAATGTGTTGCCTTTTGCCTGAGCTCCATCCTAGTGTAATACAGGTAAGAAAGAGCCTTACTAACTGAGACAGTGCAGGCTAGGTATACCCACTCCTCCTATCTCTAACAAGAGACTTGGTATCACCACAACGAGTGATCTTGTTCTGAAATTCCAACACTGGCTATCATCACCCCACTTTCCTGGAGGGCGGAACCTGAGACAAAGTCTAGCATGCAGCAAATATTAAGATAGGGATGAAGAGAAAGCCAGCAAAAGAATGAATTTTCAGGTTGGCATTGCCTGAGGGTACATACTCTGAGAACTTTCATGAATTCCATATAAGGTGGCTAGATGAGTACCAGATGGTGGGAGTATTTACCCACCAGCTTCCATTGCCACTGGTTAAGGCTGCCAGCTAGATCTCTGCGTTGTCAAGCTCTACATGTAAGAGTGTCAAGTGAAGTCCCATAGTAACCTGCAGCAGATCAAACAGGAGAAGCCTGTGTAGACTGGCTCAATATAGCAGTAGCTGTAGGAAAGGAGGACTTGGATGGTACAAGCTGTCAGAGATACTTCCTCTCAGGCATCCTTGGGGGACCCAGTGTTTCCAGGATTCTAATATTCTAATAGTGCTGATGGGGTTCTGGTGTTCCCATTTTGCTTTCAACTATGTTCTAGTTTATACTGTAGGAACATGGTAAACTAGCTCCCCCCCTCTTAGACACACACACACACACACACACACACACACACACACACACACACACACTTTAAGAAACAAGAAAACTAAGAAAAATTTTAAATAATTTTCTCTAGTTTTTGTACTGTCCTTACCAGAACTGTCTCCAAAGGGAACACATTTTGTCTCCGTTAGGGCAAATGAAGATTGAGCCTGAAGGAACCACTGGAATGAGAATTTTGGTTTCCTTAAAAATCTACCTATGTTATTATTATGGTTTGTATATGCTTGGCCCAGGAAGTGGCACCATTAGAAGGCGTGGCCCTGCTGGAGTAGGTGTGACCTTGTTGGAGTAGGTGTTTGGGTGTGGGCTTTAAGACCCTCATTTTAACTTCCTAGAAAACAGTATTCTGCTAGCAGCCTTAAGAGGAAGATGTAGAACGTTCAGCTCTGCCTGCACCATGCCTGCCTAGATGCTGCCATGTTCCCACCTTGATGATAATGGACTGAACCTCTGAACCTGTAAGCCAGCCCCAATTAAATGTTGTCCTTTATAAGAGTTGCCTTGGTCATGGTGTCTGTTCACAGCAGTAAAACCCTAACTGAAACAGTTATGTAAATATGTTTATGTTTTAATCCTAGGTGCAGGATAAGAAGCTGCTTCACAACAGGTGACTATGTTTTATCTCATGCATTAGGATGGTCATGATTTTTGCCCAGCTGTAGATGTTTACATTTGGAATTCTGAGAACTTTTCAGAGGGTGTTTATGCCAGAGTCTGAATAGAGCAGGACACACACTCCAAGGCAGATGCTGTTTCCCTACTGCTGGCTCCTGCGGCTGCATTTGTTATTGCTGGATTGCTGGTTTACTATTTTGCTGGATTGCTGGTTGGAGATATCCTGAGGAAGACAGAAATTAGACTTGGCCCAAGGAACTAGACATCCCTAATCAGCAGGAAGTAGTCTAAAGAGGTCTATACCCCTTTTCTCTTCAACCTTCTTTTTCTCCTGCCCCTACTGTTGGGGAGTTGAAAGGGATTAAGGTGGAATAAGGTTTGGAAGGGTGGTAGATAGTAAGAACCCAATAAAGCAGCCCAACAGAGTAACTAACAAACCTTCTAATAAGTCGAACACATGGAATGGCCCCTCTGTCAAACAGATTTCATTACTTAAAGCGAAGTAGTGCATTCTATACTGACAGTCTGGACAATTCTTCTCTGGGATAGGAAAAAATCTCATTGGGCCATGTTGAGTGACATGAAACATATATGACAGTCTTCTGAATTCACAAGCCAATGATATAGGAACACAAGGCATTCTTAACTTTTAAAATGTGTCCATTATAAGAGGGAAGTCTGCTTCACAGCATTGGATAAATATCACACCACTGATTATTGCTTACTTCAAAACCAAAGTATTTATAAACTGTAAACTAGTTTTAGCTCACAGTGATAAAAGACTAAGTCACTTCAAACCACTTCTCCAGTAAATGGTAACAGCTAACGCTAAATTCAGAGTGAGTCTATTGCACACTACCTATTTCAGCAGAGGATTCTTTCAATAATGTCAGGATATAGCTCAATATGTAGTATTCTTTGTGATTCCTTTCCTTGGAGCAATTGGGACTGGACTACCTTCTCAAAGCCAATGTTCGGTGGGCTGTTACAACAAAAATACCTTAAAAGCTACATCAAAACCATGACTAAAGACCAATGCCATACAGTTCCAATATTACAGAACTAAATTAAATTAGGTCTTTCTGATAGTTATCTTGTTAGCTCATTGTTGCCATTAGTGAGATATGCCATTAGTAGAGTCAACTGTTGACCTACAGCACCTACCAGTGGGTTTTGCAATTGTGTTAAGGGAGCTTGTCCATGTTAAGTACATGTTAAGAACACAGTACAGGGCCGACAGAAGAAGCTTAATAAATATTCATGAACTTTGTTTTTGTTGAATTTAAAGAATCAAATTTCATTCAGATTTTTGAGATTCACATTTGAAATAAGTAGTATAAAACTAAGCTAATCAACAATTCCCCGAAAATAACATAAGGACTCTCATCACTTAGAAATAGGATTAATTTCTTCTACTAGTGGTTGCATTTAACTGACTTTAGACCTTAAACACAAGAACTGAAGTATGTTTTAAAGAGCATTAAACCAAGCAGCTGGCTGAATGCTTACCCCAGCCTAGTTTAATCCAACACAACTGTCTTTAACTTTCATTCCAGGAGATCCAATGTCATCTTTAGGTACACACATGGTACACATTCAGACAGGCAGAGAAAACACTCAAACACATAAAGTCAAAATAAGTAAATCTCTTAGAGAAAGGAAAATAACAAAGCACTGTTTATTAATACATGAATCCTATTTAGCTATCTTATAGCTGTGCCCAGCTGATGGTGGATGACTGTAATCTCAGGTGAGACAGCCTGCAATCAGGATACTAAGGGCTGAAGAATTGGATGTTTTTAAAGTCAGGCTCAACTGCAAAGTAAGACACTTGTTTCAAGGGGTGGGAATGTCTGTACTTCCTGACATTTGAAGATTCTTCAGATCTAGCAGGGCTGAAGAAAGGTTGCCTTGAATGATCTCATGCATTAAACCCAGAAGGGTCACAAAAGTCACAGCTCCTCCTTTTCTCTAGGATAAGAAAAAGGACAAGGAAGGAATGTTTTCTCACTTAATATTAGCCAAGTGGAATAAAATGTAGATGATATGCATGCCCTGAAATAATAGATAACACAGAAAAGTACCAATCAGAATGGAGAGTTGAACCGAACAAGCCTTTAATCAATTTGTGTCACTTCAATGAGTTTGTTTTCTTTCAGTATTTCCCGAACTTTCATACATTATCTACCCTTGAGGTAATTAAGTTTTACTGTCCAATTTTTAAAGCTTACAATCATTGTTTTGAGGACTAAAGCAAGAAGGGGAATCTGCCCTCTAATCCCCCAGAGCAGTGATTCTCAACCTTCCGAATGCTTTGACCCTTTAATACAGTTCCTCATGTTGTGATGATCCCTAATCCTAAAATTATCTTTGTTGCGTCTTCATAACTGTGAGTTTGCTACTGTTGTGAATTTTAGTGTAAACATCTATATTTTCTGATGGTGTTGGCGACCCCTTTGAAACAAAGGCATTGCAACCCACAGGTTGAGAGCCAGTGCTCTAAGGTATAAGGATATCACATGTGCCAATGCATTTCTGGTTCTACAGTCTTCCAATTATGTACACTGATATCAAAGCAGACATACATGGACCACCAGGTGCCATGTAAATCTTGCTCATGATGAAATGTCCAATACAATCATTTTTCCCAAGATCTTTTCCTTTTAAAAAAACATCATGGGAAATGGCAGCCACAGTGAGGTTAACAACATAGAATGTAAATTATAATCTCAATATTGTGTCAAGTTAAAAGTGTATTTACTGTATCATAAATACATGGAAATAAAAGATTAGAAAAATATAGACCACACTAGTAACAGTGCTTAACTCTGGGGTTAGGACTGGGTGATCCAGAGTTCTTACGGTTTTCTGTTTTCCTGATTCTGTATTGTTATCATCAAGACCCTCCAGAATCTACTTTTGTGTTGATATGTCAACTGTAGTAAACTTGTTTTATGCCCAATATTCAGAGAGAAATAAAATGCTTGATAACTCTCCATGACAACTGTTCAAATTCCCCAGAAACCACTTAGTACTGAGAAATAGGATAGCTTATGTGACTCCCGAGGCTACATAAGCAGCCACTGACATGGTCTTCATAGAGCCTGGCCTTAAAGGAGAAGCCTTTCAGAGATACTAAACTTTGGTTTTCTTGGCAGAGGACAAGAGGCTTTCATACTAGTCTTCAAAAATCAAGAAAGTCAGTAAAATCTTAGGTATTAAATCAGATCTTAGGCTAAACCAAAGTCATTGCCAATATATAGAATTTTTTTCAGGGTTTAATAGAGGCTTCATTAGTTTAAAGTGATTTGACACATTGTTGAAAGTCACAGAGAACGAGCACACACACACACTTTTGAAAGACTAGAAGCTGCCTCCACATTTTTTTCAGAAGTAAATGCTATATTTTTTTTCATACTTCGGTATGCTGGAATTTTCTCCAAAAATGTAGAAACTGAAGTTTATGAAAGCTGACAAACCCCGAAGGTCATCTTTATCCAGCATTTTTTAAAAACTTGTTTTCATCTCTAACCTATTCCCAAGTCCTTTTCTGTATTGTTGCTTCTCAATACCTACAGAAGTCATCTTCCTCTCCATATGCACGTTTTTACCCTCATCAGGACTATAGACATCTCTTATCTGCATTGCTTCACCACTATTGGACTTGACTGATATCCTTAAATTCAGATTTCTAAAACCTTGCTGTGATCACAAATCTGATCATATAATTTCTTAGCATAATACCCTCCGATAATTTCTAGTTATCCTCAAAGTAAATGCTCCATTCTTTGGCATGACCTAGAACCCTTTTAGGGTCAACCTCATATTTGCTACCATATGTACTCGCTTCCACTCCCATCACCCTTTCAATGATGAATTTCCCATAATCTCTCACTTACTCTGGTCTACCTCCCTAGATCGAGCATCTCTCCCCTTACCAGCCCCCCTTTTTAAACCTCATTAGCCTTTACTCATCCTCTGGTCCTAGGCTTGATGTTATTTGCCCTAGAAACACATCCCTGATCTTCTTGGCAGAGTTGAATACTTCTTTTCTAGATCCCATAGACTTTGGCATGAAGTTGTTCTTTAATCCTCCCCCATTAATTTTTAAGTTTCTTCTGGTGATGTACTAATTACACCTTGTTCTTCTGATGCTAATTCATAAAAGAAATAATGCTACTCACTGCTCTTGCTCACTAAAGAGAAAACCTTTAGACACCCTCCTTCCTCTTGACACAGAGTGTTGTTTGTTTGTTTATTATGTGGACCAAACCCAAGGTCACATGTGTCTTTTGTAGACCTTTCAAATGAGATCTATTCAGTTTGTTTATAAAGTCATTTTGTATCTCCCCTTCCCTGTATCTCTTTACACAAATAAAGAAATAAGAAGTAGGGGTTTTGTATTAAAATTGTCTCTTGGAATCATATCTTTGCCATTTTCGAAGAATCTATTTCTTCGTTATCTTTTTCCATAAAGTTGAAGAAAGATTTCCAAGGTTTCATTTTTTCTTTTACTTTTATGTTACTTGAGAAGAAAACGCTGGGCTTCAAAGATCACAAAAAACTGTTTCTTGACTTGATACCAGCTTTCTTCCTTCAAGACCCAAGTAGATGACATCTCCTGCTTAACAGCAACAAAATAATAGGGTTGACCCTCTTGACCTGCCAGTTTCCTATACTCTATCCCTAATCCTTGAGCATTGTGAAGAAAGGTAAAGTGTATTTTCCCATGTTGATGATATAAATTATTCTTCTATTTCTACTCCCTCTCAGGTCATCCATTTCCATCCCACAAAATGTTACTCCTCTTAGGCAATGCCATCTTGAACATCTTAGCTGTAGACTACAGTCTCGGGGGAGAACTTTCATTCTATCTTGCTAAATATCTGTTTTCTTCTAGTGTATTGTATTTGTGGTTATCACTTGGGCTACTGCACCTGCTACGTTTTGAGAAAGGACAGTAGGATGTTTGCTTTACACAGGGGAAGATTTCAGAGTTCACCTTAATATCATTCTGAGCGTTTGAGTAAACTAGAATGAGAGAGAAGACAACTATCTTCTTTGTACTTGTGCGGGTTTCCTCCTTTTCCACTTCCCCTTCCTTCTTCTTCTGTTCCTTTCTGTTTCTCTTACTGTGTATGTGCATAACAGAAATTTGAGCCAATTAATAAAGAAGTAGATGCAACTATTACATGTATGGGATACTTCTGGTGCATTTATATAACAAAAGCTTACAGGAGAAATTAAACAAGTTGTTTACAGCCATGTTGACGGCCAAGATTTGTAATTAACAGAGTAACATAAAGAGATGTCTCTCCTTAGTCAATCACAGCTTATTGGTTTAATAACTACCCCAAAATGGAGCTGTGCATCCTATAGAATGCTCCATGTCCACAGGTAAGACTTTTATTAGGTTAATACCATTAATTTCTTTCACTTTATTTCCTATCCCTAAATGTTTACATTCAGTAATTCCAACTCTATATAATTAAGGAAGACATTTAACTGAAAATAAGGTAATTAAAAAAAAACAGTCAACTTCCATCTCCCCATTTATCGTGGACTTCAGTTCCTTCCTGGCCATATTCATTCTACCTAGTGTAATTTCCTCTGATGAGAAAGATGGAAATCACATAGGTTTGTATACATTTACGGTTCCTTTCCTGTTAATGATCGTCCTCATTTTCTTTCTTTTCCTTGTTTAGCTTCATTGTTTTTCTAAGTAGCTAAGTATGAAGATGGAAGGTATAGCTCAATGCTAGAGCACTTAGTAAGCATGCATGATGCCATGGGTTAAATCCCTAGCACCAAACAAAAAATATATTCATGACTTGGTGTTTTTTAATACACATGCCTTGTATTAGGGTTTTCTTCCATCCTTTTCTGTTCATATTTTCCTTCCTTGTTACTGCATTTTTACATGAAAACGGTGAGATTGCTTTCTTCCAATGTCATCTTTCCTCTTCATATTTCTCTTTTGTCAAAGCAAAGCCTGCTTCTACAACAGGCCACACAGCTATAAGCCTGTGCCATATAGTAAGTCTCGTGTCCAAGTGCTATTGTTCTTCAGCAGCTGGCATTGATGATGGTTCTTCATAGCCAGAGAAATCATAATGCCCAAAGATGATTTGATTTGGTGTGTGTGTGTGTATTCTATAGATGAGATTTAAAAGGTGATTGATTTTGACTTCTACAGGAAGAAAATATATAGTCAATCAGAGAAGGGAGAATGATTTATACCATTCCATATTGTTTCCATGGTTAGAATATTTCAAATCTTAGGCTTCAAGTATGTGAGTGTGCATCTGTGTTTGTGCCTCTGTCTCTGTGTGTGTTAAAGTGAAGGCTGAGGGTGTGACTGAATGGTGCAGCACTTGCTTACTCCATGCATACATGAAGTCATGAGTTTCATTTGCCAGTACTACAAAAAGTAAAACGAAATTAAAACACAATAAATGTGTAATTAATAAAATGACAAATTACCTGGAATTGACTGTGCTATAACCACTTTAAATATGTTCTTAAACATAGCTTTAAATTTTTACTCAGAATTTTTGACCTGTGTAAGAGATATGAGTATTTTCTATTTCTGAAAAAACTACCATTGAGGTAATATATGAGCTGCAGCCAAGGTTAAGGCCCTGTAAAGAGAATCTGTTACCCTGGGATACTAATTAACTCTAAATATTGCATATAAATTAAATTGACAGCTAGTAAAAGCAGCAGCTCACAGAAGAAAGCAAACTCAAAGCAGTTCAAAATAAAAATATTATCTTCTAATTATAGCATAAGGGACATGATAAAAAAACCTTCTCCTCAGCTCAGCCTTTTTCCCCCTAGTAGCTTCTTTCATTTACCTTGGCTTTTATTTTCTGTACTACGTCACTGTGCTTGTGGTTTGGCAGTGAGATGGTGGGATTTGTTGGGTAGAATGACCAGGGAAAGTGTCCCTACCCAGAGAGTACTGCTCTCCTTCATCTCTTAGCCTCATTGTAGAAATATTTATTGTGAGATCTACTGTTCTAACCAAACTTTAAATGGAAAATATGACATGGTTGAGTGTAGGTGCTATGCTGTACAATGCATCATTTTTAACTATGTGTGCTATGTTGTACAATCCAGCATTGTGAAGTATAGGTGCTATGCTATACAACAGACGCTTGGAACCTATTCATCTCATAACTGAAACTTTATACCACTGACTAACATGTCCTCATTTCTCCTTCCTTTCCCTTCCTCCATCTCTGGCAACCATTATTTTACCTGGGTTTCTGAATTTGACCACTTTAGATAGCTCATATCCTTTGGAATCATGCAGCTCTTCTTATGTATCTGGTTTATTTTATTTAGCAGACAGTCCTCCAATATCCATGCCACTGTGACAAGGTTCCTTTATTTTTTTTAGGACTGAGTCACAGTCTAATGTATAGCTATACCACATTTCCTTATACAGACAATTAAATAGGTTTGTGCAGAAATCTACTGTGATCAAAGTAAATCCCTTTCTCTACATAGTCATGTGTGCCAAAGGGGATACCAAGATTACTATTAAAGCACAGTTCACACACATGTTACCTTCACTGTGTGAATTTGTGACTGATACTTATGACTATTTTTTTAACCTTCCGACTGCAGTTTCCCCTCCATCATCCTCTCCCACTCTATCCTCCCACCCACTTCTCTGCTGCCCCCATCCACTCTTCTGTCCTCTGTTTCTCTTCAGAAGAGGCCAGGCCTCCCATAGATATCAACCAAATATGGTATATCCATTCACAGTAAGGCTAGGCACCTCCCTCTCTATTAAGGCTGGATAAGGCAATCCAGTATGAGGAAAAAAAGTCCCAAAAGTGGTCAAAAGAGGAACTTTTTGTATAACAATTTAAGAGGCACTATTAGCCGTGATCTGATGTAAAGCTAGAGACTGAGTAGCTCCAGGCATGTATCACCCAGGCGTCCTTGAATTAAGAGAACCTGTTGTTAGTTCAATATATACAACTTGTCAATATTGCAGGTGACAAAATCTCCTCATGTTCACTTGCTTCCAGCATGAGGAACACAGCAGGAGACTGCTCTTAGAAAACATCCCCTATGCAGAAGCAGGGTGTATCTCCTAGTGGAACTGTGACTCACTGAGGAGAGTCATGACCCATGTTCCACTTCTAAAAACTCTTACTTCAGCCTGATTCATAGATGGCTCGCTTTTATTTGCTCCATGAGACTTTTTATTTCTCTTCCTCAACTTTACACATTTGATTTCTTGACCAAAAGAATTAAACCTAGGAAAAATATTTTTGAGAGATAGCCAGCATTCAAAAATGAAAAATGAAATTTTCCCATTAGTTCCCTAGAAATGATACTTAAATTCGTGTGGGAGGAAAGAACTTGTGCGAAAGATTCATTCATTTAACAAACACAGAAATTAATGATAAATGTTTTTTGATCAAGTAGATTTGGTTTGAAAGAAGGACCTACCAATGTCATGGTAAAGGGCTAGTATATATTTTGGGTCCAAGGTGGTCCTCATGCTGAGTCCACTGATATAACTGATGATGTATTCTTTATCTTCTCTACTTTAGTTCCATCTTCAGCAGAATAGAAGAATAGAAACATGTATCCTTCCTCACTCATGCTCTCTACCTAACAACCACCAATTTGGAAGAAAGCAGAAGCTGAGTTTGTGGTTTGTCTCCCAGCACCAGCAGTAGCCCCCCAGTTAGATGCTTGCCAGTCTAGAAACACCCACCCCTTGGTTGCTGCTTTCTATTAAACCTTGTTTCAATGAATGTTCAGGGCTTTTCCCCCACCAGAACCATCCTGCAGGTCTGCAGTGAGTTAAACCCAAGCTAGCTTGAATAAAGACTCTGGTGCATCTTATTTGGTTCCTGACTGGTCTTTTGGAGTTCACAAACACAGCATTACTGGTAACCTTTATCTATCCTTAGAAATGATCCAAGTCATATTGCTAAATCCAATGAACCAAAATTCCCAAGTATCCAGATTGAAAGAGGGTGTCTGAATGTGTTATTTGGTATAGAAGTGAAAATTACATTCCAAGGAAAATGAGAAAGGATCTAACAGTCCATCATCCCCATGAGGGATACCCAAGATCCTTTGTATAAGAGAACTCTGGCCACTGAGCCATCTTCTCTAAAGAATGATGGCCTTATCTATTAAAGCCCACAAGATCACTGGTGGTCCACTCCTTCCATAGTAATATCATAGATATGGAGAAGTAATGACCACGTAAACATAGAACCAAACGGCAATGGCAATCAATCTGGGAGCTTACACACACTCTTTTTGATATCATCCTTATTTCTTCTTTGCTAATTTCAGTAATATAGCAAAAGAATATCTCATAATGATAAACAAATAGGAATCATTCAGTATATGCATTGAATTAAGCCACATTATTTAAGAAAGCAAGCATAAATTAAAGTTAAGGGTTTGTGTAATGTACAATTTCTGGTGCATTTTTTCTTACTAGCAGCAAGACTAAGAAAGAGAAAAATAATTAAAACTAAGAGGCTGGAAAGTTTAATGCAAGAGACATACAGACCTGCTTATAATTCTAATAGGCTGAGATATCTCGGGGGGGGGGGAAATCATTCCAAGTGGTAACTAGTGCAGAGATAGGGTACACCAAAGCCAACAACTTCAAAAAAGTAGGGAAGGATTATGAGAAGTTACTCTTCCTTAGAATTTGTCTGTCAAAGTCAACAATGCCTTGGCGGTGACACCATTAACTTCAGTCCAGTAATCCAAACCAAGAAAAAGGCAATGGAAAAATACAAAACATTTATTCTACCTAAGTCCCACTGAACATATATCCTACGTGTTTCTAAATTGCAGCCCTTGTTGATGACATACACACTACAGAAGAGCCAAACACTGCATGCTGCATTTAGGGTACAGCTTAGTTTTTCTGCTGAGCACAAGAAAAAAATCTACTCTCCAGCAGAGATGGGGCTGGACCGAAGACCTGGTAGCAGCAGCAAGGTGGTGAGATACTGTTTTTTCTTATTTATTTATTCTCTTTCTTCTTTTTGCCTTCAAATAGAAAATAAAATAATAATCTCATGGAATATCTCAGTTAAACTCAAGTCCAGTTCAGAATTCGTCTTCAGAGCTATCAGCCAACAGCATCACTCTGTCTTGCATACTGTTGAATTCTCTCTGCTGGGGAAAGAAAACAGGAAGGCATTAAATTCTTTCTCTGCAAATCCCAGAAGCAGACCCACTCTAAAGAACAAAGGAGCAGCTAGTACAAAGCACCTTGAACAGGAATCTTTCCTGCTCCATTAAACCCTCTGTACTTTTTCAAGCAATCAGACAAGCAGTGAAGGATTAGGTTTGCTTTTGTTTCTTCCATACCTTCCTTTTATGCCGCTTGAAGCCATTTCTTCTTCGGCGATTCATAACTTTAATACTGTATAATGCTCCCAAGATGAACAAGGCTCCAGCTATCCCCACCCCAACAGGCACCAGCATTCCAGACATGTATCCTGCCTGGACAGAGGAGAGAGACTTGTGTATTAGGATGTTAGACAGAGCTCCAGGTTCTCAGTTCCTTTTCCCTGCTACACAGCAGGAGGTTTTAGATGCTTTGAATTCTTCTATCTGCTATTCTATAATTTAAAAGAGACCCTAGAACAAAGGTACTGCTTTGAGGAAAGAAAGAAACAGAAAAATGTAATGAGCTTTTAAAAAATTATTATTATTTGAAATCCCTTAGAAGTATGGTCTGAAATAAATCAGCCAGACCTAGTGGCCCCTCCAGCCACTTGATTATGCACATTTGTCAACATCAATTTTTGATGACAGAAATATAATTTGTACTAAAGATGGATGGAGTGGGCTTCTGAGAATGCCAGGGCTATTAAAATGCAATAAATTGGAAACAGCCTGAGTCGAATGCCAAAGGGTTGAAGTGTCCTCTGGAATACTGTGTTCCTTGGAGGGTAAAGGGGGGCTCACACTCTCGTGCCCTCCCTGCCTTCCCTCAGCACTCACTTTTCTCAGCTGTATTACAGTAAGAAAAGAAGGATAAAAGTGCATATGTGTAGAGGGTGAGAGTGTTGCAAACAGCAAGGGAAGGGCATGAATGAAGAGGTGGGTTAATTGTTGGAAGGCAAGGACAAGGAGATGTGCATGTGAAATGCGTCTTTGAGAGAAGCAATGTACCCAGCAAGCAAAACCAGAGAGTGTCCTCAGTCCCAGGGAAGCAGTGGCCAAAAATGGCACAAAGATCACTGCCAGCAGCATGCAACTTTCCAAGGAACCTCAGGTGTGTCTAGCATACCCAAGATCACTATGGACACTTCAGTCCTGAGAGGACAGTGTGATCCCACGACATCCCTATGCTTCAGTGCACAGTTAGGTCCACTCAATCTTAGAGCAAGGCCCCTGTTCTGAGGTAGATCTTTGCAGTAAAACCCTTGTGGCTACATGTGTGTATACTAACCTTTTCATGGGAGAGCATAAGACTTACACCCCTGGTGAAAAAATATATTACAGTTATAACTCTTAAAACCTAGAATAAATACACAGGTGTTTTTCTGAGAAAGCACTAGTCTTCTATTTCTCCTTTTAAAAAAGATTTGTTTCCGTAATTTATGCGTGTGAGATGTTTATGGGTGTGCCTGAGTGCATGTGTGTCATCAAGTACATGAACTCCCTGAAGAGGCTAGAAGAAGGCATCGATCACCTAGCACTAGAGTTATATGTGGTTGTGAGCCACCTCATGAGTTCTGGGAACAGAATCTGGTCCTCATCAAGAACAGCAAGTGCTCTTAAACCACTGAGCTATCTCCCTAACTCCTGAGTATTTAATTGCTTATCTAGCAAAGCTAGATGGAATATAGATTCTAGTAAGTAATATCTTGGGAATATCAGAGGGAGGTAGATTAGCCACGTGGAGGTTAGGAAGTGGTCTGGCCACTGAACTGATTAAGTCATATAAAAATATAAAGGCTGAGTGTGTGTGTCTTTCATTTGGGAACCCAGAACATTGGGGCAGGTAGCAAGGAACATGGTGCAGCTGCCGTTATCAATTTGAGTAGCTTTAATTGGGTACAGCTACAGAAGATAGCTTTAAATTTTGATCCTCCTGCCTCCATGTTTCAAATGCTGTGACTACAGGGGTGTGTCATTATGCTCAGTTTAATGAAGTGCTAGAGAGTGAACCCAAGGCCTTGTACATGCTAGGCAAGTAGTCTACCAACTGAACTACATCCTCAGTGCCTTTCACAGGCCCCAACTTCCTATATTTGTTTTCTTGAAAACAGATGTTTCTGAATATATATCAAAGTCATAAATGAAAGTATGTCTAGTCAGATATTTTGGTTCATAATATATTTTAAATCCTTAAATGTTAGAGGGAAAAATTTACAATTCATAGACAAGATATAAAAATAAGAATAGCACCAATAATACTCCTCCCACCTTTACCACTCTTAATCTAGATACACCAACTGCTAATATATTCTGCCTTCAATTTTTTATTAGTAGACATAGCCTCTTCTTTATTTTACCTCAAATGATAAATTGCATAGACTATGACCTATTTATCTCTAATTTTTCAGTCTGTGTTTCCTAAGAATAGGAATATTCTGCTATCAAATCTTATTGCAGTTTCTGACTTGAGCTCATTTAACATAGCTAGTTATGTTCTATGGTATTCATAGTGTACCTTTTCAACAGACCTGAAATGACCTTCATGAAAGTGCCATTTCTCCAGTCTAAGATCCTACCAACAATTTATATAATACATTCCTTAATCACATCTCAGTCACTTCTTTTCATCACTTTGTAACCATCTTTCATTTTATGATACCCATATTTTTGAAGAATATAGTTTATTTTTATATAAAAAATAGGATGTCCATCATTTTAGGCTTGTTACCCATTTTGTCCTGAATAGACTCAATTTGTACAGTACTGGTTGGAGAAGCTCATGAGTAAATCATATCTTGGTATGCCATTTCTGAATACATATGCACAGCCAGTGATTCTGAACACAGAAGAGCTCCTAGGCACAATTGATAACTTAAAAAACTAAATGTATACCATCTTCCTTTAATGCCATTTTACTTTATTTTTTTTAATAAGGTGATAAGCAGCTCTGAGGAAGACTTGATTTGCTTTAGTTATTGTCTTGGAAGGTGGGCTGAGGGCTATATTATCATCCTATAATTTATTTGTGATTTGAAGGCAAGGAAAATACCAGTTAAGAGGTGAAAGATATAACTGATTTTTCTGTATGTGAAATATGATAAAAGTGATACATTTTGAAACACTCATGTTGTTGTTTTTGGTTGTGTTGTTTCACCACAGCAATAGTAACCCTGACTAAAACACTGTGACATAAACACACTCAAGAACACACTCCTTATAGGGGGATGTGAGCCTCAAAGTATGATGGAATGCTGCCTTCTTTTTTTTTTTTTTTTTTTGTGAGTACTGAAATTTTTTTTTATTGGATATTTTATTTACATTTCATATGTTATCCCCTTACCCATCCCCCACCCACCCGGGAACCCCCCATCCCCTTACCCCTCCTCCTTCTTCTCCATGGATGTAACCCCCACCTACCCCCCCCACTCCCACTTCCCCACCCTCAAAATTCCCACCCCCTGGGGCGCCCAGCCTTCATGAGGTCAAGGATCTCATCTTCCACCTGTGCCCAGCAGGGCCCTCCACTCTTACATATTCAGCTGAAGCCCTGGATCCCTCCATAAGTGCTCCCAGGCTGGTGGTTAGGACCCTGGGAGCTGTGGTTGGTTGGTTTTGTTGCTCTCCTCATGGTGCCACAAACCCTTTCAGCTCCTTCAGTCCTCACTCTAACTCCTCCATTGAGAACCTCATGATCAGTTCAATGGCTAGTTGTGAGCATCTGCCTCTGAATATGTCTGACTCTTGAAGGCCTCTGAGGAGACATCCATATCAGGCCCTTATCGGCATGTACTTCCTGACTTCCACATCAGCATCTACCTTTGGTGACTGCATATGGGGTGGATACTCAGGTGGAAAGGTCTTCAAATGGCCCCTCCTTCAGTTTCTGTCCCTCACTTTGTCTCCATGTTTGCTCCCTTGAGTATTTTGTTGCTCCTTCTAAGAAGAACTGAATCACCCCCACTTGGTCTTCCTTTTTTATGAGCTTCATGTGGCCTGTGAGTTGCATCTTGGGCATTTCAAGGTTCTGGGCTAATATCCAATAATCAGTGAGTGAATACCATGTGTGTTCTTTTGTGATTGGCTTACTTCACTCAGGATGATAATTTCTAGTTCCATCCATTTACCTAGGAACCTCTCGAATTCATTGTTTTTAATAGCTGAGTAATACTCCATTGTGTAAATATACCACATTTTTTGAATCCATTCCTCAGTTGAAGGACAGCTGGGTTCTTTCCAGCTCCTGGCTATTATAAATAAGGCTGCTATGAACATAGTTGAGCATATGTCCTTGTTATATGTTCGAGCATCTTCTGGGTATATGCCTAGGAGTGGTATAGCTGGATCCTCAGGTAATGCTATGTCCAATTTTCTGAAGAACCGCCACACTAATTTCCAAAGTGGTTACACCATCTTGCAGTCCCACCAACAATGGGGGAGTGTTCCTCTTTCTCCACACCCTCGCCAGCATCTACTATCACCTGAGTTCTTAATCTTAGCCATTCTGACTGGTGTGAGATGGAATCTCAGAGTTGTTTTGATTTGCATTTCCCTGATGACTAAGGACATTGAACATTTCTTTAGGTGCTTCTCGGCCATTCGAGTTTCTTCCATTGAA
This sequence comes from Grammomys surdaster, assembly GCF_004785775.1. NCBI lineage: Eukaryota > Metazoa > Chordata > Mammalia > Rodentia > Muridae > Grammomys > Grammomys surdaster. Next base: position 626,347 of record NW_021621003.1, on the reverse strand, counting down.
AATTCTTTGTTAAGCTCTATACCCCATTTTTTAATAGGGTAATTTGGTTGTCTGGTGTCTACTTTCTTGAGTTCTTTGTATATATTGGATATTAGCCCTCTATCAGATGTAGGATTGGTAAAGATCTTTTCCCAATTTGTTGGTTGTCGTTTTGTCCTATTGACAGTGTCCTTTGCCTTACAGAAACTTTGCAATTTTATGAAGTCCCATTTGTCAATTCTTGATCATAGAGCATATGCCATTGGTGTTCTGTTCAGGAACTTTTCCCCTGTGCCCAAGTATTCGAGGGTCTTCCCCACATTCTCTTCTATTAGTTTCAGTGTATCTGGTTTTATGTGGAGGTCCTTTATCCACTTAGACTTGAGCTTTGTACAAGGAGATAAGAATGGATCAATTTTCATTCTTCTACATGTTGTCCTCCAGTTGAACCAGCACCATTTGTTGAAAATGCTGTCCTTTTTCCACTGGACAGTTTTAGCTCCTTTGTCAAAGATCAAGTGACCGTAGGAGTGTGTGTTCATTTCTGGGTCTTCAATTCTATTCCATTGATCTTCCTGCCTGTCTCTGTACCAATACCAGGTAGTTTTTATCACTATTGCTCTGTAGTACAGCTTGAGGTCAGGGATGGTGATTCCTCCCGAAGTTCTTTTATTGTTGAGAATAGTTTTCGCTATCCTGGGTTTTTTGTTATTCCATATGAATTTGAGAATTTCCTTTTCTAACTCTCTGAAGAATTGAGTTGGGATTTTAATGGGGATTGCATTGAATCTGTAGATTGCTTTTGGCAAGATGGCCATTTTTATTATATTATCCAGCCAATCCATGAGCATGGGAGATCTTTCCATCTTCTGAGATCTTCTTCGATTTCTTTCTTCAGGGACTTGAAGTTCTTGTCGTACAGGTCTTTCACTTGCTTGGTTAGATTCACACCAAGGTATTTCATATTATTTGCAACTATTGTGAAGGATGTCATTTCCCTAATTTCTTTTTCAGTCTGTTTATCTTTCATGTAGAGGAAGGCTACTGATTTGTTTGAGTTGATTTTATAACCAGCCACTTTGATGAAGTTGTTTATCAGGTTTAGGAGTTCTCTGGTGGAAGTTTGGGGGTCACTTAAGTATACTATCATATCATCTGCAAATATCGATATTTTGACTTCTTCCTTTCCTATCTGTATCCCTTTGACTTCTTTTTGTTGTCTAATTGCTCTGGCTAGGACTTCCAGTACTATATTCAATAGGTAGGGGGAGAGTGGGCAGCCTTGTCTAGTCCCTGATCTTAGTGGGATTGCTTCAAGTTTCTCTCCATTTAGCTTGATGTTGGCTAATGGTTTGCTGTAAATTGCTTTTACTATGTTTAGGTAGGGGCCTTGAATTCCTGATGTTTCCAAGACTTTTATCATGAAGGGATGTTGAATTTTATCAAATGCTTTCTCAGCATCTAGTGAGATGATCATGTGGTTTTTTTCTTTGAGTTTGTTTATATAGTGGATTACATTGATGGATTTCCGAATATTGAACCACCCCTGCATTCCTGGGATAAAACCTACTTGATCATGATGGATGATTGTTTTGATGTGTTCTTGGATTCGGTTTGCTAGAATTTTATTGAGTAATTTTGCATCGATGTTCATAAGGGAGATTGGTCTGAAGTTCTCTTTCTTTGTCGGATCTTTGTGGGGTTTGGGTATGAGTGTAATTGTAGCTTCATAGAACGAATTGGGTAGTGTTCCTTCTGTTTCTATTTTGTGGAATAGTTTGAAGAGAATTGGTATTAGGTCTTCCTTGAAGGTCTGATAAAATTCAGCACTAAAACCATCTGGTCCTGGGCTTTTTTTAGTGGGGAGACTTTTAATGACTGCTGCTATTTCCCTAGGGGTTATGGGACTATTTAGAAGGTTTATCTGCTCCTGGTTTAACTTTGGGACCTGGTATCTGTCTAGGAAATTGTCCATTTCTTCCAGGTTTTCCAGTTTTGTTGAGTATAGGCCTTTGTAGTAGGATCTGATGATTTTTTGAATTTCTTCAGTTTCTGTTGTTATGTCTCCCTTTTCAGTTCTGATTTTATTAATTTGGATACTGTCTCTCTGCCCTCTGGTTAATCTGGCTAACGGTTTATCTATCTTATTGATTTTCTCAAAGAACCAACTCCTGGTTTTATTGATATTTTGTATTGTTCTTTCTGTTTCTATTTGGTTGATTTCAGCCCTGAGTTTGATTATTTCCTGCCTTCTACTCCTCCTGGGTGTATTTGCTTCCTTTTGTTCTAGAGCTTTTAGTTGTGCAGTCAACTTGTTAGTGTGTGCTCTTTCCAGTTTCTTTTTGTAGGGACTTAGAGCTATGAGTTTTCCTCTTAGCACTGCCTTCATGGAGTCCCACAAGTTTTGGTATGATGTGTCCTCATTTTCAATGAATTCTAAAAAGTTTTTAATTTCTTTCTTTATTTCTTCCTTGACCAAGTCATCATTGAGTAGAGAGTTGTTCAGTTTCCATGTGCATGTGGGTTTTCCATTGGTTTTGTCATTATTAAAGACCAGTCTTATTCCGTGGTGATCTGATAAGATGCAAGGGATTATTTCAATCTTTTTGTATCTGTAGAGGCCTGCTTTGTGACCAATTATATGGTCTATTTTGGAGAAGGTACCATGAGGTGCTGAGAAAAAGGTATATTCTTTTGTTTTAGGATGAAATGTTCTATACATGTGTGTTAAGTCCATTTGGTTCATAACTTCTGTTAATGTCAAAGTGTCTCTGTTTAGTTTCTGTTTCCATGATCTGTCCATTACTGAGAGTGGGGTGTTGAAATCCCCCACTATTATTGTATGAGGTGTAATGTGTGTTTTGAGCTTTAGTAAAGTTTCTTTTATGTATGTAGGTGCCCTTGCATTTGGAGCATAGATGTTCAGAATTGAGAGTTCACCTTGGTAGATTTTTCCTTTGATGAGTATGAAGTGTCCTTCTTTATCTTTTTTGATTAATTTTGGATGAAAGTCGATTTTATTTGATATTAGAATGGCTACTCCAGCTTGTTTCTTGGGACCATTGGCTTGGAAAATTGTTTTCCCCCCTTTTATTCTGAGGTAGTGTCTGTCTTTGTCACTGAGGTGCGTTTCTTGTATGCAGCAAAATTCTGGGTCTTGTTTGTGTATCCAGTCTGATAGTCTGCATCTTTTTATTGGGGAATTGAGACCATTGATGTTAAGAGATATTAAGGAAAAATGATTGTGGCTTCCTGTTATTTTTGCTATTAGAGGTAAAGTTATGTTTGTATAGTTATCTTCTTTTGGGGTTGTTGGAAGATTACTTCCTTGCTTTTTCTAAGTTGTAGTTTTCCTCCTTGTGTTGGCATTTTCCATCAATTATCCTTTGAAGTGCTGGGTTTGTGGGAAGATATTGTGCAAATTTGGTTTTGTCATGGAATATCTTGGTTTCACCATCTATAGTGATTGAGAGTTTTGCTGGGTATAGTCATCTGGGCTGGCAATTGTGTTCTCTTAGGGTCTGTATGACGTCCGTCCAGGCTCTTCTGGCTTTTATAGTCTCTGGTGAGAAGTCTGGTGTAATTCTTATAGGTCTGCCTTTGTATGTTACTTGACCTTTTTCCCTTACTGCTTTTAGTATTTTTTCTTTGTTTTGTGCATCTGATGTTTTGATTATTATGTGATGGGAGGTATTTCTTTTCTGGTCTAGTCTATTTGGTGTTCTGTAGGCTTCTTGTATGTTTATGGGCATCTTGTTCTTAAGGTTAGGGAAGTTTTCCTCAATAATTTTGTTGAAGATATTCACTGGCCCTTTAAGTTGGGAATCTTCATTCTCATCTATACCTATTATCCTTAGGTTTGGTCTTCTCATTGTGTCCTGGATTTCCTGGATGTTTTGAGTTAGGAGTTTTTTGCATTTTGCATTTTCTTTGACAACTGTTTCAATATTTTCTACCATATCTTCTGCATTTGAGATTCTCTCTTCTATCTCTTGTATTCGGTTGGTGATGCTTGCGTCTATGACTCCTGACCTCTTTCTTAAGTTTTGTATTTCCATGGTTGTCTCCCTTTGAGCTTTCTTTATTGTTTCTATTTCCATTTTCAGATCCTGAATGTTTTTGTTTAATTCCTTCTTTGTGTTTTCTTGCATTTCCTTAAGGGATTTCTGTGATTCCTCTTTAAGGGCTTCTATCTGTTTACTTGTACTCTCCTGTATTTCTTTAAGGGAGTTACTTAATTCCTTCTTATAATCCTCTATCATCATCATGAGAAGTGATTTTAATTCTGAATCCTGCTTTTCAGGTGTGATGGGGTGTTCAGGGCTTGCTATATTGGGAGAACTGGGAACTGATGATGCCAAGAAACTTTGGTTTCTGTTGCTTATGTTCTTGTGCTTGCCTTTCGCCATCTGGTTAACTCTAGTGTTGCCTGCCCTCACTGTGTAAGACTGGAGTCTGTATTTCCAGTTATCTTGCTTGTTGCAGAGCTCCTCAGAGTCCAGATGTCTCTGTAGTCTTATGATTCTAATCTTGGTGTCTGCTGCTCTGATTGTGGTGGCTCCTCTGCTGCTCTGAGTGCAGTGGCTCCTCTAGGATGACTCAGGATTCAGTATCTCCACAGGACAAGAGTAGATCAACTCAGTGTCAGCTGCTCTCAGTACAGTGGCTCCTCGGCTGCTCTGAGTGCAGTGGCTCCTCTAGGATGACTCAGGAGTCAGTATCTCCACAGTACAGGAGTAGACCAACTCTGTGTCTGCCCCAGCCCACAGGACCAGGCAGAGGAGGAAGGGCGCCTTCTTTTTTTAATGGTGGTTTGTCCTCAGCACCCCCTGCCCAGTCCCCTTTTCTTATTTCTGGCTAGAGCATGGAGATAGCTAAGTTGGACATGCCATAGAGTCTAGAATCATAAGTTACCCTTGGGAATGAAGATTACAAATAGTATACAGTTTAGGCCCTGTTTTTTTGCTACTATCTATAAGCCTTTGACTTCAGCTGTGATAGCTGGGAGCTTTCTGTTACTCATGATTACCTTAATATTAACACAGAAAAATTGGAAAATTAAAAAACCAAAAGAAATTAGCCAGGACTTTTGAAAACACCCTCGTTTAGAGCTTCTGGAACTAAAAGAGACCCAACCTTAGAACACTTAACGAAACTAGATCAAGGGGGTGTCCTGGTTTGGTTTCTGAGCTCAGTTAAGTATGTGTCTAGTTTTCATTCTAAGGGTTTGAGTGACTTTCATCAGACTGTAGCTAGTCTTCCTAAATTGCTTCTGAAGATGGTAACTTGCAAGAGTTGACATTTACACGCAGCTTATAGAACTTGCAAGGTCCAATCTCAGTGTGTCCTTATGCCAAAATTCAACTCTATTTTAATCAATTTTATAATATATTTTAGAAATGCATTTTAATATAAGACATTTTGGAAAATATCTTTCTCAGAATACTTTAAACCCCTTTCTGTTCATTTGAACATATTGTTTGACATAACTAGATACATAACAAATACCAAAAATGGCACCCAATGACCTCATGAGCTTGAAAGTTTCCTTTATCACTTTTAATATATATGAAAACAAAATGAACTTGTTCTCAAAAACCACATGGGTACTGAAAACTACTGTATTAGCATAATTTTAATTGCAATTTTATGGATTATGCTTTAACATTAAGTTGTAGCAAGTAATTCCAATACAGGAAAGCTAGCTCAAATAATAAAATAAAATATATGAAAAACCATAAGCAGACATGTTTTGAGGCTGGAAAACTGAAGGCAACTTATTGCCTGACCATTAAAACAATTTTCAAGCAATTGGACTCCCAATTAAACCTGAGCTGGATGTGCTAATAGAATCTGACATAGGCTACCCTGAGGAATTCAAGACTCTATCAATATTTTGAGTAGTTCCAGTTAAACTTACAACCAAATGTGAAAACTTGGAAAGGATTGAAAATCAAAAGACAATGAAAATATGATTCTGGAAAGAAATGAGCATTGCCAATCACTTTGTCAAATCTGTATGAAAGGGAAATGCTTTCCCACAGCTGACCATCCAGACAGGCTGGCTTGCTAGTGCCCAGTGAGGGAGCGTTAAAATAAGCTACACACTTAGGGCAGTTTCCTATTTCACAGACACAAATGAACAACATCGCCAATATCCCCTAAAAGAAACTGTACTGAGTAGACCAAGGACAGTATTTAGCTGGGCGTACCACCTGAGGATAAGGGGCTGGATAAGAGTGTTTGCTGTTGGACTGAAGAGAAGGCTCTGTGATTGATAGTACTTGCTGCTGTGGCAGAGGACCTGGGGTCCATTCCCAGTACCCGCATGGTGGCTCACAACCCCCTGTAACTTCAGTTCATACACAATATAAAATAAATGAACCTAAAGACAAATGTTTGGAAGATGCTTGCTGAGAAACCACAGGATCACAGCTCAGAACCCAGAACCCACATTGCAATTGGATGTCGGGTCTCTCAACATGCCTGTAACCTCAGTGCTGTGCAAGGTGGTGTTCGGAGAATTTCTGGGGTTTATTGGCTGCCAGTGTACCTCAAACCCACCAGCTGTAGGTTCAGTGAGAGATCATTCTTCAAAAGAATAAGGTAGAGAGTGACAGAGGAAGATATCTGACTCAGGCCTCTGGCCTCCACACATGCATAAACACACATACCTGCATGCACACAGACACACAGACACACAGACACACAGACACACAGACACACACACATACACACACACACACACAGAGGAGGTGAAGGGAGGGAGGGAGTGAGAGAGAGAGAAAGAGGAAGAGGAGGAGGAGGAGGAGGAGGAGGAGGAGGAGGAGGAGGAGGAGGAAAGATGAATGAGGCTCCAGAGAATAAGGTGTCTGTCTCCTGTGTTTCTCATGAAGGAATCCAAAGGGAGTTTCTGAACTCCTAGGAGGCCCAGGACAGCAAACTGAAGCTTTGTTATTATAATTTTTTAAGATTGTGATTTAATTACAACATTTATCCTTTCCCCTTTCTTCCTCCAAACTCTCCTACGTACCCTCCAGCTCTTCTTCAAAGTTATGGCCTCTTATTACATGCACATGTATGTTTGTGTATACACATAAATTTCTAAACGGTAACCCGTGGGAGCTCTACTATTTTGCATATCTTTTATTTACCCTTTCATATCAGTCAACAGGAAGAGGAGACTTTCCTTACCTTGTCTTTTAGCTTTTCCATCCAGCTTCTCACTAGGAAAAAAATAAGAGAATCAGATATAAATAGCAGTATCCTACTTACATTTCATGGTATTATATTAGGTTGTTAACATGATATACTGAAAGATTTTCTTCTTTCTTTGCATGAAATATAATAAAAACATCAACAATATTAACAAAATGCCAGGCACAGGTCTTTCTGCATAGGTCTGGTTGTTCTAGAACTCACTATGTAGACTAAGCTGGCTTTGAACTAACAGAGACTTACCTGTCTCTGCCTCCAGAGTGCTGAGATTAAAGGTATGTCTCACAAAGCCACATATTTAGAAATGCAACAGAGATCAACACCCTTCCATGTCATTATTTGATGAATGAAAAATATTGTTTGCTAACAGAATTCTATATACTGTTCAACTCATTTGGAGAAGGCTTGGGAAAGGGACAGGCAGTAATTTGCAAGGTACTGTTTTCCTGTGACCGTTTTTTCTTTAACCTGATGCTTTTTTGTCTCAGCTCTTAAGATCAATAAGGATGCCTCACTTGAAGCCTGTCAGTAGGAGAATAGGGAAGGACACGGAGATGGTGAACCAAGAAAGCTCTGGCTCTAAAGAGAAGCATTACAGTCATATGTGAAGAAAAAAAAAAAAAAGAAAAAGAACAGGACAATCTGCAAGAACTCAGAGCCATTTCAAGTACACCATTCTACAATACTACTGTATTATAACCACCATTGAAATAGAAGTAACATGTGTGAAGAGACTGCACCAACTCAGTATTGTTCTGCAGTTCCTGATCACAACTATTTGGAGCATTAATAGGAGAAAAGAAATGTACCATTCAGAGTGAGAAGTATGGCTTGAAATTTGGGATAGACATTTCATCCTTTACTGACTTTTAATGTTATATTGGTGTTTCAGTCTCCAGTTACTTAAGCATAAAAAAATGGAGGGGACAGTATATCTTCATTTAATGTTTATTATCAAGTGAAAGAAATCAGTAAAGCAATTAAAGAAAAAATGAGGTTGCTTTACACTTTCTGTCCAGACTAGAAGCTTCAACAAGTAGAAAGCTGACAGTTCTACTTGTACAGTCTAAGAATAAATGTATGAACTCAGTGTGGCTACAGTCTTTCATAACTATGCAGTTCTGCTGCTGCAAAAGCAGTTTCGGATGGTCTACAAGCAAATGTGCTCAGTTCTGCTCTAATGAACTGTATTTATAGATACTGGGGTTTAAATTTTATGTAATACTTACATGTCATAGTTGTTTTTTAAAAAATCATATTAAAATGTAAAAAAATATTTGCTCACAAGTTATATAAAAACAGGGAGCCAGTCAGTTGGTCATGAGCCATGATTTGGGGCCCCTGGAATAAGAATATCATCCAAAAGAAGTCAGCACCTCCATTTATACAATCTTGCTCCCATAATAAGGTACTTTATCACTCTGACAGTGCCACTGTGCCTAAGACTACTTCTTACAAACCAAAGTATACACACTGTAGCATGTGACCCACAAGGTGACAAACATAGAGTCAGAGAAGCCTATGGTCACAAGCCAGCTGTGGTGGCTCCTGTTTATAATCTCAGCATTCAGGAGACTGAATCATAGGGCTAGCTTCAAATTCAGTGTCAGTCTGAGATACAGAATGAGAACATGCCTTGAAAAATGGGATTTTGTGATATTCATAGAAAAGATGGGGAAATTGAGGTTCAGAGAAGCTAAGGGACACTTTCAGTGAGCCAGGAAATAGCCACAGGGATGTCGGCCTGATTTCTAGAAGTGAGACTTCTTTGCTGTCTCAAATGTGGTTGCAAATGTGAAAACCCCTTTGGCTTTCCACTTCCTTCAACTGGCTTCAAGCTCTTATGTAAAGACCTCATCAAACCTTTGAGGGTTGTTCTTCCCTCATAGTTCTGTCCCAGCTGGGTTCAGACAGAGATGAGGTGATTGATCAAGATAAAATCAGGAGCATAAGAACAGATAAGAGACATCTAGTAACCTCAAAACAAGGCCAGGAGTTGGTGCTTCTAGGAATGAATCTTCAAAGAAGGGAGATCAGCCACTGAATTTAGAGGAAATAATGAACCCGAAGACCCTCAGCTACCCCTGTAAGACAGATGACAACAGATGCTTTGAGAGATCATTGTGAAGAGTAGAAAATGTCACATGCAAAATTTCCATCTAGTACCTGATATAGAATCCAATAGGAAGAAGAGAGACAAGTGAAATGTGGGTGTTGTGTTACTACATCTCAAATCCAAAACAGATTTCAATGAAAGCAAGAGAATAACCAACATTCATTCGTTACACGCATATTTGCAGTGCACATGGTGTCTGATCAAACGTGTTCTCTCTATAATAAGTCAACAAATGCTACTGGACCTGGTTCCAGTGAAAAACAAGTTCAGCTAGCAAGACTCTAAGAAGTAGATAAGAAGTAGTGTGGCGTGTGAGTAAGTGAGGGGGAGTCCAGACTCAGAAATAGGAAGTAAAGACAGAATTTCTCAGAGCAGAGGGACAGGAGGCAAAGATCAAAGCTAGATTTTAAGCCTCCACAGGCTTTTCCAGTATAAAGAGTAGATGTTTCATTGTCAAGAGGAGCATTTTCAACTTTGGCCTCATCTGGGAAACTACCCATATCTGAGGTTAGTGGAGTAAATTGCTTGGGGTCTGTGATGATTGGGTTTCAGGATTTGTTCGGTGGGAATTTTCCAATGTGTGTGTGTGTGTGTGTGTGTGTGTGTGTGTTATATGTGCATTCCTGCCATATTGCATATCTGAAAGTCAGAAGGCAACTATAACTTGGTCTCTCTCCTGCTACCATGTTGGTCCTAGGGATCAAACTCAGGTCACTAGGCTTAGTGGCAAATGCCTTTACCACTTAGCCACCTCATCTCAATGGCCCATGGTGGTTAGTTTTAGTTGTCAATTTGAAACAATCAGAAATCTCCAGGTAAGTGAGTCTCAGTGGGGGATTGTTTAGATTAGGTTGGCCAGTAGGCACCTGTGCAAGGGGTTATCATCATTAGCTTAATTGGGGTAGGAAGATCTGCCTGCTCTGGATAGTGGTTTTCTCTGAGCAGGGTATTCTGGGTTGTCTAAGAGTAAAGCTAATCTGATCAGTAACATGCATGTTTTAACTCATTGTCCTCTGCTCTTGTCTGTGGATGTGATGTGACTAGAAGCCTAAAGTTTCTGCACCCCTGACTTCTCACAATGATGGATTGTAACTGGCATTGTGAACCAAACTGAACCTTCTCCTTTAAGTTACATTTTATCACAACAATAGGAAACAAATTAGGACAAAGTCCCACACCAGGTAATATTCTTACAAAGTAATTCTGATGAGAGCAAATCAGGCATCTCAGATCAGGATGTTTGAATGTGTGGAGATAATTTGAAAGAGTACTTAACAGTTCTATAATTCAAGGAGAGAAACCACAGTTCAGCTCTGGAGAGATGTGGAAATAAGTTTGGTAGCTATAAGTCTAAAAAGGGGTAGACATAGGTCTATACTGGTGTTGGGAATCTCAGGCAAAGTCTATTGAGTGGAATAGCATTTTAATATATATATATAATTTTATATGTATGGGTGTTTTGCCTGCTTGTATATCTGTATGCCATATGTATCCCACATAGAGCCCAAAAAAGGGATTCTGGTCTCTTAGAACTGGAGCTACAGATGGTTGTAAGCTGCATGTAGGTGCTGAGAATTGAACCCAAACCTCCTGAAGCTCTCCAGTTCCTCAAAATAAAATTATTTAAAGAAAAATAATTAATAGTCAAAGTTTATATATTAACATACTCCGTGCCTATGAGCATATCTCAGGATTAGATCTCTCCCAGTGTTAGGAGCCAACTCCTAGCAGAAAGCAGCTATCATCTTTGCAGCCATCTCGAGCCATATACCCTGACAAGAGACTTGTTTTCAACAGCCCACAAGAGCTGAGCACACTCTAATAAACATCTTGTTTTTTTCATATATCTTGTTTTGCTGCTTAGTGTCCCCAGCTACAAGGCACATGTGGTATCCATGATGCAAGACACATGGCATAGTGCCTTCAACTGTGTTCCCCTGATTGTCCATGGTGGCAAGGCACATGGAAAATCATATATACCCAGGATTTCCTTTCAGTAAAGAGAGACTTGATCAGACTCTGTCTTGTCTCCATTCTTCGCGTTTCTCACCCCTCCCTCCCCACTCTCTCTCTTGCTGGACCCTGACCCGAGGACTGGAGCAGCAGCTCAGGTTGGTACATAATGGCCCCTTAACATGGGGCAGAATGGGCCGTTACATCCCAGCACCAGAATAAAAACGTTCTGAGTAACCAGAGAAATGCACATTCAAAATGGTGACCAAACTAAATAACACGAGGCAGAATTAAGGACAGTATTTCCTTTATTCTTTGCATTTTCTTTTAGGGTTTGCCAAGTTATATATAACTTTGTAGTGCTTTTTAATTCGTCGGAAAGCATATTTTTAAAGCCCTTGCAAAGCTCTGTACATCGTTACAATTTGAAGCTGGTGATAAACTGCTGACTCTGAGGGGCACAGAAGCTGAGGCCTTTCCACTTGGCCAGTTCCTTAGGCAACAGCTTGATGCTAGTCCCACTGCCTTGAATTTGTGCCTCAAAATTTTGTTTAATAAAAATTCAAAAGCAAAACAATATAGGAAAACTTCTGGTCTCTTTCAAGTAGGTATAGAAGTATCCAGACAAAAAGTAGGCTTGAATAATGGCCATTATAGCTGACACACTCCCTCCCTGGTAAAAAGCTGAAAGGTCTTTGTCTTAAGATCAGGGACACAAGGATACTCAATGTTGCCACTTCTGTTTAACATAGCAGCTGAAGTCCTACACGGTACAGTTAGATAATAAAAAGAAAAGACCATCTATTTGGAAATAAGTTAAATAGGAAATTGTAAATTAAAATGCATAATCTTATAAAAAGCCAACCCCCTCCTTAGAAGTCTTCCAGGGCCTGACAAGAGGCAGATTCTCACAGCTAACCATTGAAATGGTCACAGGGTCCCCAATGGAGGAGTTAGACAGAAGACTGAAGAAGCTGAAGGGGTTTGCAGCCCCATGGGTAGAGCAACAATACCAATCAACCAGAAGCCCCAGGGTCTAAACCACCAGCCTGAGAGCACATAAGGAGGGACCTATGGCTCCAGCTGTATATGTAGGGGAGGATGGCCTTGTTGGGCATAGGAAGGAGAGGAGGTTCTTGGTCCTGTGAAGGCTGGATACCCCAGTGTGGGGGAATTCGAGGACAGGGAGGTGGGAGTGGGTGGGTGAGGGCACATCCTCATAGAAGCAGGAGGAGGAGGGATGGGATAGGGGGTTTCTGGGTGGGTGGGATGAAATGGGGAAAGGGGATAACATCTGAAATGTAAATAAAATATCCAATAAAAGTTAATTTCAAAACTAAACTAAAATAAAATAAAATAAAAAGCCAACTCCCAAAATGTACCATTTACATCCAACATAGAGAGACTGAAATGCACAAGTGTGCATACACAAACACACACAAATACACACATGCACATAAACACATACAAAGACACACTAACACATGTACACAGACATGAATATATCCATACACACATATAAAATCTGGAAGAATTTATAATTGGAATGAGAAAAATTACCAGATACAAAATAAACTTGTGAAAATCTGTAGTATTGATATGTAACAGCAAACTATCTGAAAAAAAAAAAAAGAGGACAACAATCCCAGTTACCATAGATATAAAACAAATAGGTTAAAATAAAAAGGAATGGATTTTCCAAAGGAGGTATAATTTTTACAGGATAAAATTAGTCAAAAACACAGAAGAATGGAAAGCTGTCTGTTTTCCTGGATTGGAAGAAATTTACTATTCTTGAAATGTCCACAGAGCTCCACACAATCTGTTGATTCACTGAGCTCTCTATCACAACTATTATTTCTCACAGAAGTCAAAGACACAGCTTAAAAATTCACATGAAACAAAGCAAAATATTTGAAAATTTATTATCTTATAAACAGCAAATATCCAAACTGCATGAGAATCACATGACTCAAGAGAAAGAGGGTAAATGCAATAGTCGAAAATGGTGGCACGTACTTTAATCTCAGCTCTCAGAAGGCAGAGACCAGTAGATCAGTTCAAGACCAGCTGCCTATTTAGTAAATTCTAGGCTGTTTAGGCTTACACAGTAAGTTCTTATCTCAAAACAACAAGTAGAAATGGTCAAAAGACCTGAATAGACATTTCTACAGAGAACGGCCAATGGATATATATTCAACATCACTGACTATATCCACTTTTCTGTTACTATAACAAAAATGCCAGAGGCTGGGAAGCTGATAGGAAAAGAGATTTATTTCACATCAGAGAAATGGTACAATGTCAAGAGCTGGTTGAACTTGTCTTGTTGAGGATGGTTCTAGAGCTGTTCAAGAGGCCACCATAGGGAGGGATCTGTGGAGTAGAGCAACCACACCAGAGTGCTTATAAAGGCTTTGATGAGTTATGGATAAGAGGGAATATACAAAATGGGGATGGGGGCTTATTGACTCCTTGTTTATCTTCTCCTTTTGGCTGCATTGTTTAACAAATGTCCTTTCATTCTTGCTTTATGGCTTTATGTGTGTCACCTCTGCCTCTCACCCTCTGTGCATCCTTTAATTTGTGTCTATCTTTGCCCCTATTCTCTCTAAGGAAGGGAAGTGTGGTGGTCGATGTTGAGTGGGTGTGTTCATGCCTTTGCTGTGTAGCTCTCATTCAGACAGAGTGAGTTAGAGTTTACAGTTTCATCTTAGCCTGTGTATCCTCTAGCTTCTTTGTGGGGGCTCGGGCTGCAGTACCTGAGTACTCCTTTGCACAATGACCCCCTGAGAGGCAGAAATCCTAAAGCAAAACATAAAACTTGGAGTGAGCAAAGCTGAGGACACTTAGTCTGGAGACTATCGTACATGACTCTATGCTAAAAGCACAAAATATAAAAGCCACACACAGGCTCCTAGGAGAAAGGTAGACTGTTAATGAATGTGTTTGTTGAGGGTAAAAGCATGGTAAATCAATTCCTTTTTCTCATCAGTAACAAAATAGCTTAAAGAAGCAAATTGAGGAAGGTGACTTATTTTGGGTCACAGTTTGAGAGGGGACAGTTCTGCCAGAGTGGCCAATGCATAGTGGAGCTCATAGGAATAGGAGAATGAGGGTCCTCACATTTCAACAGATCGGGAAACAGAGATCAGACAGTGGTGCTGAGATGTGTGTGTGTGTGTGTGTGTGTGTGTGTGTATGTATCTCCTCAAGGCCCACCCTCCATTAACCCCTTTCTTTCAGCTGGGTCCCTCCCACTTCCCGAAAGTTCTACATCCTCTCAAAACAACTCTACTATCTGGGATCAAGTGTTCAAATACTTAAGCCTATAGGGAATAATTTACATCCAAATCACAGCACAAAGATGTGAAGAAATCCACGCTGAAGACTAAAGTTGGAAAATCACCAGCATATTGGGAGAAAATGAATCAAGAAAATGGTTAAGATCATACTAGGGCACAAAGTATACGAGATAATGTTTTCCAGAAAAGCAAAACCAGCGAAAAGAGGAGGAAAAAGAGGAAAAAGATGAGAGGAACAGGGAGAGAGGGAGGAAGGAGAGAGGCTGGGGGAAATGGAATGTGTGTGTTTATAAAAAAAAATTGGCTAACAAGATTATAGAGACTGAGAACCAAGCACAGTGATGGCTTGGTTATGGTCCAACCCAAAGGTCTGGGAACCATGGTAGTCACTGATACAGTTTCAGACCGAAGGCCTGAAGACTTGAGAATCAAGAGAAGTCCATGTTTTCAGTCTGAAGGTATATAGAGCAAAATTCCCAGCCCATAGGCTGACTACGAGGAGTAATTCTCTAGAACTCAGCACTTCCATCCTTCATTGGCTGGATGGGTCCTTCTACATCAGGCTTCACTATGCCCACCTGTGTCAGGCTTCACTAGGCCTACCAGGTCAAATGTGAATATTGCAGCTTCCCACTTTCCCTCATTATCAATTTCTTCTATCTTTGGCCTTCATTGTATCTTTATAATGATCTTGTGAAAATCTTCCCATCCTAACGCAATCTTATCTGCTGTCTCCTTTGCCATAAGAGGCAACAGTCAGGCTCCAGGCAGCCGGTGGATGGGATGGTGTCTTTAAGACAGCCATTGTTTTGCCTATCCTGCCAAGTGAATCCCTCAGCTTCCCTTTCCATGTTCCATGCAGACTCTCAGAGAATCCTTTGCAGCAAGAAGCCCAGAGACAATCCACTCTGTTACCTCCTCAATACACTTCCCATTTCTATGGCTGCTTTCAAGGAGAACTCTAACTAGACAGCAGTCAAATTCCTCTGCATTCAAGGTAGGCTGGCCTTTTGCCACACCAATTTTACTCACGTTGTTCAGTAAAACAAAAGTATTATTGTGAGCACAAGGAGAAAGAACATGAGTGGGAGCAAACTGGCCAAGCTCATGAAGGAAGATGGAGAGCTATCTTCCTTCATCTAAAGGAAATTCTACCTGAAAATTTTCAGAAGGTCTGGATTTGTAAAATATATCTTTCCTACACAAAGAAACTTCACAGCAGGATCCATTTAACTCACATGCCATCTTAAAAGGGTCATAAATACAGCCTCTTTAATGAAATATTTCTCAGCATTTTCCAATGATAATGAGACACAAGCTTTTTACTTAAATCAAGAGAAAGAGAAGTGTATATTTGACCAAAATAAAAAATAAATACCAAACATAGCCCTTTGTTTTATTAAAATTTGTACATGTAAATTGCAGAGTGTTTCTACTCTGTCAAAAAACTAAAAGAAAAGCATCTCTTTCTTTTATTTTGTTACTTAGTCCTAAGTGTCATTCTGACTTGAGAAACCAAGCTCTTTCTTAAGGTACATACCACTCTTATGACTGAGAGAACGTAACACATCTTAGGTATTCATTACACACCACTCTTAAGAATGAGAGAACTCACCACATTTTAAGTATTAAATGTGTGTTTAAAAAAGAAAAACAGTCATTGAGTTTTCGTATCTATGGATTTAGTCTTTAGAGATCCTAAATTCACCTGCCTTAAAATCATGTAAACCCATCTCTAATCATCTGCTCTTCATATAATTACAGAACAGCAAGATTCCAATAAGCGGGATGACCTACTTCTTTGCACAGGGCTAAGTGAGCAGTAACCGTGTGTTCAAGAAGCAATTAATTCTGAAGCCTCTGAACTGATATTTACAGAGAAGGGCACAGAGAGGCCAGATAACCTAATCTTGACTTTCAAGTAATGTTAAAAATATCTTTACTTACTGAGCACGAGAAGATTAGAGAAGATTGGCTTAAAATCAACTTAGTATCTGCCAGGGTTGGTTAATAATAACCATGCTGACACTGAAAAATTAGACATCATATTGTCACAACTTCTATGATGAAAAGGTAGTCATAAGCCTCAAACATATAGAAACATATGGTACACAAATAAAGGATATGTCCCTCCCCTAATGGAGACATTGACATTACTTCTCACCATTCATGAGAGAAGAAAACAATTGGTCAGTGTCCACCCTCCACAATTGAGTGAAATGAAACATCACTGCTTTTTGACTGTGACTTCCTGAAACACTACTGAGCACTGGAGTTCTAGATCCTTCACTCAAGTTCCCCAAGTCCACACTCATGGCTCAGAACTTCTTGTGTCTCCAAGGTTTCTCCTTACATTGTAATTACCTGTTTTCTCTCCAATCCAGTGGTCAAAAACAAAAGATATTTATCCTTCATGTTTTTTATTTCTTTACTTTAATGAACATGCAATGGTCGTGTGCACCAGTGGGCAGGACATAGCAATTTGATATTGACAGACATGATGATCAAGTCAGGTGGTTAGCATTTTCCTCTCCTTAAATACTAAGGCTTTGTGTTGGGAAACTTAGAACTCTTCTAATTTGTAGCAATTGTGTTGTCACACACACATATGACTTTTAATGTATAATTTTTCTGTCCTACTGTGCTCGTGACACTAGATCTCATTTTTCTTCTATAACTACAATTTGTTATCTGTCCTTTTATCTCTTTCACGTCCCTTTCTCCTATGCTTTCCAGACTCTGGTAAGCACCACTCCATGCTCTGCTCCTCTGAGTTTATTTTTAGACTCCACAATTGTCCTTCTGGGCCTGGCTTATCTCATTGAATACAAGTATCTCTAGATACATCAAGTTTACCACAAATTAGAGGATTTCCTCCTTTTAAGGCTGAGTAACCTTCAACTCTGCACGTAGTCATGATCTTTATTCAAAAGCATTGATGGACATCCCAGCGACCTCATATACTCACTGGCATGAATGGTGCCATAGCTAACACAGGAGATGGGTATCCGTTGATATGCTGACTTCATTTCCTTTAGATATACACCCAGTAAGTGCTAGAACCTGCTTTGTTTTTAATAGAAAGTTTACTGTTTCCAAAAGTACACTGATGGCAAATTTGTATGAACTCCTTAACAGAGCCATTGATGTGAAATTCACCATCCCCACACATGCTGCAGCTTTAGTGAGAGTAAACACCCATCAGCCATGAACATAGGTCTTCCTCATGTGCAGTTGCTATGTAAAGTGGTAGAGCTTTATGATAGGCCCACACAGCACCCCTCTTCTTTATACAAATTTCAGGTTTCATTGACAAAAGCCGTGATTTGGACCCAGGGCTGAGGTGAACAGGATACTTACTTTATGGAGACCTCGTTTACCATTGGCTCTCATCTATAGCTTTGGACAGGATTTTAGTTAAGTGTCCACTTTCCTGTTGCTTTGCCAATGGGTGAAATCAATTAACAGCAGAATGCTGAATGAGTGCTAAAGTGGACTTAAAGGTTGCTTCAGGGTTTGTTTTCCTAAAGTCCTATTTAGCCATTCGTAAGGCTTCTCTCTCCACAGTACTAAGCAATGTCAGACTATACTCCCAAGAGAAATTAAGGCAAATATTTGCTCAAGAACGCCTGTGCATTGATGGCTCAATAGGAGAAACCTACAGTACTGTAAGATAAGTAATTCTGGAGATCTTCCACACAGTACAGTACATGAAGCCACATTTGTAAAATTTGCTATTTGGATAAGACTGCTAGCCTGTACAGGTCAAAATATGTATGTACTGTGAAATGATCATTATAATCTGACATATCTACAGACATGGCTGCACATCACATTTGTGTATGTGTTGAGGAGACTTATGTCCCATCCATTAAGTAAGTACCTCTTCTGTAAAGGTTTCTTAACTATAATGATGATGAAGGGGACAGAAGGAAACTCTGAAAGGTGACAGTTTTGTTTATAGTCTTGGTGTCATGGATGGTCACTTATCCCCAAGCTCATCAAGTTGTGGATCTTAAACATGTGCAGCTTTTTCTATGTGACAACAAAAGATCACTTGAACATCACAATAAATATACTCAAGGATGGAACCTGACTGCTGCCTAAAAGAGTTACTTGAATGTTTCCTGTGCTCTTGACCCCCAGGGGAAAGCCTAAGGATCTTGGTCTCCAGCACAGGAAAGCATGCATGTCAGGCCCCATACTCTGCCTTTTCCCTTCAAAGTTTCTTCATCAGGGTTTCCCTGGGCTAACATAGGAAGAAGCTTACTCCCTGCAGGTATCAGGGCATTGTTCTCCTGCCCTTGTTTCTTAGTTCCTTAGAGCATGAGCATTGAGACTCACTGCTGGGTGCTTCACATGCTCACTTACTTTTCCTCCTGTTGGATCATTTATTTCCTTTATGTCTACAATGGAGGTTGGTTTTACCCCAGGGAACTTGAATTGCAGAACCATAAAAGCAAATGAGTAGTTTCTCATTTGCCGGTGCTGTGCACATCAGGACCAGAACCCTCACTTTCCTTGAACAGGTGGTCCTAGACACCTTTCCTAGAGGGATTTTCTTGCACCATGAAGTCAAGCCTGGACTTTCCAATGTCTTCTCTTTGTTACTTGAAGTCAGAAAGAGAGACGTTCCTTTGATGTTTCTCAGGCCTCTTTAGGGGTGTGGGGTACATCTCTGGACACTTTCCTAGATGGGGAGGCCTCAGCCTTTCCCAGAACACTTTCTGCTCTCAGGAGCCTCAGCTCTGCTCCATGCCTTACACCAGCCCAAGGCCATTCCTCTTGATCATGTGCTGTTTTAAATTCTCCTCTTCAATCCAATTGCTGCATTTGGTCTACTGTCCCCCACAGTCCACCATGCATCACTTGGTAGTGAGACTGTTTGAACCATCTATGCACTGTCTCTGCACCATCCCCATGACTTACTATGCTGCCTCCTGACTCTTACATGTTCAGAACGTGGCATATGAATGGACTTATATAGTACAAAACACTATGTCTGTCTTCTTAGCATAACACTGCCTCTTCTGGCAACAGAAGGTTGCTTTTCAAGATCATGTATGCATATTGTCAAGATCAATATGCTTTGAAAATGTTATGACTTATCCAGTATTTCTTGACATACTAGCAGAAGGTGAGAATCCAGTCACTCAGCCCACCCTACTACAGAAACTGGAGATTCAGGTTTAACTTCAAACTAGGTACTTTTTTACTAAGACAACATTCTTATAACAAAAATGAGAGTTGTAAAGTGCCAATTAAACAACACTCAACACATTTAAATTGTTACACAGAAAATGTCACCTCTAATGAGTTTCAAAATACTTTTAGCACATCATTCCATAAGAGCCCTTCTCTGTGCCATCCCCAGGACCTACTAAGCTGTTTTCTGACTCTTACACTTTCAGATCATAGCATATAAATGGACTTAAAAGTACATAACACTATTTCTGTCTCCTGCTTAGCATAATATTTTCAAATCCTATCCCTCTACTTAGTAGCATTCAAACAAACATCTCACAAGCATATAAAAACATACTGAGTGTCATTAGTTATCAGAAGAAAGCAAATCAAAGCCAAAATGAGATGCTACTTCACAACTAGCTTAAACCAGGAGGCCTGTTTAAAAACAAAAGAAGATGACAAGTGTTAATGAAGATATAGAGAACAACCTACCAGCTCCCCAAAAACTGATCATAAGATGAGCACATAACTTATAATTCATTGTTATAGGTATATACCTATCAGTGCTAAGAACAGGTCCTTACACAAATGCTTCATCATAAGTATTAACACCAGCTTTCAAATATCCAAATAAATAAACAATTCAAATGTCTATCAACTAACAGACAAGGTGCAGTGGCATATTATCCAGCCATAAAAATGCACTATATTTACATGTTACACTCTAGGCGAACCTAGAAATTATTGTTCAAAGTGAAAGAAAGTGTGAAAGCATTGAAAAATGGAGTAAAGACTGATTTGTAGCATTCTGCCTGCCAAGGAGGTGCCACCAAGAGGAACAGAACAGAACACAAATTCCACGCACACCAGCTCAATGCATCATGCCTCAGTTGCCAGGTACCTGCTGTCCTATCCTAGGACAAATGTGGCCAGTTCAGCCTGTCTAGGGTTCAGAGGTCCTCTTACTGAAAAGATATCCTGTTTGAGTTGTTTCTCTGGAATTACAAGTGCCATAAAGAGTCAGTTCTAGGCGAAAGGCAGTGAGCTAGCAATGCTATATGCCTGATCTTTCTTTTCTATTTTTTTAAAATCTCTTCTGTGTGAGATATACATACTATCTACCATGCAATCATAATCAAATATCTCCTCACAACCTTGCTTTCAATTCATTTGGGGTTATTTATCCAGAAATTGAATTAGGTTTATAATTTGATATTCTTCAATACAATTAGCAGAGTTCTACAATATAGCCATTATTTACTGAGAATCTAACAGTACCAGGTAGTGTGTTAGAAATACTATAAAGCCTTATACATCTATGAATTGAAATTAACACTGCATGCAGTTAGGATTAAAAGAAATTGAGTTCTCTTTCTCATTTTTTAAAGTAGGCATAATTAAATCCCAAAGCTCTGAGCATCGATTAGACACTAGAAGTAAAATCTGATTGTCCCTCAGATTCATCTCCACAGACATTTATGAGTTGTCCAGCTGCGAATGGTCCTAAAGTCAGTCATCCATGTGCCACAATAGATCTGTTTTTACCTAGTAGCAAACAAATACTGAATCCTTTGAAGATGGAGCAGCTAGAAACCTTTCATTTAATTGGCAATATAACTACCTACATTATTAATAATAAGTTTAGTTTTTCATAATGTAGAAGCCTAAAGGCCATTAACACTGTGGCAAGTTACAAATATGCATTAAGAAGCTAAACAAATAATAGATACTTCCCCTGTGAGACAGTGTTCAGGGAACTTTTCCAAGATTTGTGTGTTTATATCTAATGCAGAGGCTTTTGGAGTAGACTTCAGTGAGAAATTCCACCCTTGGGAACATCCCAACTCTCAGAAAGATGCTCCCAACTGTTGTTATTACCATCATTATTACTTATTAGAATTGTTATTATGTTTAAGACAGAATTTTCCTGTGTAGTACTGATTGGTTTACATCCCATTATGTTGACCAGGTTGGCCTTGAACTCATAGAGATCCAACAGCCTTCCATCTTCCAAGTGCTGGGATAAAAGGTATGTGTCATCACACTTGGCCACTTCCAAATTTTTAATGCAAACCATTGTAAGTTAATACACTTAAATGCAAGACCTAGTTATTCAAATGATCCCCAATGGGCATTGAAAAATGTATCCTGAACAGCCTTTTCTGACATTGATTTCTGTCATACTTGCTTCCTAACCAGGCTACAATCAGCCTTCCCTTGTACTACAGATACATTCTCATTTCCTTCCAAGCTATCTTTCCCCAAGGCAATTTGATATAATTACTTTCTGCTTAAAATCTCTTCAAAGCTTGTTGCCCTTAAGCCAACATCTATATTATTTCTTGTCTCACACAATACTATGTGATTTTAGTTCTTCTGTGAGCAACGTCTGCTTCACTTCTACACCTTCACACCAACTCTACCTTCTGTTTCCATTTTCACCCTTACAATTTCCCCTCCAAGATCCAGGGGCCATCACATCTGTGCAATACCAATGTTTCCCCTGAAGGACTCTCAAACAATGACAAAATGGCATGTTCTAGTGCAAGTCCATTGCACCAGATGGAAGAGTCTTCTCATAAGCAATGGCTCAGGAACTCAAAGTCAACCATATCAAAACAGTCTCTGAATTGAAATAACATCTGAATCCTTTTCTACTCAGAAAGGATGAAAGTTGTCATAACCAAAATGAAGTCATCAAGAAACAGTTCTTCCAATAAAGATTTTCTAATGGTAACTATGCATATGGCTTTACAAGAGCTACAGGTTTCCAAGGAGACAGCTACAATCTCAGTCAGAAAGTACTTCTACAAGGCCATCAGCACAGAAATTACCCATTTAATCTTGGATGGAAGCTACTATTGTTATTAATCACCATGGCCACAGAATACTGTTTCAAAAATACCTGATGGAATCCTCATTAATTTTGTCTTTTGGCATTTCCCTTGCTCTGTTAATAAGTTCATAGCTTACTATGGAATGGGTCATCATCATAAAGCTATACATATTCCAAATGAGTAGCATGGCTCTCTGGGAAATTCTTAGCTGATTCTTTAGTTTAGTCTGATACTTTTCAGTTCACTTCCTTCTGGTCTTTCTTTTGAGGCAGCTTAGATAGATTAAAGGAGAAAGAGGAGCATGAGAAGGGAGAGAATCCTTTTTCCCTCGGGTATATAGTTTGCTTTTTTTTTCCTGACTGAGAGTCAAGAAACTCCAACACACTGGTCAAGGCAAAATTGCCTACAGAGATAACTTGTGGTTTTTCTAAAAACACTGAAAACAAAGATGTTAAAACAAGTGAACCATGTTAACTCAGGGCTACAATGTTTGTAGTCTTGAGTTTTACCATGCTATTTCTCCTCTGAGAGTAGAAAAAATAGGGGATAGTTTGACCACCTGGGATTCCTCTTGCCTTGGGCTATTTGTTGCCCTCTCTTTTAATAATATACTTGATAGACTTAAGACCTTTACCAGAATGAACTAGACACACACAAACCTCTCTCTGAGCAGCAAACCTAGCAACCTGTTAGTAACTGAAGATACCCACCTGTATCAGGCTACATGCACACCCCTCTCTGAACAATAGAGTACATTTTTTCTTTCTATAGAGACCATCAACTTTCTATATAACTAAATTCACTTATCTCTGGATAAAAGGCTAAGGCACTGCTCCAGCCTCAACTAGTTTTGGTGTATATAAAATAAGGAAAATTTGCTTTCCAAGGGAACTTGTAAGGGGAACCTCATATTAAGAATCTTATGCCTATGCATAATTGGTATGCATATATTGAGAATTGAATGCATTATGGAAAGGCTATGCACAGTAGAGAAAAAGTTATACATCTTTAAAACTGTCAATCAACACAGGGAACCATTCACGGTATGTACATAATAGTCAATTCCACCTTCCTTTAGAATACAAAAGAAGCCTCAGGGTTCTGGAGCTCTGTGCTCCTGTAGCCCGCTGTCCTTCAAGACAGTATCTTCTTTCTGGCCTCTACTATCACTGTGCCCTGGGTGAAGTAGAGTCTTGCTATGTTACAGTCTTTGTGCCCCTTTATTGGATTCTTGAATAATGTGTCAAGAACCTGGAAACTCCTGCACCACAAGCAGCACTTTCATCCTTAAATCGAAACAGAACAGTGACTTGTAAAATCACCTATTATTTCATTTCCAAAAGAAAATTCGTTAAGAGAAAGAGGAAAATCAGGTCCTGTAATTTACTTAATTTGTAACTATACTTAAAATTTAAGCCTTTTTTTCCTTTAAATCTAGCATACCACACGCTTTGAACCACATATAAATAAAGCCACAATGCCATGTAAAGGATTTTTACATGGATCCATTGTAAAGACACTTAGCCCCACCTCCCTCACCACTGCCCATATCTCAGTTCTCTGCCTTTTTCCTATATGACTCTGTCTAAATACTTTTTAAACTCTAACTCTGCTTTGTTCTGGCTTGCCCTGAAACCCTTTTCTGTAATATAGCACTAGTTTAAGAGGGAGAGGAACCCTTGAAGGTGTGACCCAGGTTGCAGCTGACATTTTTACAAACATTTGACCTCTATTCCAGTATGGGGCGCTCTCCCTTCCCTGTCACTTCCTTTTTCCCCCCCAGGTGTTACCTCACAATAATCTTTTCTATGAGCAAACACAATCCAGCTTTCTAGAGAACCTGTCAAGACCCAATTCGCTTTTAACTAAAATAAACAGAAAAGTGGAAGACTTACTTGCCTGAGTTATTCAGATGTAATTACTCTGAAGAAATACAGATATGCAAATATATTACATTTACAACAGTTTACAAAAATTTAATGCCTGATTTTGAAAACAACTTATAGAAGAGACCTTTCTTTCCTTTTAATAATAAAATTTGAGCCCAAATCTTGGGCAATCCTTCTCCCAGCAGCCTCCCCAGCAGATAGAACCTCAGGCATGTACCTGCACACTAGATTAGTGAAGGATTTTTGTAAGTAAAAATCCTTCCCATTGATTTCTTGTTATCTAAAAGAAGATCCATAAAGTAGCCCCCTAGAACAGATAACTATGGCTCACTAAGAGCTTGGGACAAAAAGAAGAGGATTGAACCCTGTACCAAAACAAAATAGACGACATTGGGATCCAAAATACATGCAATATATCACTCGTATCTAAGACCCTCTCAGACTCAATGCCATGGATCATGGATCAGTAAACACACCCAGACTTGTAAAGCATGATAGAGAAATAGAAATACGATAGCATTGCAGAGGAGGAGGAGAGAATGGGGACTGTGACAAGTGACTGTTAGGAAGAAAGCTAAAAATTGCTGTGTACATCAGGGAGTATTTTCCTTCTCCACCCTCCTTTTATAACTCTGGTGATTCCAGACATAACAACATGAAAAGGTAGCATAAGGACCGATAGGATGCATACAGTACACCATGATCTGCAGTGGTTGTGGATCACCCTAGTACCCACTGGCTTAGGGTTTTACTGCTGTGAAGAGACACCATGCTCAAGGTAACTCTTATAAAAGGACAACATTTAATTGGGGTTGGCTTACAATTTCATAGGTTCAGTCCATTATCATCATGGCAAGAAGCATGGCAGCATGCAGGCAGACATGGTGCTGGAGGAGGAGCCGAGAATTCTGCATTTTGATCCCTAGGTAGTCAGAGGAGGCTCTCATCTGCACTTGGCAGAGTTTAAGCCTCAAAGTCCATCCCACAGTGACACATATACTCTATCAGGGTCACACTTCCTAATAGTGTTATGTTTTTAAAGGACAGGCATATTCAAACCACCAAACTCACCATGGTTTCTAATTGGTTATGCCCTTTGCATTTCAAGCCAGCTTTTAGGAAATAGTCTATTCTACATTGTGAAGTAGCCTAAGTTAAAAAGAAACTTGATAGAATGGATTAATTTGAATATCTC
The DNA here is from genome assembly GCF_004785775.1 of Grammomys surdaster. Taxonomy (NCBI): domain Eukaryota; kingdom Metazoa; phylum Chordata; class Mammalia; order Rodentia; family Muridae; genus Grammomys; species Grammomys surdaster. The sequence goes on along the minus strand of NW_021621003.1, from coordinate 600,668 downwards.
AAAAATGCCATAGGGAGTCAAGCCCAGTGGCACACATTCAGATTATAGAGGCAGAATATCAAAAGGATCAGGTCATCTTCAGGTATATAGCAAATAGCCTAGTTACAGCTGTCGATTGCCCTCTCTGTCCCAGTGCTTAGTTACCTCTCATATCTAGGGAGCAATCCATATGTTGAGTGAGTCTACTTCAATTCTGCCCTTGACAATTACACTGAAACTGTTATTTTCCTCCAAGATCACTTACATGAATTGTCTCATTAATTCTCATCACTCCTTGGACAGTAGGAAATGGACATGTACCATTATCTCACTTTTGAACGTGAACATCAGAAAGGACATGGAAAACAAACTTAACAGCATTACTTGAGCAACTTGGCGAAAATACTGATGTACAGGCCATACTCAGCAGCTCTGGGCTACAACTCATGGGGCTGTAGCTTTAATGAATACCCCAAGGAATTGTTTTTCAGAATCTGTTTATGAGCTGTCATTTAATTTATTCTTTCTTGAATTTGAGAAATATATAGAGAAATTCTTTTTACAAGATAAAAATTCTCACGGTCTTCCAGTGCTAACAAATTATTTTTATTGTAATGTTATTTTAATAAATACAGAAGTCTAGGTAAAAAAAAAAACAAAACACTAATTCAGACAGCCCTTTCACATAACAATAAAAAATAAGCCAAGTTTGTGGGCTTAGTATAATTAAGATAAAGTCTAAAATCAGTGGCCCCTGTTGGTCACCCTGGCAGCCTCATTGGCTACTTGGAGCTGCTCTTTAGCAATATGGGAAGCATAGAACACAGGCTGGAGGGAACTTCACTCTCGTTCATTCTTCTCTCTAAGTCTTAAGATGCAGATTTCACTGCATCATAAGAATCTAATGAACACAATGAGAAGCCAGGCTTTCTCATAACAAACCTTGCTTAGACACCAATGAGTCAGTCCAGTATTAAGTTAAAGAAAAATGATGATTCTGATGTGTTCACATCTTTATCTAAATGTGAGCACAGCATGAGATTAAAATTTCTTGTGGCATGTGTCCCCTTAGATAAGCATGAATCAAATCTATCCTTTTGTTCTCCAGCAGACTCAGAATGTGTGTTTTAATATATTAGTAATAGTCAACATATGGCACTTTGTAGCAAACATACTGATCTAAGGAATTTACCTTAAGGGACTTAATTATTCTTTATATAAACTAGGTAGGTCCAACCACTATATCCATCTGATAATATGAGCACTGGGGTAACAGTGGTTAACTAATTTGTCCAAGATCACACACCTTGTCTTATGCAGAGCTAGGATGTAAGCCCAGAGACAGCATGACTCAGAGCCTGCACTCTTCATCCTTAACTACACAGACTTCCCACATGAGCTATTTGCTTTCTAAGATTAATGTGTAATCTTGCATAGCTCAGCTCCTAAATTAGACCCTGAGGCAAAAGAACTAAGCTGACATAAGGTGCAGTAACTGGGACCTTGGGTAAATTGAGGAAAAGATTTTAGGGACTCAAAGTGGCAAGTCAAACGCCAGGTAAATCACTTAGGTAGGAAAGCACACAGAAAGGCTAGCTGAGTGGGAGGATGTGCATAGATGTCAAGAGAACAGAACTCAAAGGCTGAGGACGGGATTACACATTTATAATCCCAGCACTCATGAAGCTGGGGAGGGAGGAACACCATGAGTTCAAGGCTAGCCTGGGCTACATAATGAGTTCAAGTCTAGGCTGAGCTATTATCTGAGACTCTGTATCAAAATAAAATAAACCAGAAACAAGGGGAGGGGAGGTTGAAGGCATGGACAGAAATCAATCAGAGTAAGGTAGATCCTGGAAACAGTTCTTATGCAGGGGAGAAAAACTGCCACAGGCCTGAATATGATGAAGAGAAAGACAGTCAAGCTACCAATTTAACTGCCACAGAGCACTGCAGAAAGGAACTGATAGATGTTATTCCAGAGTACTCTTCCCAAGAGATGTGGCAGTGACGTTAGATTCTCTCTAAGAGTTATAACTAAAAGAACTCAAGCTTCCATTCTCAAAGATGATCACATCTTCCATGTTGTCACCTGCTGAGCATCTATGTGAACTTTCCTAACTTACACTTCTTCCTTTCTGGAAACACCAAGCTGCATCAAGGAGAGATAGTAGACTCAATCACAGATGAAGCAACATTAAATGATTGTGCTCTTTCATGAGTGGCATAGTTTCCCAAAGAGGTGATTGGAGCACAGTTTCCAGGAGAATGTCTAAACGAAAAGCAGGTTCTGTGTGGAGATGACAGACACCCGATGTACTGACCAATACAGTTTGCTTCCTGTCTTTCATGTGCCTCAGGGTTCATCTTAAAAGTTGGAACTTTATGCCTGTCTGCTTCAGGGAAGAATTTGGCACTTTTTCTAATAACAAGTCACAGTATTTGAAGGGAATGACAATTCAAAACTAACACAAGAAAAATGCTAGAAGTAAGTAGACCAGAAAGAAAGAAAAGAATGCACACAAAGAATGTGAGATGCCATGCAAGAGGTGAAGTTCATGTGGCATGTGACATATAAGATGGAGAAGGGAAAGCAAGAAAAACCATGCAAGAAATGACAACACTGAGCAAGAAGACAGAATTCATTGGAATGCAGTTTGAAAATGTTTTAACCTTTAATTAAATCTCTGGTTTTTATAGATAAGAATATCAACCCACTGGACTTCTTGATCAAGCAGAAAATATCAGTAGTGAGAGATAAAGGAAAAACAAACAAACAAACAAAACAGAAAAATTTAATCAAAAAGGAAAAAAATGGCCACAGAGAATAGGCAGTCTTCATCGTTATAAGAAATACTAGGTTCTGAACTATGAACAATGCCATAATCATAGATACTAAATTTCATATTGTTTTACAAAAAGCCTGTCTTATCTGCCTTCATATTACACAAAGTGGTGCATATTCTAGATTGTCAAGTGGAAGCAAGGAGGTAGACTAAAAAGAATAAGATGTTTGAACTCAGTAGCTATCTATGGAGATATGATTTAATTCAATGACTGATTAAACTTCTTTGGTGGTCAGGCAATTGCTGGAAAATGGACAGAAAGATAGATACAGTCAAGGCAAAGTCGTATCATTGATAGATCAGAGGAGTTATGTGCCCAGGATGACAAAAGTGAAAGATTAACAAAAGAATTAGTTGAGGGTGACTTTTATCAAGCAAAGAACTCACTTAATTCCCAGAATTTCAAAGCAATGTCCTAGTGATTCACTGGTGCTTCACCTGCCTCATTAGGCATCCCTTGTAAAGATTCAGGCATCCCCCTGCAGCTCAGTAAAACACACACTTCTTGTATTGCATCTCTACCACTAGATGTGGAGCCCAAATGCTATTTCATTCCCTGTGAGTCAGTGCTCCTGTGGCTTATGAGGTGAATGATCTCTCCAGAAGCATCTTTGTTGATGGCTTTGTCTTTAGTCTAGGTTCTCACATGGAGAGAATCAAAGCAGTGGTGTCAAACCTGAATTTCTGTGTAACTTCTCTTCAGTTCACAGGTCAGCTTCATGGCCTGACAATCACCTTCTCACTGCAGGTTTTAAGTGGAGCACTTTACAGATGTGTTTCTTCTGTGCACTGATCCCCCAGCAGGCAAAGCAAACACTGTTAATACTGCATCCTATGTACCTCTGCATGTATACAGTCCTAGGAATGGAGGACCAATGAACAACCCTTTTCTGAGGTCTTTGATGGCTTTAATAGAACTTTCAGTTTCATTGCTCTCAATTGCCCTCATTGCTTAATCTTAGCAAGTCCCAAGAGGACCATATTCTTCAAAGCCTTGGCCCTATCTTTACAAAACTTCCTTTTTCTTTTCTCATCAGGTCTGGTCATGGCAAGCAGTAAATACAGAGAAGAGAGGGAGGGAGGAAGGGAGGGAGGAGACTGCATTCTCCCAGAGAAACAATGATCAAGGAGTAACTGGGGATTAGTACTGATGTGCAGACCCATAATGGACTCTAAACATAAGCCAGGGCACAAGGGACCAGCTGTTCAGCTGTATAATCAATACAAGAGATGGCAAGCTGCTGATATGGTCCACTTTGCAAAGGATTTTGCCTTGTTCTTGGTTTTGTTTTGTTGTCCTTCTTATAATTTGGATTGAAGAGACTGGTGAGGTGGCTCAGCAGTTAACATTTGCTGCTCTTGCAGAGGGACCAGAGTTGGTTCCCAGCACCCAAGCCTGGCTTTAAAATCATACTGAAAGAGGCAGTGAGAAGCTCGCTACTTGGAAGGTTACACTGATATAGCTTTCTGATATAGCATCTCTGCCATATAATATCTGCACACATAGACTGGTCCACATATAAGTAGCCCTGGAGTGTTTGGTATAACTTAAAAAATCTCAATATGCATTTTAATCAAATGCTCAGATGACAGGCTTTGAAAAAGCACAGTTACAAATTTTCAGGTGCTCAGTCACTACCCACCAATAGAAATCTTGCTGGGAGCTGACTTCAAAACAGTGGCTCAGATTTTTATGGAATAAATGCTTAACATAGTGTTTCTCAAGTGAGTCTCTGAGGGATTTGTTTTAGGATTTAATGTCTAAAATAAGATTCCAATGCTCAGCAAATTGCATCGCTCTGCATTTTAATACCATGTTAAGTACTGAGCCCCCTTGCTTGAAAGTCTAGAGGATTTTAAAAGATAGCTCTATCCAGAGGTGAGGATATTTTCTCTTAAATTTGAATACATATTAAGATGACCTTGAAGGATGGAAACTTTTACCCCAAATTTAACTTGGCGATAAAAAATCTTGTAGAAGGCCTACCACCAGAGGCAATGAAGATGGGATTGCTCCCAAGTGAAGAGCTGCTGACTCACAGGATTGTAAAATGTAAGAATAGAAAAGACCTTGGGTGTTATTCCCTCAGCTCTGATCCATCCACAGTGAAAGGCACTTTGCAGTACTTTGGAAGCATCTTTGTCCAATGAACCTCAATTGATTTGCATTTATTAACCAACCAACCTGCCAATCTCTAAATACCATTTGGCCTTTTGATACTTGCAGACTGTTATAATAGGCTTGTTTCTTCAGTAGGTTCATTGTTTGTTGAAGTGAAGGAATCTTCACAGCAAATAAAGCCCCTGAAGGTATGTCTCATGAGAAGTATCATGAAGAAATACTAAGAAAGAGAACCTGAGATGATTTATCAGGGAGTGCTCACAGATTGCTGGGAAGGAACATGGAGACCAGCCATCATGCCACATCTTCTTCCACATGAACAAAGTTGAGGTGGAGTTCTTTACTTTGGACAATATCATAATGTAAATCTCTGGTTGGACTAGAGTCAGAATCCACACTCCCGAGTCGCTCCTTCTAGAATGCCATCAACCATCCTCATCCATGTGAAGCTCTCTAGGCTGGATTCCAAGGAAAGGCTGATCTTTTGTTCATTCTTGCCTATCCTCTCCTTGCCCTATAGCAACAGAACACATGTCTTGTCACTCAATGCCTAGTCGTACAGGTGTCCTTGTTGTTTGCTCTTAGATATGGCCCTGAGATAAACTTATTGTCGATGCAATGGAATAGCAGGGCCCAGTCACTGTGGAAGTGGTCATGCTTCCTTCACACTCTCTCTTTCTCATGGGCAACACCTCAAATGCCAAGAGCATCCTAGTAAACAGCAAAACAAAACATGAGAAGGAACCTGAATCCTGAATGACCAGTGAATCAAAACCCTTCACCTCTCTGGGCCCTACACCACAAGGGTTCCAGATCAATATAGTATGCATTCAATACGGTACAAGCCAAGAGAGGTTAAGTATTATTTGAGAGTTAGAATGAGAATCAATGCTGCTCAATGTTAGAAGGATTGCTCTGTATTAAATCTTTGACCAAACTCAGCGTTTCCTACATGAGAGGAAATAGAAGGAAATATTTCACTGGGTACAAAGAATGCATATAATTTATTAAGCAGTTTATATCCACATTAGATTACTTAAGTCTCAAAACTCTAGATTGTTGCCTTTCATTTATGGACAAGAAACATAAGGCTTAAAAGGATGAATTAATGGAGTCATATAATCAATTAATCTTGAGTGGAATCGTATATTTATCTGATTTCTTTAGTATAGGTACACTTCACAGAGAAGGAGAAAAAGGGAGAGAGACAGAGAGAAGAGACAGTGTGTGTGTGTGTGTGTGTGTGTGTGTGTGTGTGTATTAAAGGATCAAATTAATGAAGGAAATTTAATAACCTGGGCATTGTGAGTAGAACATTGGCCCATGAGACAAAAGGCCTGGAAATCTCACAAGTTATAATACTTGCAGGGTACTAGGCTTCTCAAAGCATATGTGGCCTCTGGAGTCAGCAATAATCATGGGCAGGAGAGATGGCTCAGTGGGTAATGACAGTTGCTCTGCAACCATAAGGATTAGGCAATGTACTTCTATCATTCCATTCTGAGTAGAGGGACAGAAATCGATGATCACTAGGGTTTGCTGGCCACCAAGCTAGGTTCAGACCTAGTGAATGATTCTGTCTTGAAGACCTAAGGTAAAATGTGGAATAACATAATAATCACATGTATACACCACACATATATGCACACACATATACAAGACATAGTTCTAATACCTTGCAGCATGCATACAAAGAGACAGCGGCCACTCACTCACTGCATCTACACAACCACTTTTACTCTCAAAGCAACCAAAAAGGATACAGTATTAGGAAATTGTGGATTTCTCTGACAAGGAGCAATTTAGCACAATGGTCAAAGATGCCAGCTAAAACAACTTCAGCACATCCCAAACTCAAGGGCATGGAGCCCCAGTGTGTCATAGGCAAATTAGCCTTGATTCTGCTCGAATATGGTTCTTTATTTTTCTCCAGCAAAGGATGGAAGAATGAAAAGGTAGGGAAATTCATTTATTTCCACAACTGTATTTTGTGACTTGCTATTAAAGCAATAAGAAAACAAGAACACATGAAAGACATTCTGAGAAACAGAGGACCTCTTTAAACACTGAGCAATGTTCTGAATAAAGGGCAGGGAGTGTACAGTTTGAAGTCAAACAGAGTCAATCTTATAGACATAGGAAAGGGGCAAAGTGATGTAAGAGATAATCAGAGAAGAACCATGCTAGCATAAGGCTGAGCAGCTGAGAGACAGAAGAGGACTGCATAAAATATTTAAAGGGCCTTTCTGGTGTTCTGTGTATCCCAAGACACTTATAAATCCAAGAGGTCATGCTCTCAATGGACCTGCTGAGTGCTGGGCGCTGAGTTACTTTGAAAAATATGTTGTCCAACCCAAGGCAGGAATATGGCTTATGGAAAGGAACCCTGATGAGGATGCTAAATCTATTCATAGAGTGAGCTCTGATGTTGAAGTAACGATGTATGACCAGCCATTTACATTAAGCATGCAGTCCCATGGTCTAGGGAATGGAGAGCCAAAATGTAATCTCTGTAGCAGCCGACATATACTATTGGAAATAGCTCAACCAAAGCTTAACATCAATCATCTCAAAAGTACCCTAAAATACCGATTCTCACTGCATCACTCAGCAAAAGTATGCCACTGAAAACCCTCTGAAGCAGTAACTCTCTCTGCATAAGACATTTATGGAGAATTAATGAACAGCTAGAGTCTATAGACTTTGAGCAGAACTAGAGATATTAATGCATGGCAAAGTTTTATACTCTGGCTTATTTTTTTCCAAAGATAGTGATCCTTTGATGTGCATAGAATACAAAGCCCTTCACTCCCTGGTTTGTCTAGCTGGCTCTCCCATGACTGCACCTCCAGCTTTAAAGCTATTGGAAAGTACATAACAGGATCTGTCAGAAGAATGTTCAAGTTTTAGGTCATGCTGTGAGCCTACAGAACACGAAGTGAGATTCAGAGACTAAAACAAAAAGCCACCTACACCCTGGGAAAGGATGAAATATCCTTACCATATTCATATGGTGTGGACAGGAGTACAGTCTATTTTATTGGATGTATTTTTGGGTCTTACTAGCATGATCGTGATTTAATCTTTATAACTACTTTAGTTGAGCAGTAGTGTACTCAGTTTTTCATTTGTCTGCCTACACAAAAAAGGCACTAATCCATCTCTGTAGAATAAAGAGGGCAGTAAAGTCTACATCAGGGATTCAGCTTTGCTGTGTTACCTCACAACCCTGTCATAATGGAGAATAGCTTGTTCTTGCCTTGGAATACCCCTTACGTTACTTTATGTCTTTATTCTAACTTCATATGACTTGGAGAACACAGTCTGTTCCTTATTGTAACAAATAAGCAGACTAAAGCTGGTTAAAACTGGTAGGAATAGAAAGACTTTGAAAATATCTTCAGTTCTTCCTAATAGCTGATGGTCTTCAGAAACTGGTTTGATCACTGGATGCTGTAATATTGGAATTGTAAAACCATTTATCTCTAATAAGAAATAACTAGGCACCCATGACAGGGATTTTGCATAGTTTCCCCTAAATCTGGTTTGTTAAGGAACATACCCCCCCCCCCCATCATAAGACAAGCTTCTGAATCTGAATACTATTTATGAACACCAAAGGATGATAAGGGCCACTACTTCACAAACAAGTAAGGCCTGGGGAAAGAGATCTCTGGGGTCTCTATGCTGGCATGGGGTTTTCCTTGGAGTATGATCAGCAACTGTGTGTAGGAAAGATGTTCTCAGATTCCCTGACTGCCCATGCATCAGTAATAATTGTGCATAACAATGGACTAGGTATCCTTGAGCTTTATTCTCTTCTTCAGATCTCAAGGGCCTCTCCAGATGAGATTACTGGTATAGCCTTGACCAGCCTCAGTACCTAGTTTAACTCTGAGAAAGGCAACCTGCACCAACAGCTCCCACCCAAGCTCTCTGAATCCCTTTGGTAAAGTTCAGAAGTCCCATCTCAGATTTCAAGTTGTTCCCAGGTCATGATGGTCCCTCTGATACTGCCTGATTGGAACATGCTTACTTATCATTTGCAACTCTTGCACCTAACTCATGTACTGGCTCAGTTCAAAGGCTTCTCCCCTATTGCCTAGTCTAGGACTAGACACTTTTTCTGAGGCTCAATTCAATAGCTAGGACTTTAAACTCTAGCCGGCTTATATGACACCTATCTTTAGAATGTGAATCTAGTACACTAGATTCCAAATCCCACAGCCCTAGCCCACCTCCCACTTGGGACAATCGTCACTAAATGAAGCCAAGAATGAACTTTTGATATTTCCCATTTCTCGGTTTACTGTAACCTGAGGACCAATCATTTTTGAGTTTTATTGCTTTTTGTGTATGTGGTGGTGGTGGGAATCAAAATGATGACCTAGGACATACTAGGCAAAAACTCTTCTACTAAATTAAACCTTCATCCTAGAGCCAACCACTTCTGAAATTGAGTGTTGTATGGTTGCCTAGAGTCATTCCTATGTCTAGGTACTCTGTCCTCCCTTCCAGTGGCAGAACCTACTCAGTTGCTGTCCTCAATGGAGGATGTATCTGAGAGCCATGACAGAAGGCAAAACAATGAAGACCTATGAACAGAGGATGGAGAGATACAAGCATCAGCCATGACTAAAGCTTAATCTGGTAAGGCTTTTTATTCAGCTTCCTAGGAACTGGCCCCAACCACAAAAGCTGTTATGGGCAGCTGAGCTTCTGCATTATAATGCACTTCAGGTAGCTAACTCCCTGTGTAACCGTGGAATACACCAAGTGCACAGACTAAATAGCAGCCTTCATGTGGGGACAGGCCATGTCCCAGATTCAAATCCATGATTCAAATCCAGTCCTTTGCTAAATCGAGCCTATTTACCCCTCCCACAATCAGGTTATTTCTATTTTATCAACCAATTGTTTAAAACAATCTGAGTCTCATAAAGGTTAATTTATTCAAAATTACTCACTTGATAAAGCTAAGAACTGTTAAGATTCTGCTTTTACTAAAAGAACAGCCAAGGCCAGAGAGGATAACCAGAATGCAACAGAACATAGGGAACAAAGTGGTCACCATGATCCAGGACTGCAGCCAGGAGGTAAAGATCTATGAAGGCACAATGTCAGGCAGTAGCACAATGAAAACAATCTGATGTAAGCCATGTTCCAGGCACTCTAATGAGTGAGTTAGCTTTTCTAACTTCTAAAGATGGACCCATGTTATTAATAAACACAAACTAAGGCACTCAAATTTTGAATAATTAATCTGAGTTCCTTCAACTAGGAAAGACTTGATCTCAGCAATAAGGATATGGAATCAGCCCTTCCTCAGAGATACTGAAGACCCCAGAAAGAGCAGTTTTAGTGGAGTGATGTAATCTAGCCAATTTACAGCCTGTCTGGGAGAAAGGGAGGGAGAGCAGAGGTTCAAAGTGAGTTCACTGCTCCCCCAGGTTGTCAGAGCAAAGCACTGCAAGGTGGGAGATTGGAAACCATGGAAATTTATTCTTGCAAATCTGTAGATAACCATTTCCAAATCAAGGTGTTTTCAGTGCCACTCACCACCTAAAACCTCCAAAGAAGGAGCCCTGGGGCTCGTTCCATGTTCTGGAACCACCAGGCAAAGCTTGACTTCTGGTAAAAACATCTAGACAGCCTCAGTCTTCACATGTCTCTTTGTCCAAATGTCCCTCCTCTTGTACAGACACTAGCTACATTAAATGAAGATCTCTCCTATGATTCTTCTTCAATGAAAAAAAACCTACAAACACTCTACTTCAAGTAAGTTCAAATAATCAAAAAACTGAGATTTGGGAGTTCAATGTACTTTCTAGGATGAGGGGGCATGATTTAAGCCATCACAGGCACAATGTGTTCTAAGGGGAGGGATTTTTAAAGATGAAGATGGAGAGACAATTTATATCTCTCTTAAAATAACATTTCATTAGGGATCAGTAGACAGGACACAGTTTTTTCTAAATAAGCAGAAAATTTGATTATCTCCATCCCAAGCAAGGCTTGCCAAGCCAAGCATATAATTTTTAGTATTCTGTTTTGATTCAACGAGTTGGAGAAGGACACAGCCTCATGGCTTTAGCCAAGAACATTGTGATACTCTCATCCATCACCACTCCCCCACTCGTGTCTGCTCTAGTCAATGAGGAGGCAAAATCAATGCACATGTCAAGCTGCACCGTTAGCTCTCAATCACAAAGCCTGGCAGAGGCAAGCAGTTGTGCAAACAAATAAAAGTGAGCAACAGAAACTTTCTCCAAGCTGCAATCGACCTGGTTTTTGGTTGATGGATAATTTTCTTGAGAAGATTAAATAACTGCTTCAATACCAAGTAGACACAGTAGTGAAGCAAGAATCTTGGAAGTAACCAGCCTGGCAAAAGTAAAACAAGTATTACCCATGTTTAGTAACATGAGTAATCAATGGGTCAGCCACCTCAAATATTGATATTGAAAATTTGCCTTAAACAATTCAGCAAATATTGGCTATCACGTTATGAAATTGTCTTGATAATTATTCATTCATTTGCTTTTCCTGAAATCCTCCTTTGTTACCTAGCCTGCACAGATTAGTTACTATAACATCCTAAATGTAAACATTTAGTTAGACTCTAAGTGGAAACACCTACAGGCATAAGCAGGCAGTTAGTTATTTATGCGTTTCTAATGTGCTAAGACACAAGTGTCACTGTACACATTCTCAAAAAATTCATTCACTATGAGATTCAATACAGAATCATTATTGGTTGAAGGAGAAGACAGAATTATCAAAGACCAAGAACCAAGAATCCTCTTAAATAATTCTTTCTATACATCAAGAGTGCTCTATTTCAATAAGCAAGTTTATGACTGTCATACATGCCAAGTATATTGTTATTATGAAAAACTTTTCATAGAAAGTGAAAAGCTCCTTCTATGGTGGGAATAAAATAGTCATAAGAGACAGATAGATAGAGGGAATTAGGTGGGAGAGGAAATGGGAAGAGGAATGGGGGGTCAAGATCAGGTATTGGGAGGCACAGGAGGGATAGCCAGATGGCTATGAGACTGAATAGAAATCTGCAACTGACTTGGGGGCATCTCCAGGAAGAGAGATCTTGGATTCTCAAAGAATCAATAGGGATGTCCTTAGTTGTGACTCACAGCACTGGGGATATGGAAACTGTAGAGGCCACCTCCTGTAGCCAGGAATGAACGAACCCCAATGGAGTGATAGGGACACCAGCCCGCTCACAAAACTTTTGATCCAAAATTATCCTGTTTACAAGAAATGCAGGAACAGGGCATGGAGCAGAGACTGAGGGAATGGCCAACCAATAACCAGCCCAACTTGAGACCCATCGCATGTGCAAGCACCAATCCCTGACACTACCCTGTTATGCTTGCAGACAGGACTAGCAAGGCTGTCCTCTGAGAGGCTCCAGCCAGTAGCTGACTCAACAGATACAAACACCCACAGCCAGTGAATGAAGCTTGTGGACTCTTATGGAAGATAAGAGAGAAAGCTTGTGGGCCCCAAAGGGAATAGGAATTCCAGAAGAAGACCAATAGAGTAAATTAACCTGAACCCTTCAGGCTCTCAGAGTCTGAACCACCAACCGTAGAACATTCATGAGCTGAACCTAGGCCTCCCTGAACACATGAAGCAGATGTGCAGCTTGGTCTCCATGTGGGTCCCACAAACAACTAGAGCAGGAGCTATCCCAAAAGCTGTTGCCTATACATATGTTCTTCTAGCTGGGCTCAGTGGGAGAGGATGCGCCTAGCCTCACAGAGACTTGATGTGCTAGGGTGGAAGGATACTCAGGGGGGGCTCCCCACCTGCTCAGAGGAAAAGGGGAAGAGAGAAAGGGAAGGATTGTAGGAGGAGTGACTGAGAGGGAAGCAGTGTACAGTATGTAAAGTAAATAGATAAATAAATAAATAAATAAAACAATGCAGTTCATCATTATGAGGCTATTGAAATATAAATGTGACAATTTTTGACCTTTATTCTTTTGTTTTCCTATATAATGAAAGATCTGTAGACCTTTAGTCACAAATGGTGTAATTTTGGTCTTCTCCTCTAGCCACTTTATAGTTTCTTATCCAAATCTCAAGTAAATAATATTACCTTTTTCTCTTAAAAATCAAGAAAAGCTCCTTCTTTCCAATTCCCACCAGAGTATATAAAGCATTAATTTTTTCTTCAGATCTCAATAATTTATCCAACTGTTTTTTACTGTCTACTGTGTTATATGACATTGTGCTGTGCTCAGGGTCAATTTTTATTTATTGTAAGATTTAAGAAAAAACAAAAACAAAACAAAAAACCCGAGACAAACCAACTTTTGATCAAGTAAAGTGATATTGTTTCATATTTAACAATATGAGTCTTTACCAACCTACATACCCACTCCAGCCCCTAAAACTTCAAGGCCTCCTAAAATTAGAGCAGAATCTTCTATAACCAGTTAGCAAGAGTGGTAGGATATTCAGGTGAGGGTCCAGTGAGGGAATGTTAACTCTGAAGTGGCACAGTAGTGCCAGTCTTCTGAAAGGAGGAACAGCTGAACCCTGGTGAAGGCAGCTATTATGCTCAGAGGACAGTACAGCAAGGAATCAGTTCTAATGAAGGCAGCACCCCACGTACAAACACATTATAACATGGCATAGTCCTGCCTCTGCATGCCAGTTGAGAAAGCCAATTCTCTTCTACGTATTGACCACCGGGAACAAACTGAACCGAGAAGAGGGAAATCCACAAAATAGAGAGAATTTGTAGCTACCGTGGCTGAGGAGAATAAAATAGTGAATGAAAGCACTTGCCTAATTAATGTGTAGTGGAGAGACGAAATGCCTTGGAAATAGAGGTGATGGCAGCATGACAGCATAGATAGTAAATGCCACCAAATTCCACACTTTCAAATTGTTAGTGGATAAATAAATTTGGTGTGAATTTTATTTATGTGAATGTGATGCAATTTTTTTATCAATTAAAAAAAGTTTGATATTAGAAAGAAAAACATTCTAGCTAGGCATGGCAGTGTATACTCACAACCTCAGCACTTGAGAAGTTGAGGCAAGACTATCAGGAGTTCAAGGCCAGCCTTGTCTACATAGTGAGGTCAAGTCTAGCCTGGGCAATATAAGACTCAGTCTCAAAAAGTATGGACAGGAGTCAGTGAGAGGCTTTAAAGCGTTCAGGAAATGTTTTTAAACCATAAAGAAATCTTAGAAGAGGATCAATATGGCCATCTCTCCATAAGAAAAATGAAAAGCAACTTACTACATCCTAAGTTCAAATCATACATTCTATATAAGTTACTGATTATAAAATTTAACTTTAATATTATAGTTATTTATACTACAAGTGCATGCACAATTTTCAAACTATCTAAATGTAAAATAATTTGTATTCAAATTGAAGTTCGGTCAACAATATAGCTAAGTGAATAAAGATGCTTGCTACCAAGCCTGACTCCTTAGTTGATCCCTGTAACCCACACGGTAGAAAAAGAGAACAGAGAACGAAGTCCTGTAAGTTGTCCTCTGACTTCTACACATGCTCAGTAGGACTCATGGGTACACACATATGTGCATGCTCCCCCATCCCCCCCCCACCCACAAACACACACACACAATCAAAGGAAAAACCCAGACACTTCTGAACTGAGGCAGGATGTGGTCTCTTCTTGGCCTCTGAACTTTCCCTGTCAAAATGAAAAATTTCAAGCCTCAGTCATCAGTGTTATGTTACCACAGGTAGGCACAATCCCATAAGTAAGCACTTTACTCTGTGATTAAATAATAATCTGAAAAATAAAAAATAAAAGCTTTTAGTTCACATCCCAGAAAATGACTGTCTGCTAACTGATTATAAGCATTGATTTCACACGTGTGGATGTGATGGGGTAGAATTTCCTTATTTACCCTCCCAACAGAAGAGCTCAGCTGCTAACGTCCTTGCAGTAAAGGCAGTACTTAAGTTTCCACTATAAACTTTACATAAAGTTTTACATGCAACTCACTGGCAACAGTCACTGTCTCTACCTGAAGCATGTTTTAGTCCTGAAAAAGGTTTCTGCCTCCCTCCCTTCCATCTTTCCTCCCTTCCTTCCTTCCTTCCTTCCTTCCTTCCTTCCTTCCTTCCTTAACTCCCTCTGTTCCTCCCTCCCTCCTTACTTTCTTTTCTTTCTTTTCTTTTTTTTTTTCTCTTTAGGATGCAGGATCACCATGATTGTCATGAATAGACAGAATCATATTTGACTTACTCTGAACCTAAGATGTTCTGAGAGTCTCAGTGAGGTCTGATTGACAGCTGTTTCATTTGGCAAAGTGTCATTTGGATTTGCTATTAATGACACAGAGTGGATCTGGAGAAATAAGAGAAGAGAAAGCTGTACCTTGTTTCTCAGTCACCAAGTAAGTGTGCCATTTTTTAAATTTATATGTTATCTCCTATCATAAGAAGGATCTAGTCCAAACTTGTCATAAGTGATCCAAAAGAGATCATAAGAATGATCTTGTCAATTAGTTTAGTATCTATATAAAGATACCAAGGCAAAAGATAAGCATTCCATTTGAGACCCGTTTTTTCTTTCCCACAGTTGCTGCATTTGCACTGAGGTGTGAAACATTGTAATAATTATGTCCACCATGCATGCATGCAGCATATATGTGCCCATTTGTTCCATATTCACAACCACTTATTACAATGTGCAGATACTATGACAGGCCATAGAAAATATCCATATGTAAAAAGCATGAATGCTCTTCCCTCAAGAAGCTCATAGTCTTTGGTCTTGGGAGATTGCCCAGCTGTCAAGAGCACTGGCTACTCTTCCAGAGGCCCCACGTTTGATTCCCAGAAACCACATGGCAGCTCAAAAATGTCTGTAACTCCATTTCCATGAAAACCAATATCCTATGTGGACAGACATACATTCAGGCAAAATATCTATATACATAAAAAAAATTAAAGAAAAAATCAAATAATTTTTAAATGAAGCTTACAATATTATAAGGAAAACAGACAGTAACAAACTTAACACAGTTATCACAGGGCTGTGGTAGAAACAAAGGAACAGTTATCTCACAAGGGTTCCCCCAAATTAGACCTCTATATCTGTTGTACAGCAAGTGGGCATCCCACAAAGAGAAGAGGGGGGATTGGGAGAGAGAATTGCAGCCAGAGAGCCCTAGCTATGCATAGCCATAGAAGCATGGGAAAACACTGCCTGCTCCAGTTGAGGGGATTCAGAATGCCAAGTACAAAGTAAACAGACAGCAATGAGGCAGCAAAAGGGGGCTCTCCTACAGGGGGATTTGAGACTCCAAAGTTCAGAGCTCCAAAGCCATGCAAGGGAAAGCTATTTTTCCGTGTAAACAACTGGGGTGGCCAGCACAAGGCTTTCATATAAACCGGACCATACTGTCTCATGGAAGTTGTCCCTCAGAAGTCGGCATCAGTGGCTCAGAGAAGATGTTGCTGTTTAACAGAGGAAATGAGACTGTGTTTCAAAACAGTATCTGAAACCATGAGGAGAACAGACTGGAAAGTGGAAAAGACTGCACAAACAGGGTCTTGGGCTCTGTATTCCTACCAATTTGAAGGAGACAACGTTGACAGTGCCTAGAGCACAGGAGGAAGGGTCATGTCAAGGGCAGCAACATAAAGTCAAAAGAGAAGATAGGCCAGTACATTGTAGGTGACCTCATATCAGGCAAAACCCCTTTGTCTTTATATAGATGAAAACACTAAAGGTTCTGAGTGATTAAAGGGTTTGCTTAAGCCCATACCATATGAACACAGTAGAGCAGTAAGTTCATCTACCCCAGTATATGACTATGCTTCTTTCTTATGTTACAGCATCATTAAACACTCCTGACTTCCAAACACAGACATGAAAGACCCCAGTCATAGGGAATATGCCTATAGGATCTAGAGTTTAAGGCCACCCTGGGCTACTTGGTTGAGTTTAAGACGAGTTTCAGCTACACACACATACATACATACATACATACATACATACATACACATAGATATACACACACAAATGAAATAGACACAAAGACATACATAACTGTGCAGTAAACTTTTCACTATACTGAATCTGTATTTTGTAACCTGACATAAGTACATGTTTACTTGTCTAAAGAAAATGGTTGGAAAGAACATACTAGTCTTAAGCCATGCTTTTTAAACAATGATGAGTAAATGAAGAATTTAATATAGTAAAAAGATAATGGCAGTCCTGAGTTAAATTTTTGAAAAGATGAAATAAAATAGTAATAGCATCAAAAATAATAAGGTTCTTGCTTCTGCAAGGTCCTAACTAAAGGCAAGAAGCTTTGCCTGTGATCCACGAAGCACATTTCCTTATAATACAGATTTCTAATCCCCTTAAGATGAGACCTACAGATTTAGTTTTACTCATTCAAGAATCAGTCTTTGAAACTGATGAATTGAATTTGGATTTTATAATATAATCAGCAAGTCATCCGAGATACAGGTAATATGAATGAGGAATTTCACGTTTTATGTCCACCTTTATTTTGCTATTATCTGGTTAAAATGTTCGAGACTGAATGCAATGCCTGGTCCCTTCCTGTCTGCCAGATCCACTCTTGGCTATGCTTTTTCAACTCCTCTTGTGTATTAATCAAAGCACTTCAGTGTAAAATGAATGAAATTCTAAGGGGAAGTCAGACTGATCAACATTGAATGTACCTTCCACATACCACATGCTAAAACACTGAGAACTTCTCAAGTTATTTCAGTGCAAAAGTCAAACAAGAAGCAGTTTGCATTCACTCAACAGATATATGACAGTAATGTGAATCATAATTTTAGGTAGTTTAAATTATTAAATAACATCAGGAGAAGGAAGCTATTCTTTATACCGTTCGAATAGTGCAGATAGCAAAGGAGACCAATTACTTTATTTACAAGCCTGTAAGGGTTTTTTTTTTTAATTTAATTTAAGGTTCTATTTTTTTCTTTTACTTATTCACTTTATATTCCACTCACTGCCCCTCTCCCCTTCAACCCCTTTTACAATCCTTCCCCCTTCCCACTCCCTTTCTCCTATGAGCGGGTGGGGCTCTCCGGGATATCACCCCACCATAGCACTTTAAGTCTCTGTGAGGCTAGCTAGGCACTTCCTTTCCCACTGAAGCCAGGCAAGTCAGCCCAGCTAGAAGAATATATCTCATGTACAGGTAATGGCTTTTGGGATAGCCCCTGCTCCAGTTGTGGGACCTCATGAAACTGCAAATCTTCTGTAAGGCAAAGGACGCTGTCAATAGGATAAAACAGTAGCCTACAGATTGGGAAATAATCTTCACCAACTGTACATCTGACACAGGGCTAATATACAAAATTTATAAAGAACTCAAGAAGTTAGACACCAACAACCAACCCATAGAACCCAGTTAAAAAATGGGGTACAGAGCTAAACAGAATTCTCATCAGAGGAGTCTTGAATGGTCGCAAGAAACACTTAAAGAAATGTGCAAAGTTCTTAGTCATCAGGGAAATGCAAATAAAAACAACCTTGTGGTTCCATCTTGCACCCATCAGAATGGCTAAGATCAAACACTCAAGAGATAGCACTTGCTGGAAAGGATATGGAGCAAGGGAAACACTTCTTCATTGCTAGTGGGAGTGCAAACTAAGAGAATCTTAAATGGAGTAAAGGAATCCAGATGCTAGTTCCCCAGTTTTATGCTTTAACATAAGACATCTTCTCAAACTCCATTTTACCTGAGTGTTGGCCCCTGATTTTTCAGTTTAGTCAGGTGCCCTATTGTCTTGTATTTTATCTAGTATGTCCCCTGTGGTTATGTTAAACTGTATTTAGTAGAATCATTTTGTGGAGGCATTATCTCTTTAATTGACTTCTAAATTTTCAGAAGGCTATACTCTGTCTGCTATTTTCATTTTACAAGCACAACACCCAGTAGATACCTAATACAATGAGGGTTGCTTCATGGGTATATGTTGGTTGGATGGATTGGATGGAGTGGAATTGGACAACTTGCAGAAATTTTTTTTCCTAAAAAATCTGTCATTGATCTCTCTCTCTCTCTCTCTCTATCTCTCTCTCTCTCTCTCTCTCTCTCTCTCTCTCTCTCTCTCTCTTATCTATATCTCTATCTAATATATATATACATATATGTATATATATATATACTGGACATCATTATGTCTGACTCAGACTCAGACAAATACTGTACACTGTCTTTCAAATGCAAAGCCTATATTCAAAATGTGTGTGTGTGTGTGTGTGTGTGTGTGTAGATATGTGGACTAGAAAGGAGGTCATAAGAGGAGAAGAAGAGCTCTTAAGGAAATAAAAGAAATGAGAAGGTAACAGACTAGGTTGACATGCAAGCACAAGGGAATGAGCCAAAGGGGAGCAGAAGCCACAGTGAGGAAAGTGGGTGGGTGTGGGGACAATCTGACAAAGACTAAGGACACATAAGTGTAAAATGTCATAAACCACTCAAACGTCTATAAGGAATTTGTATGCTCATTTTAAAAGCTAAGTTTACAGCCAGTGATATGGCTCAGCAGGTAGTGTCTGCTGCTAATCCTGATGGCCTGAGTGCAGTCTCCAGATCCCATATAGTAGAAGGAGAGAAGTAACTCCCACAACATGTCCCTTGTCCTCCACATGCACACCATGACACAGACAGGCCCCCACACATACATCAACACACACATAAATAAATTTAGCTAATTTTAGAAAAACTTCTGTTGGGCGAAGGGTTTCAATTCAGAGTAAGGAGTAAATTGTGATCCCTGGGCGGTTTTTAAGCGACTTTTCCTCTTACAGAAAATCCTTTAGGTCATAGATTTCCAGGGCTTTTGGTTGACTGCAGCACCACCTACTGTTATATTTGAGGAAGTGCCATCTCTCCAAATGCTTATAGCAGATGATGCCCTAGACAAGACCCCAGGGGATTCAGATGCCACATGTCCTTATGTATAATAATCCTTAAAATTCTCTCTAAAGAGAGAACACTTCTGTGTTGATTTCATTGACATGTCCACAGAGAATTAGTCTCAAGACCCTGAGGAGCAGTTCCTGGCTGCTGCACTCCTCCTGGGAGCCTGGCTAAGTAAGAGGTAACTGTCACAGCTGACTCACAAAAGAAAACATCATTAATTCAGTTCCTCTTGTCAGAATAACACATTTATACTTGTATTTGGCTTTGTGAAATTTCCACTTCTTTGAGTATTTGTCCCATAAAAGTTGGTGACTTCAACCTAAATAAAAACAGTCTGAAACCTAAAATACTATGAGCCAACTCTTTGTCATTTTAAGAAGTAGCGCACACATTATTTCCTGGTGTCTCCTGTCTATGTCAGGAGATGCTCAGGTGCTGGTATGGAGAAGCTGACCCTGTGCTACAGAGCTTACATGGCACGTGCAAGACTCTGGCTCAGATCCCTGACACCACAAAAATAAAGATGCAAAGACCCCAGAGACAGTATTGGTTGTTAATAAACAAACACAAACCCTGTCTGGTGTGAACACATTTACATGAAGTGCCTTAGACTTCTAAAGAAGTTATTATCCTAAAAAGCAATCTATTGCTGCTTTTACTCAGCTCTTTGCTCAATATGGGAAGAAGGAAGGAAGGAAGGAAGGAAGGAAGGAAGGAAGGAAGGAAGGGAGGGAGGGAGGGAGGGAGGGAGGGAGGGAAGAAGGAAGGGAGGAAGGAAGGAAGGAAGAGGCCATTCATCAGGAAGTCATTCTTCCAAGGCTGTGGTATAGCTTTAGATAGACTTTTTGTTGAACTTATATAAGTCCATGGTGTGACCATAGTGCAATGGAGCTATCTGCTTAGGTTGGGGAAAAGATAAAAAGACATTAAAATGGTGAAAATAAGCTGGCAGTGATGCTGAACACATTTAGTCCCAGCACTCCTGAGACACAGGTGGGCAGAACTATATGAGTTTGAGGCCAGTGTGACTGACTTTATGTGTGTGTGTGTGTGTGTATATGTGTAAGTGAGTGTGTGGAGATGTATGTGTATGTGCATGTCTGAATGTATGTGTGCATATGAGTGTGTGTTGTGTGAGTATGATTATGTGTATGTCCATGTGTATGAACGTGTGCATGCATGTGAATGTTTATCTGCCAGTGTATGTGTGTGTGCATATGTGTGGGTGGGGTGCATGTATGTACATGTGTGGTAAATGTGTGTGTGTGTGGTATGTGTGTCAGTGTGTGTGTATTTGGGTGAGCATGTGCATGTATGTGAATGTGTGTATGTGTGCATGTGAGTATGTGTGTGCATGCATGTGTGTATGTGTGTTTGGTGTGGGTGCGTGTATGTGTACAAATGCATGAGTGAGTACACCCTTGGTGGGGGCAGGGAAAAGGAAAGAACAACTGTGTATGGGTGGAACGAATGAGTATAAAGGCTGGTGATCGGAATTTGGTCCCTGAAACTTACATGGTAGAAAGAGAAAACTGGCTCTGATAGTTGTTTTCCACTCCCAAATGTACACCTTCATGCATGCAAATATACTTGTAATGTAACTGAAGTTTTTAATGTCAGGAGAGGGAAAGGGAGAGGGAGAGGGAGAGGGAGGAGGGAGAGGAAGGAGGGAGGAGGGAGGAGGGAGGAGGGAGGAGGGAGGAGGG